>NW_017732262.1:141283-199387 GCF_001890085.2 Hipposideros armiger
TGTCGGGAAAATCATGACGTATTTTTTCTATGTTTTTCATTGCCAAAATGCGTCATGACTTTTCCGACAACCCAATATGTATGTATATTCATTTTTTTTCACTTCAGTGAGTTTCATAGTAGAGAGTTTGTATTTATATTTATCTTAGTGTGTGTTCATCTCTATAAATAAGGATCAATCTTCTTGGATATCTTTTATTTTAAATAGCAATTGTTGATATATAATGAGTCGATTCAATTATAAGATAGCCTAACTCTACATGAGCTTATCAATTTAGGAAATATTGGGAAACCTGCTTCTATGTAATTTTATAATCTGACTAAATTGCCACTGCTTTGGGATTTTAATGTGATTTTTGCTTTTTTATGGTGAATATTGTTGCTGTAGTTTGTATATAACCGAAGATCACTATGTCAATATACAATCTTTTAATTGCATTAGCTAAATAGAGTAATGACCAGAAATAGTAGTCAATTTGTTTTTAAGTATCATATTAAAGTATTACACATGCTGTATTTTTTCTAGTTTGATAGTATAGAGCTTAGTAAACTAACTTTGAACGGAGAGAACAAATTGATACATAATAATCAGTTTGAGATTTTGTTAAAAAACTGACGTATACCTGATGCTAAATTTACTTTTCCTCACTACAAAAGTGACCATATCACTCAATATTATGAATTTAAGCAACAGCCAAAGGCTACACTTTTAAATAAAGTCCTGTACAAATGTTATTTGACTTACTCAGAAGCTAATGTAAAGTAACTTTTCGTTGTTGTTTCTAAGGAAAATATATCTTAAAGCTCTTGAATATAAATTAAATTTTCTTATGCCAAGAAGCAGTCTTTGGATTGCAGAGTAAATTGAGGTGCACAAGTTCTGTGTCAATTCTTCATAAAATCTCATAGTTCCTGGGAGCCTAGAAAAACCCCTCTTTGTCCCCAAATCTTCAATTTTAAAATTTGTATTGTGATATCTACCTTCAATACATAAAACTTAGGAATAAGTGAGGACATATGTACCTAGATTTTACATTGTAGAAAGCTAATTGAAACTTAATACATTAACCCTATCTAATTTACCTGAAATAAAAATATTAACGAACTGTGACATGGTATAGGGCATTTATTTCATCTCAGATTAATTATCAGTCATTAAATTCTGTGTGCTGGGAAATGTGAGAGGTGTTTCCTTGCAATTGAGGCCAACACTCCAAAGCTAAAAAACATAGCTCATTAGCACCTAATGCGGTCTCAAAGGAATTGCCATAGGCCTTACAGAGAGAGAACAGAAAGAGTCCACTTTATCATCTTTTTTCCCCGGGTGCCACACCTTCACCCTCTTTGTTTAGGCAGAGTATAGAAAATCAGGGAAAAACTTAAGGGGGATAGAGTCTTTAGACTGGGGTATGCATGTTTTTTTGGTACTCCTTATCCATGCAAAAGGATTCTTTACGATATTCACTTGTAGGAAGGGGCAATGCCTATAAGAATGACAACCAGTATCCCAGGACCTGGTGGGACATTTGCTTTGGCAGAACACTTGGTGATTAGCCTTTGAATGTCATTTGCATGGAACGAGAACTGGAGTTAGAAGGTTGGAGAAAGGGTAGAGATCAGCCTCTCTATAATCAACATAATTTCATAGTACATATTCCAATTGTCAAATAGTTCATCTCACAATAAATACCCTACTATTTTGCTCCCTAACCATCTTCTTCACATCTTACAGATCCTTGGTGATTCTCTACCCTTGTTCTTCTAGGCAATTACTAACTCTTGTTCAAACACACATTATTAGGTATTTTAAATGGATTTTCCTTTTGAAGGATTCTTTTTTTTTTAACCTGAAAATACAAGGCCCTCTCTTTCATATGCACACTGAATCTATTGTTTTAGAAAGAGAAACAAAGTAAGGTGTGAGATGAATGTTTACAAGTGAACCTCCAAAATCAACTTTTAAACGATTAATTTTGACAGAACCTGGCTTCTGGTTAGTGACCAGTCTTGTCACTTTTTGCTGCATGGAGATCTTCATGAAAAGACTTGAGTCTTTTTCAAAATGTTGTATCTGTGTTAATTGGTAGGGCGAAGAGTTAGATTTTAGTACCAAGAGTCTGCAATTTAATTTCAAACCTACCTCTCTAGACACCTAAATATTGTACTGAAAAATCCACATCATTCTATGGACTTCAGATTGATCTGTGGCCAAAAAGAACATAATGGCATCTAATAAAATATCACAAGTTCTGAATATTTAATGACTGATCACTAACTCAGAAATCTTCCTCAGATAAAATTTAAGATAGTAATATCAATAAAGACTCTTACATGTAATCTTTCTAGACAAAATTTAAAAGTATTATTAACTCCTACATATATACCAGGAATCTAATTATCACATTTTTATATAGATAAGTGCAAATATATATAAAATATTGGGCTGTTGGAAAAGTCACAATGTATTTTTTTCTATTTTTCATTGCAAAAATGCGTTATGACTTTTCCAACAACTCAATAGTTCAATGAATACTGATGACTCAAAAACGGTATTCGATATGTTGTTTTCTGTTACTAGTGGATATTAGCCTAACCTCAAGCAGTACTAGTTGTGCATTGAAACAGAATAATTTATAGACACTAGTGTTTTGAGGTTGAGTTTTTGTGATAAGTCACTTGTAGAGGCATGAAATGAATAAAGTTTGCTGGTCTTAGAGTTTGCTGAATAGAAACAGTGAACATTTATAACTGAATATTAATAGATATTGTGCCAAACATTTTTCTATTGCTTCTATTCTACTAATTTCCTAATTCTAAGGAAGATTTGAGGCAATATTCTATATTTATATAACAAACTGTGTGTTTCATCAACAAATATATCCTAGATATCTAATTTCATTTTTTTCCTTTTTATACTAGGAAATCAAATGTTTGCAAAAGAAATTGCAATATACATTTTTTGTAGAAATATTTTTTCAATGAACTTATCCTAATTTCCTCAGATATTATATTCAGGTATTACCCCCAAAATAAGAAGTAAAATACTATGCAGGGACATTTGGAAAGTATCACATATTTTTTTTTATGAAAAAGCTTCCAAAGGTTATTCTGTAGTATAGTAGGTGCCAGAGACAAGACACGCGCACACACACACACACACACACACACACACACACACACACACACACACCTGCTTTTGTGGATAAATAAATTAGTGAGAAGATAAATAGACTCTATGTTGAAGCTTAATAACCAACTTTATCATTTTAAGTCTCTAAGAAATTCTTCATTAAAGAAATAAGTTTTACTTTGACTCATTTGAAATTTAAAAATTTGGCTAACTTTTACTTCTGCATTGGACATATTAAAGGAGTTAAATTTGTGGAACATGGTTTTTAGATTGTGGATATCATTGGATGATTCATAATAACAGCTTTGCTCATGGGTATTGTTTTTGGAAATAGGTATTCTTGTAAAAATGTTTAAGAGAGATAAATTTCAGCTGTATGTCTTTTACCTAAATTATTTGAAAATATAATTTGAGTATGGTTCCCGCTGAAATTTTATTTTCTGAAAATAACATACATTTTCAATTTAGTTTTATGGTACTTTCTAAAGTGACTGCTGTAGTATGACAACACCACCTGTGCTACACTTACGAAGTCTGTCATATTTCAGAGCTTATAAATTTTGTGTAGGTTTGTAACTCAAAAACAAAAATCTCATTATGGCCAAACCTTGACTTACAATGCTCCTGCCTGCGGGCAAATGCAAATCACTTTTATACATTTTTGTATAAAAGAAATATATACTCTGAAATTTAAAAAGGAGTTACCACTTTAAAACAATATAGGTCATTCTTCCTCCTGTTCATTTCTACAAGATTTCATATTAGAAACAGAACCCAAAGAAATATGTTGTTAAACATTAAATATGAGTAAGAATAAGAAAAAAAATGCATTAGATTTCCTAAAATAACACTTGACATAACCTTCTCGTTGCTTTTTGGTGTTTTTAGATTAGGTTTTGGTTCTTTGTAAAAAGATAATTACAAATACACAGGCTTTCTTCATCTAAATGAGCATTAAATTTCTCTGAAAATAGTTTAAATATTTTCCATTCATTTTAAAATCATTTATTTGAATTTAAAGAACTAAATTAAAAAAAAGAAGAAAATTGGTAATAAAAACTATAGTTAGATAGAAACTATTTGGCTGTCTTCAAATGTGTAATTATCCAATACACATTTATTTGTTTCTAAAAGCAATTTAGCATGGCAATATGGGCCATGAAAAAAAAATACAAGATGCATGTTCTCAAAGAGTTTGAAAATTTTGCTCTCATGAATTAAAACAAATTCACATTGTTATCCAAACCACTTAATTTCAAAAAACAGTTTATTATTTTTCAGTATATATTCCTTAATAACTTTTCTTATTAACTTTATGTCTATTTAACTTTTCTTATCATTTTTAGATCATATTTCTCTTTAAATTCCCTATGAGTTGTGAAATAATCTATTAAATTCGCTAAATCTTCTCATCTATTAATTATTGATACTATTACACATACACATATTTTCTCAAAGTTAAAAGAAACAGAAGTAACATTTCCCAACATGACATCTATTTCTAAAAGTCCTGTTTCATTACCACTGAGTAAAACTTCATTTGATTTCATATTTTGCTTTCTTCTATTATATGGCTTCCGATTCTCTCATATTTGATTATTGGTTATATAGAGGAGTACTACTGAAGAAGCTACAGGGAAACTAGAATTTTCTTTCCATAAAAAAGAGCTTAACCATATTTTATATACAGTTCATCTTTTTTCATGATAGTTATGTTTCATAACGTTGCTGTGAATGAGCTTGCTGATTTACTGAATAAAGTTTCTGAATGGGTTGAATAGAGCCATTGCTCCTATGGAAAATCAACATGATCCTGAGAGCCTCTCATATGACCTTTCCATCAACCAATCAGACAGAAGTTTATCATATGTGTGTTTCTGTTATAGACACCTGATTTAATATGTATCTCTTAAAATAATTAATTATATGCCCTATTTATTTAAAAGGAAGTATAGCCACTTTCCAGCTTTCCCATAGTTTCATCATCAACTGTAGATGTTATTTTAGCACTTTTTGGAGTATTCTCATGTAACCATCTGCGAAGTTCCTCTTTCTCTCTTTGGAGGCTCCATGTTGTTGATTCATTAACATTGATGAATAACACAGTAACTCAAGTAGCACTAATAACTCGAGCCTGAATGTGTCTTGTCACATGTATTTTCTCCAGCAGGAACATCACAGCCTTCTTGTGTTTAGAAACATCAGACACCACTTCAGCACTAACTTTAGGTACTATTTTAAACAGCAAATTCACTGACAAAAAGCACAAAAATGGAAAAAAAAGCAATATATTATTTATTACATATATGATATATGATACACACATGCACACATATGCACACAGAGGGTGCCAAAAAATGTATTTGCATTTTAAAAAGGAAATATCTATGTTAAAGTTACAGTGAAGGTAACCACTTCGAGCACCTCCTGTAATTGCAGAAGTCAAATATGACTTATATTTGCCTATTTAAACGATTAAATAGATGATTGAAGAAACCTTCATTTATATGATGAGAGCTCTAACAAAAACACAGAGTATATCCTTGTTTGACCTCAGCTATGAACTTGCTTATCAAGGGACTCAAATTTTTGGCCCCTCTGTGCATGTCAGTGAAAGCCCCTGAGTATTGCTTTTGGGGTAATAAATAAATTTTAGTGAGTAGGCAAACCTACGATATGGAATCTAAGAATAATGAAAATATACTATATTTTTAAGATCTTTTTTGAAATAGGTACAAAGAACAAAAATTAGGGACTGAGGTCACCTCCTACAAAACATGGAAGGGACCTCTGGTTATCAGTTCCTGTGATTCAAATTTGCTTAGAATGGCCTGTAATTCGCTTAATAGAGAACGAAAACATAAAAACAGAAACACACAAAGACCACATGAGATACTATTTACTTTTGGTGTATGTAAAGAGCAGGAAACTAAGACACATACAGAAAAGAGAGCAAGACAGCTTTTATTTCTATGTCTAGATTTCCTTAACATAGATGGACTTGTATAGAAATGAGAAAAAAAAGGTAATTTTAACTCATGCAGTTAACAGGATTATGTGGTTAAGGACTTATTGTCCACTACGGGCATCACAGGCTATAATTCTTATTTTATAGCCCTAACTCTAAAGCTTTCAGTGTACAGCAACAAGTGTATTAATAGCTGGGGTTTGAGTTTGGGGCAGGCTAGGTATCAAAGTCCAACCTCTAATGAGACTATTTAAAAGGAGAGTATGCCAAGTGTTTAAATAAGATGAATAATTGTCACAGTGTATCTATTTATAACTTGAGTGTGAATAAGTTTTTTTTTAATTCTAATGCCCTCTTTATTATTTATAACCAGAAGATAGTCACTTAATATACAGTGATTTAAAAATCATAATAAAGAAGACTTTTAACACAGCTTTAACATAATTTTAAAAGCCAAAAGAAATAGCCTTAGAAGAGCAAACTATTTTATAGGGAATAATTGCACTTCACTTTTTTTATATAATTATAATTTAATATTAAGAAAGGCTTATGAATTTTGTATCACACACATACCAAGAGAAAATTATTCCCATAAATAATGGAGATGTACTCATGAAAGTTGTAAGTGTGAAGCCTACATACTTCCATCATCTCTGGCCATCTCTGCTTTGGCCATTTCTTTTGAATGCTGTTACTCCTAATCCTTATCTGGCTAATTCTTTCTGTGCATTCAAGGGTAGGATTTTTGTTTGTTTTTTAAGAAATAATATCCTGGAATTTTAATCTAACAAAACCAAACCAAACAGAAACCTGTGTTTCCACCCAAAGTTTTTCCTTAAAATAGTTATCTTCCTGATCACTAATCTGTGAAAGTTTGTGTGCTGTTGATTCAATCTCTAACTTCCAGTGAACCACTGAACACATTCAATTCATTAAACATTTATTTCACTTTTACTGTGGAATCTTAGCCCAACTCATAGCCTTAGTCTCTGTTCTGTAATTCCTATGCCAGGTTTTACATTTTTATTCTAGAGTAGGGGTCAGCAAACTGTGGCTTATGAGCCGCATGTGGCTCTTTGGGTACATTCTGCCTCAAAAGTTTGCCAACCCCTGGAAGGGCCAATCCTGTCTCTCACAATGATTTAAAAATTATTTGAGAGTCATAAATACATTTTTACAAATAAGGAAAATGTAAACTAATATTATAAATGAAACTATGATATTTTTATTTTCATTTTCAATTTTATTTCAGAGCCACATGTATGTAACCCAAAGAGCCGCATGTGGCTCATGAGCTGCAGTTTGCCCACCCCTGGCGGCTCTTCCATCTCAAAAGTTCGCCGATCCCGTTCTAGAGGAAGCCATTTTGTTTTGTTTTTATCAGATTTCATGTTGTTTATTTTCAGTTTGTTTGTTTTTTTCCCTTTCTAAAACATGTATTGTGGAGCATAAATTATCCTTCATTCTTTTTTTTTCCTATTTGTAATGTCTACAATAACTCTCATACATAGTATTAAAAACTGTGAAGACAGGCAATCCATAAAAATTAAGAATTTGTCTCTAATTTTTAATAAAGTCTAAATTAAGGTCTACAGAATAAGATATTTTAATAGTTTCTATTAATTTCAGATTTTTCCATTCATTTTTCTGGTAACAATGTTTATTTTGTCCATTGATTCCCAGGCACTTCTATCTCTAAATGCAGGCCATAATGCAAATAGCTAGCTGGGTTGTTTTCATCTTGATTGTTCGGTGACTATAAGGACTCAATGAAGTGTAGAGTAGGATAATTTTGCAATCAATCTGGGTAAGAAAAGGGAGTGTAGGGAGCAACCACACAATGGTTTTCTTCAAGTCATGCAAAATAGCTTTGAAACAAATCTGGAATTTGCTAATTATGGTTTAACCCTGTTTTTTTAATTTAAGCTGTATGACTTAGCAGCCAGAGTTCATTTCCAACCCTAGAGCTAAAAAAGTTTCATTGTTATATATTTTAAATATAACTACAGGCTTAAGTTAAAATCATGATTGATGCAGTGTTGGCAAGTTTTCACAACTAATTCTTCCAGAAGTTAACTCCATTATAATAACTCTTATTAGGATAGTTATGAGAACTGAAATACATTCTCCACAGTTCACAAGGTGGTCCATTTGCAATCACTGTCAAAATATTATTTTAAAATATTGTTTTGAATAATTAACAAGTATTGTTCATTAAATGTACATTTATAAGTAGTAGACCTGTTTCTATTACTTTCAACACAGTAATTTATGATTAAATTGAGTGAAGGTGAAATGATGATACCTAATCTCATTATCTTTTCGATGTCCCAAAGCCCTTTGTCTATTCTGTTTTATACTCAGAACATAAAGTAAAATAAGAAGAAAAGTTTACTTTTGCCATTGAAGAGAAAAAGTGATGAAGGAAGAGAATGAGTAGTTTTAAAGAGTTATGTTTACAGAATTCAGAGTGTTTACACGATGAGGAACATTCTGATATAATAGTCCACACAGATATTCATCTCTGTCACTCAGGCATAAAGGAGGTTGACCATGTTTAGATCTGTAAGTCCTAACTCATCCTCCATAGCACTTCCCGGTAGTATCTAGCCTATTGCCTGATTTCTCACACATCTCTTATTTGTGATACACACACATCTTTCCAGGACTCAATGTCACTGATGAATTCTCATCTACACAAGTGAGCTGCTTCTTAAATCATGCTTTCTCTTTGCCATGGGATGGTGCTGTTCAACTAAATTGGACCTGCTCTTCAAACCTGGTGAGTAATACACACACACACACACACACACACACACACACACACACTCACTTGTGTAACCATGGAGGGGCATATTACACATGGGTGCCTCTTGGATGTTGGGAAAGTTATACAAGAGGAGACACTTTTTTATTTTTTTCCGTTTAGTCTCAGATCATTACTTCTTGTTATAGTACCTTTCTCATTGCCAATATTTCCTCCCCTTCCGGTGGGATGCTTGCCATGAGAAGATGCAATGTTAAATGATCTCAGCCACTCTACCCAGCAGGCTCTAGGAGCCCCTGACCCTGACAGCAACCCTCTCTGCTCTTCTCTTGCTCAGAGAAGGCGCTGAGAAGGTCCTGAGGACCCAGTCCCCAACTCACCCCACTCCACTTCTCTGTCCCTCCTACATGTTCTGCCTCCTCAGTTACCTGCTTCAAAATGCGCTCTACCCATTGGCATACCACGACCTTTCCTGGGGAACCTAGAAGCTACATGTTGAAGATGCACCAAGACAAAGGGAGGGCATGAGTAGGGACCCAATTAAGATGAGGAAGACATCAGCAGAAATGATTCCTCACCCCTTCCTACACCTGAACTTACACTCTATGTGTCCCATCCTCAACTGCCACGTGTGGCTCGCCATGAACTCTGGCCCTTCCCCCCCTCACAGCTCTGCTGCCGAGGTCCCTCAGAAGGTCCCACCTGCTCCTGGACTCCTGACATGAACCCAGCAGGCACCTTCTGAGCCCTGTAGAACTCAGTGTCTGTCCACTTCCCCTCAGCCCAGAGGGCATGGCAGGTACCAGGGCTGCAGGTAGATGCCCTCAAAGTCAGGAAGAAAAATTGGGCAACTAACACTGTGCCTGGCACTGCCATATCCATGATCCCAGTCCACCTCCTGCACTTCTATAAGGTACATTATTATCTTCATTTTACACATGAGAAAATTATGACTCGAAGAAGGACAAGGTAACATATCATTGCCAAAAACATGGAGAAGCAGAGATCAGAACCCAGACTGGCATACTCAACACCCACAGTCTTTCCACCATCAAGGTGTGGGATGTTCTCAGATCTGAGCCTCTTGGATTTAAACATGGATTCAGGAGGATTTATAAACCACTGGATGACATTGTCCCCATCTGTGATGGTTAATTCTGTGTCAAATTAGCTAGGCTACGGTGGTGAAGAAGAGACATTTAAAAAAAAAAATGAACATGAATTTGCCAAAGAATGAAGACCGAAAGATGATCACTCTTTTTAAACAATGAAGTAAAAGGTACCAACATTATCAAGTGAATATGGAGGCAGTTATTGGTTTGGGGCCTGCATAGTTCTGTGTTCTGTAGTCATCGAACTGAGAAAGAGCATTTGACTAACACCAAGTACAGAGCTGGGGTAATCTCACACTCGCTGCTAGAAAGAATGGGTCAGAAGAGATATATATATGTATCAAGGTATATATATTTACAAAAATAAATTTATATATATATCTAATTTATAGATATATTGATATATTTGAGTATACATCAACATAGTGAGCTAACATTAGGCATATCTTAAATAATATACTGCAGCACTAAGAAAAAGCAAAGCGATTCTAAGCATTAAAGGAAGGTTATAAGAAAAATTATTTATTACATAAAATAGGGAAAAAAAGTAAATTGCTTGGTCTTTTAAGTAGTTATGAAAGGAAATGGTGTCTATAACAAGAGAAGGCCATCAAATGAGACCATAAAAAAAAAGAAAAGGATGATATTAAAATGGATTAGGATGAGATAAACAGATTTAAAAATAACTAAATGCAAACAAAAATAATCCTGCAGAATATTTAATCAGGACATGGGATATAAATATAAAAAAGATTATCTAGCATTAAGAAAAGGACAAGCAAATAAAAATAATTGGGAAGCATGCTAAATGAATTGTAAAAAAGACTTAAAATGAAATAATGAACCATGGAAAATGCATGATTAACTCAATTCAAAAATCATAATTAAAAGCAACAATATCAAAAATACTAACCAATGGCTATTAATAAAATAACATTGTTAAAATTAAAATTAAACATTAAAATGTGCTGATTGTTAAAAAGTTAAAATAGGCAAATTTCAGGCAAATCTTATTACAAAAATAAATAAAGTAGAAAAAAAAACTGAACCTAAAATAAATCAATAAAAACTATGTATATAAGAGAATATAATGATGTGAAAAGAGATTTTCAAAAAGGTAATATACTGATTAACAATCTGAACGCTTTGATTATTTTTTGGAGGAATTATAAATAAAATTTAAAATAACCATAGGAAAAAATGCAAATTATTCATCATATCTTCCACCAATCTTTTGGGTCAGATAATTTTAATAACTATTTTGTTCACATTTTAAAAAAAACAGAAACACCAAAAGATAGAAAGTATTTCAAGTTATTGAAAACAGAAGTAATACTATGAAATTTATTTTGGAAAGCAAGTAAAACATCGATAAGAAGACAAGATACATATAGAAAAAATTTTCTATGAACCGCCCTAATAAAGCTATAAAATGTTTAAATAAAATTTAAATAATTTATCAAATTTGAAGGTTCTCTCTTCCACAAATGCAAAAAAGATTAGGAAAGAAAACAAAAAAGCCTAAAAATAATGTGTTTTAATTGATGTAAGACTGTTGTAACTGAATTAAATATTTGTTTCTACTTTTTAAAATTAATATCAGGAAGTAAGAAATGTAGAGACTCTTATCCAAAATATCATTATATCTATTACTTATTTAATTTTAGTGGTTAAATACTAATGAAGTCCTCACAAGATATTAAAAAATGATTCAAAGAGGATTACCTATTATCATATAATAATTATTTATTGTGGAAGGTCTGACCAGTGTTGTAATATACAAGAAAAGGAAGAATTCTGATATTAAAAATAACTGAGCACTTTAAATGTTTAGTAAAGTGACTGGATAAAATATAATCTTATATTTAGCTTTATAGACAATCATAAGATATGGAGAATAGCAATGCAAACTTTTAAAATAACATAATATACATAAAGTGAACATTGTAAAATGTGGATGGGTTTTATATATATATATATATATATATATATATATATATATATATATATATATATATATTAAAATCCAGAATTGATAACATCAGTTATTAAATGAATTTCTTTCCAAATTAAAAATTTCAATTTTTTTTTCATTTTTATGATTTTGATATTTGAATAGTTTCTTCTTTCTCTTCCCTGACTCTTCCTTCTTTGTCCTTTTAGTTTGATAAAATCATCATAAAGTTAGACTACAGAAATTATTAATTGGAATCCAAAGGTAATGTAAAATGATTAAAAAAAAGAAAATCATTATGCGACTAGCCCTATGGGATTACAAAATGTATTATAAAGCTATAACTAATATAACTAAAATATATTCATGAAAGACAACCCAGAGACACATAAATGTTTAAGAAATGAAGACTTATTGAAGATAGCGTTTTGAAAGTATTACTTAGAAGTAGGCCCTTATAAATTAGTCGTATTTCCGGTATTCTTGTATTTTTTTTCTTGCATTTTTTCCTAGGGTGAATGAGTATTTGGATCTGAATTCCAAATAATAAGCTTTGCCACTTAATAAATGTGTAACTCTATGTAAGTTACTTTAATTTTCCAAGCCATGATATCTTCATCTATAGAAAAAGTAATTGAACCTACTTGCAAGTCAATGAGTGGAACTTAAAAAACTCTCAATAAATTATCCTGCTAGTAATGGTAGCAGCAGTAGTAGTATAGTAATATATTAGTAGGCACAGTAGTAACAGAAGTAGTACTAATAGTAAAGGTAGCAAAAGAATCACATATATTTTAATTTCTATCACCCTTGCTTCACATTATTTACAGATATTTGGCCATGGTTTTTTTATCTTGCATAAAGCAATCAAGGCAATATCCATAGTGTTTGAAGAATAATGTTCGGGTTCCAAGATTGGGTGTTTGTTTGTTTGTTTGTTTATTTATTTATTTATTTATTTATTTTTAAGCCAATGCATATGAGACAAGATAATAAAATTAGACAATACAATAAAAACATTTACATGACAGAAAGTGTTAAAATATGAGTAGTAGTCTATCTTGTTAATAAGATCACACAAGTACGGTTATAATTCATTTTGATTTGGTTAAAGTGTTTAAAAATTTCTTTTGAGGCTTTTTTTTACAATAATTGAGTTGGGTGAATTCATAGCTAATTGGATAATATACCTAATGTTTTGTTTATTATAGGCTATTTTTAATTGGAAACACATTTCTATTGCTTCTCCCAAAATCTTGAGGTAATTTAATGTGGTAGTGAAGAACATGGGATGTGTGACTTTTGACTACTTAATTTCCAAAATTTATAATTGTTATTAGTAAAATGAAGATAAAAATAGTGCCTACTTCATATAATAGTTGTGGGAATTAAGACTATAACAAGATGAGTATAAGAAAAATCTAGTAAATGTTTATTGTTTTCTGCTATGATTAATGTGGTTGTTATTGTTTGCTATGTTGCCATAATCAATAACAGTTTTAACATGCTTATTAATTAATATAAAGTCATGTATTTATATGGTCAGTTTATTTTCAAGAAAGGAGCCAAATCAATCCAAAGGTGAAAAGAATGTCTCTGCAACAATAGTGCTAGACTAGAAAGACTGAATATTCATTTTGGAAGAAATGAACCTCAACTTATATCAGGTACAAAAATAGAACAGACCGACAACACCAAATTGTTAGTAAGAATGTGGAGCAACTCATCCACCAGATTGTTTTGGAGAAAGTAAAATTTTACAACCACTTTAGAATAAGTTATAGTTGTTTCTTATAAAACAAAGCATACATCTACCTTTGACTTAAGATTTCCTCTTCTAGATATATTCTCAGGAGAAATTAAACCATGCTCATGAGAAAACTAATACATGAAAAAGCTTAGTAACTTTATTCATAATAGCCAAACACTGAAAACAACCTAGGTTTCTATCAGTAGAAAAATGGCTTAAAAATCTATGGTCTATTCATATAACAAAATATTACTCAGACATGAAAAGAAATTAAATGCTGACAAACACAATATAAACGAACCCTAAAATGGATTAAATGAAAATGAATAAAGCCAGTCATAAAAGTTATATAACTATAAGTTTCCATTTATATTAATTCCTAGAGGTAGAAAAACTAATCGATGCTGGGACAATACTGTAGTGTGGTTGCCTTAGCTAACATGCAGTAGGGGTTTGGAAATAAGTAAGAAATAATGTTCTGGAGAAATATTAATGGTGCATATCTTAACAAGGGATTTTGTTATATAGGTAGAGGCATATGTCAAAACTCAGGAAATGTACAGACACATTTCATTGTCAGTAAATTATGTCAAGTAAAAAAAAACAACATAAAGTCAACTCTAGTTAATGATATAAGTTCTGAAGTTTCAAGGGGCACTGAATTTGTGTCTGTTATTTGTGTTTGTAATTTATGTTTAAATTTATAAAAAATTTAGATGGACTGATGCATGGATAGAAAGATAACTAAGTGGATAGACACGTGCTAGAACAAATATATTCAAATATTGATGGTATAATTTAGGTAGTTGGTCTGGGTGTTCACTGCCAAGTTCTTTCAAGGTTGCAGTATGTTTGAATATTTCCATAATAACACATTGGAAAAATTATACATCTACAATACTATAGTGATTATATTTCTGTTATTTACCTAAGAGAAATGAAAACATATGTTCTCAAAGGATGCTGTCCAAAATATTTATAGTAGCTTTATTCATATTAGCCAAGAACTGAAATAAACCCAGGTACCTATGAACAGGTGAACACATAAATAAATTGCATCATATTTACACAATGGAACACCACTGGGCAATGGAAATGATCAAACTACTCATGTATGTAGCAACATGGATGAATCTCAAAAACATTATGTTGGGTTTAAAAAGTCTTGCATGGGGGGTCAACAGTTAGCTCAGTTGGTTAGAGCATGGTGCTGGTAACACCGAGGTTGCTGGTTTGATCCCCGCATGGACCACTGTGATGAGCTGAGCCCTCCTTAAAAGAGTCAGCTATGCCATTGTAGCATGAAGGCAATGTGTAACCAATGACCATGGCTGTTCTCCCATAAAATTAATATATACTTATTATTTATGTGCAGTTTAGAGCATTCACAACTAACTTTTACTGCCATAAATCAGTCAATAGTGACCTGAGGGGTAGGGCAATCTTTGCCTGTTGATGGAATTATTCTATATAGAATGGGAGTTTGGGTTACATGGTTGCATGGATTTATCAAAAGTGATTTTACTGTATATTTTAGATCTGTGCATTAAACCATATGCAAATTATGCTTAAATAAAAAATGGGATGGGTATGTGTATGCATCTATAGCTGGAAGTTAGAAGACTCAAGATACTCTGACACACATATGAAGAATAGTTTAGGACCATGGTTGTCAAACTATAATGTGCATGTAAATCACCTGTTGGTCTTGATATGCAGGTTCTAATTCATATTTTTGGAATGGGGTCTTTTTGAATTTTTCTCAAGCTCCCAGACTGTGCTAATAATACTCTGGAAGCACAGATTACATACCTTGAGTATAGTAAGAGTAGGAGATGAGAATATTTAACTCAGAGACCTAAATTAGGAAAAATTGATGTATTCATATTTTTAAAGCAATCTCATATTAAAGAGAGTTCTACATTTTCTCCTCTTACAGACATAGAATAGGATCAACAGTAAACTATTTCCAGGGAGGCAAAAATTTAATCAATGTAAATATATAATTTCAAGCAATTACATATTCTTAACAATACAGCTCATCTAAAAATAGGTTATTCATGACTAGCATCAATCAAGCGACTCTTATTAACCCCTAAGAACATAGCAGAAATGTGCATGTGTGTGTGTGTGTGTGTGTGTGTGTGTGTGTGTGTAAATTTTCATTGAGATTGTATTAAATTGCGTCTAAATTTCTATGATATCTATGATGCAGTGCTGAGGAAGATGTGACGGTTACAAAAATGCTATAGCAAACATAAGTTGTGTGTGTTTTTAATTGGAGGTAAGAGTATGAAAATGGTGAGATTGGATCTTTTAGTCAAGAAGGAAGACCCTTTACAAATTCCATGTTATAGTTATGTTTAATATTTAGTTTAACCAAAAAAATGCTTAACTGAAACAATGTTTCCTATCTTCTTAAATATTTTGATATTTCACCACAATATTTTTTAAAATAAAAAGTAATAATGCCATTAGGATTTTGATTCTAGTGTGTCATTATATCCATTCTTTGAATTTTTACAGAACGTTAAATTGTTAAAATGTTAAATGAAACATTCACATACTGTGCTCATGATGCAAGCAGAAGAACTTGCTCCCTCCTTTTCTGGCAAAAGACGAATTGCTCTACAATCAAAATAGTCTCATTTTGTTTCCCTTGTCATGCTGGAACTAGGAAGATGTCATTCAAAAGAGTTAAATATTCAGAAGATGTGCAAAATCACACAATTGGAACATTAGGATGCATCATTAAACTACCCAAGTTACTTGCCTTCCATCAATTGATTTTATTCACAGATTTCCAAATTTTAACTTTATGCAAGTGTCCACATCAACCACTCATTTTAAAATCTCACCAAATGCAAGTGAAAACAATATTAGATTTTGAAGAGGTTTTTTTTCAAATATATAATCACAAAATACTTTCAAGTATATAATCTTAAACTGTCATGAGTTGGGGAGTAAAGAAATCTGTATGGAATATCTATTTGACGTATTTAACTTAAATGCATGCCTTCCTGTAATAAATGGGATAGGATATAAGATTACATGGAGAAGTTAAAGAATATTTTAATTTATAACTAAGTTAAAAAAATAAATTGTCCTCTTCTGTTCAATCCTATAATCAACTGAGCTCTATAATAATTAGACTGTTTTTATTTTAAGTGTGCAGAACAGCATAATGATTAGACATTTACACACCCCACAAAATGATAAACCCCAATAAGTCTATTACCCAACTGATACTGTACATAGCTATTACAATACCATTGACTATACACCCTATGCTGTACTTTACATCCTGTGATTCTATGTCTATATCTACATATATATCAATATCTATCTATAATCTATCTATACATATTAGTTATAGTTGACATTCAAAATTATATTAGTTTCAGGTGTACAGTGCAGTGGTTAGGCATTTATATAATTTATTAAGTGAACCCCCGATAAGACTAGTACCCAACTGACACCATATATGATTTTTATAACATTATTGATTATATTTCCCTGTACTGTATTTCACATCTCCATGACTAGTTTGCACTACCAGTTTGTGCTTTCTAATTCGTTCACCTTCTCCTCCATCCCCTCAACCCCCTCCTATGTAGCAATTATCAATTTGCTCTTTGTCTATGAACCTTTTTCTCTTTTGTTTGTTCATTTATACTGTTCTTTAGATTCCACATATAAGTGAGTCTATAGTATTAGTCTTTCTCAGTCTGACTTACTTCACTAGCATTATACCTTCTAGGTCCATCTATGTTGTTGAAAATGGTAAGATTTCATTCTTTTTTATGGCAGAATGATACTCCATTGTGTAAATGTATCACAATTTCCTTATCCAGTCATCTATTGATGGGAATTTTGGTTGTTTCAATATCTTGGCTATTGTGAATAGCGCTGCAGTGAACATAAGGGTGCTTATATATTTTTTTCAAATTAATGTTTTGGATTTCTTTGGATAAATACCCAGGTGTGGAATTGCTGGGTCTTAATGTAGTTCTACTTTTAATTCTTTGAGGGACCTCCATACTGTTTTCCACAGTGGCTGCACTAATCTGCAATCCCACCAACGGTTCCCTTTTCTCCACATCTTCGGTAATATTTGTTGTTTGTTAATTTGTTGATGATAGCCATTCTGACAGGTATGAGGTGGTAATTCATTTGCATTTCTCTGATGATTAGTGATGTGGAACATCTTTTCATATGTCTATTGGCCATCTGTATGTCCTCTTTGAAGAAATGTCTGTTTAGGTCCTCTGCCCATTTTTAATTGGAGTGTGTGTGTGTGTGTGTGTGTGTGTGTGTGTGTATTGTGTTATATATTGTTGGTTTTTTTAAAATAAATTTGGGATATTAAGCACTTATCAGATGTATCATTGGCAAATATCTTCTCCCATTCAGTAGGATGTCTTTTTGTTTTGTTGATGGTTTCCTTTGCTGTGAAAAACTTTTTAGTTTGTTGAAGTCCCTTTTAATTATTCTTTTTTGTTGTTTTTTGTTTGTTTGTTTGTGTGCTTCCCTTGCCTGAGAAGATGTGTCAGTAAAAATATTACTAAGGGTAATAATGTCTGAGAGTTTACTTCCTATGTTTTCTTCTAGGAGTTTTATGGTTTCAGGTTACATATATATATATATATATATATATATATATATATATATATATATATATATATATATATATATATATATATGAAGGTGGTCTTGTTTCCTTTTTTCCCCCATGTATCTCTTCAGTTTTCCCAGCACCATTTATTGAACAGATTGTCTTTACCCCAGTGTAAATTCCTGCTTCCTTTGTCATAGATTAATTGACCAAACAGGCATGGGTTTATTTCTGGGCTTTCTATTTTGTTCCATTGATCTGTGTGTCTGTTTCTATGCCAATACTATGCTAATTTGATTACTATGGCCTTGTAGTATAATTTGATGTCGGGTAGAGTGGTACCTCCAGCTTTGTTTTTCTTTCTCAAGGTTTTGGTGGTTATTTGGGTTCTTTTATGGTTCCATATAAATTTTAGGATTATTTGTTCTAGTACTGTGAAAAATGCCACTGATATTTTGATAGGGATTGCATTGACTTAGTATATTGTGTTGGGTAGTATGGACGTTTTAACTATATTAATTCTTTCTATCCATGAGCACCGTGTATCTGTTCATTTATTTGTATCTTCTTTAATTGTTCCCTTCAGTGTCTTATAATTTTCTGAGTACAGGTCTTTTACTTCCTTGGCTAAATGTATCCCTAAATATCTTATTTTACTTTTCTGATGCAATTGTAAATGGGATTGTTTTCTTAACTTCTCTTTCAGATAGCTCATTATTGGAGTATAAAAATGCAACAATTTCTGAATATTAAATTTGTATCCTGCTACTTAACTTATTTATCAGTTCTAATAGTTTTTTGGTGGAGTGTTTTTGGGTTCTCTATATGTAACATCATATCATCTGCAAATAATGACAGTTTTACTTCATCCTTTCCCATTGGGATACCTTTTATTCCTGTTTCTCTCTGATTGCTTTGGCTAGGACTTCCTGAATTGTTTTGAATAAAGGTGGTGAAAGTGTGCATCCTTGTCTTTTTCCTGATCTTAAGGGGAATACTCTTAGCTTTTCCCCATTGAGTAAGATATTAGCTGTGGGTTTGTCCTATATGGCCTTTATTATGTTGCGATATGTGTCCTCTACTTCCACTCTGCTGAGAGTTTTTTTCATAAGTGTATGCTGGATTTTGTCAAATGCTTTTTCTGCATCTCTTGATAATGACCACATTATTTTCATTTTTTAATGTGGTGAATCACAATAATTGATTTGCAGACATTGAACCAACCTTGCATACCAGGAATAAATACCACATCATCGTGTATAATTTTTGTAATGTATTCCTGGATTCAGTTTGCTAATATTTTGTTGAGGATTTTTGCATTATGTTCATCAGAGATATAGGCCTATAGTTTTCTTTTTTTATAATGTCTTTATCTGGTTTTCGAATCAGGGGACCTCATAAAATGAGCTTGGAAGCTTTCCCTCCTCCTGAATTTTTTGGAATAGTATGAGAAGAGTAGGTATTAATTTTTTAATTTATTATGTTTTATTTATTTATTTTTTAATATTTGGGAAAATTCACCTGTAAAGCCACCTATTTCAGGACTTTTGTTTATTGGGAGCTTGTTGATTATGATTCAGTTTTGTTGGTGGCAATCTATCCATTCACATTTTCTGTTTCTTCTGTATTCAGCCTTGGAAGTTTGCATCCTTCTAAGAATTTATCCATGTCTTCCAGATTGTCCAATTTGTTGGTGATAGTTGCTTGTAGTGTATTATTATTACTATTATTATTATTTTGTATTCCTGTGGTGTCAGTTGTTACTTCACTTCTTTCATTTCTGATTTTATTTATGTGGATCCTCTCTTTCTTTTCTTGATGAGTCTGGTTAAAGGTTTGTCAATTTTGTTTATCTTTTCAAACAACCAGTTATTGGTTTCATTGATTTTTTGTATTCTTTGGCATCTATTTTGTTTATTTCTGCTCTGATCTTTATTATTTCCTTCCTTATACTCACTTTGGACTTCATGAAAAGACACTTGATATTATTTTGCTCTTCTTAAATTTATTGATACTTGTTTTATGGCCTAACATGTGGTGTAGCCTGGAAAATGTTCCATATGCACTTGAAAAAAAATGTATATTCTGCTTTTTGGGGTGAAATGCTCTAAAAATATCAATTACATGTATCTGGTTTAGTTCATCATGTAAGGTCTCTGTTTCCATGTTGATTTTCTGTCTGGAGGATCTGTCAGATGTTAAAGTCCCCTACTATGATTTTGTTGCTGTTGATCTTTGTCTTCATGTTGATCAATATTTGTTTTTTTTTTTATTTAGGTGGTCCTATGTTGGATTCATAAATGTTTACTAGGGTTATGACCTCTTATTGGATTGATCCCTTTATTATTATATGGTGTCCTTCTTTGTCTCTTATTATAGTCTTCATTTTAAAGTCTATTTTGTCTGATATTAGTATTGCTACTCAAGCTTTTTTCTCATTTCCATTTGTGTGAAATATATTTTTCCATCCTTCACTTTCAGTCTATGTGTGTCTTTTGATCTATGTGTGTCTGTCTCTTGTAGACAGCATATGCATGGGTCTTGTTTTCTTACCATTCAGCTACCCTATGTTTTTTTATTGGGCCATTTAATCCATTTACATTTAAAGTGATTATTGATAGGTACATAGTCATTACTATTTTATTATTCATATTTTTGATCTTCGTTTGTTTATTTGTGTTCTCCTTCTGCTTAAAGGAGTTTTTTTTTGTTTTTTGTTTTTTAATTTCTTATAATACAGGCTTGGTGTTAATGAATTCCTTTAGCTTTTTCTTGTCTGCAATATAGTAATTAATCTTGATCAGAATTCCAATGATAGAATAGGATGATTTTTTGTCATTCAAACAATTCTTTGTTTTTCCTTTTGTTCTAATAATATTTTGTCATCACTTACTTATGGTTTTACAAATCACACTTTTTATGTGTTTGCCTGTGTTCCTGAGGACATTTAAAAATATCTTAGTCTAAGCCACAGATGATGCAGTTTACTTCAGTTTAGATACTTGAAGCAAAAAAGGAAGCTAGACGGTGGGTGTTGCACTAAATCATATTTTTGAATAAACCTGATTCTAATACTGCCTTAAGAAAGAAACTTATAAAGTTTGCAACTCAATATCAGTCTATAAAATACAAATAAAATCAATGTGAACAATAGACATCAAGCAATAAAAAATTTTAAACCTTAATAAAGTAAAAGTATTATGGTTTCTTAGGATTTCCTACACAGTTGAAATATTAAAATTCATATTCAAAATTGTTAAATGTCTTGTCATGCTGTATTCTATACAAATTATAAAATATGAACCAAAGAATAAAAAATAATACTATAAAATCAGTAGCCATTATGGTCTATATTTTATATCATGCTTCAGAAAAAGTTTTTGGAGAAAATCAGACTAATATATCAGTGTTATCTTACTTAAAGAAAATGGTCAAAAACTGCTAAACTCAGTTATATTCAGTTAGAAGAAACATTTTGGAATTGCTATGGTATTGATATATAGACACACACACACACACACACGAAGATGCAAGAAAATGTTTCCACTATGTCAGAATAACATTTTACTTATGTGTATTGACATCCTATAAAACTTTGAAAAACACAACAGTTAAAAGAAAAATTATCTTAGTTTTATAATGAATTTGGTTATTTGGTAATGCTAATTCTGCTAAAATTAGTTCAATGTAAGAAAAAAGTGAGTATATTTTAAATTAATTGGATATGACTTATCAAGTATACAATTTTATTAATAGATTAAGAGTAGACTAAATATATATATATATATATTTAAAATTGCCTAAGATAAAACTTCTGTCATTAAGAGGATATTATAATTTATTTGTTTATTAAAACTTATGTAGAACATCAACTCGAATTCCTCAGTGTGTCAAAACACCTTCCTTTGACAACATCTTTTAACTTACTGTTGAATTTGTAAACCAACCATTTTCAAGTGATTTTATTTTTTAAATGCCATTTGAAGAATATGTATTATTTGAATTCATAGGAAGGACATTGTTTATTAAGAATGAAAGAGCATAAAAATGAAGAAAATCATGATTATTTACTATGTCATATCTAGTCTGAATTAGGCATCACCATTACTGGGAAAATTTGGCAAAGATAAATAAAATCTGACTTAAACTAGTTAATGAAATATAAACAGAATCGCTTTGAAGGATGCTGGAAGAATTCAAATATTTGAAGGACAAACCATGCAACTAAATTGGTAGAAGTCGAAAATCAAGACAGTCCTCTGTATTTCAGGGAGGACAGCTGAATAATTAGCCATCGTTATCATCTCTTTCTATTTATAATGACTCCTTTTTATCAGCATGTTTTATTCCTTCAAAATACCTTCCTCCTTGATAGTAAAAGCATGGTTACCATTTATCTATTTTAGCAAACCAGTTCAAATATATTAGATGAGTTTTCTGCTTTGCATGGATGGAGCTACATGCTAAAAACTGTACTTGTCCATGAAGTAAAATAAAAGATTGGGACACATGATAGCTGGTAAAACATGTTTCTGGGTGTGTCTGTGAGAGTGTTTCTGGAAGAGGTTATAATTTGACTTGGTAGACTGGGAAAAGAAGATCCCTCTCACCAATGTGGGTGGGTATCATTCAATCCATTGATGGTCTGAATTGAACAAAAAGGTGTTGGAAGGGAGAATCTTCAGGTTGCTTAAGCTGGGCCTTCCAATTTCTCCTTCCTTGGTGCAACAGCAATCCTAGTTCTCAGGCCTTGGGTTTAGACTGGAAGTATACCACAGACTTTCCTGGGTCCCCAGCATGCAGACAGCAGATTGTAGCATTTCTCTGCCTTTGTAATTATTTGAGCCAATTCCTCACAATAAATATCTTTCCATATATATATATGGTTGTTGGAAAAGTCATGATGTATTTTGTCTATATTTTTCAAAGGTCATTTATTTGTATAAAGAGCAAAGATCAATCAATGATATATTGCCGGTTTTGTTCGATAACCTTTGCCATCTCTCAGTGAGCTTCATAATTCCTCCTTCCTGGAAGGACCTGTCTTTATTGACAAAAAACTGAACAAGGTGCTGATTTACAGCCTCATCTGAATTGAATGTTATACCACACAAGGAGTTTTGAAGAGAGCGAAACAAGTGGAAGTGTGACTGTGCAAGGTCAAGCGAGTATGGTGGGTGTGGCAACACATCCCAGCCAAACACGAATAATTTTTGACAGGTGATCAAACTTGTGTGTGGTCTCGCATTGTCACGATGGAACACAACTCCTTTACAGTTAACAAGCTCTGGACGTTTCTGGATTATGGATTCATTCAGACTGTTTAGTGGTGGACAGTACACATTCAAATTGGTTGTTTGGTTTCTTGGTAAGAGCTCAAAAAACACGACACCTTTAAAATCCCACCACATTGAGAACTTAACCATCCTCTGATGAATGTCTGCTTTCGATGTCGTTTTAGGTGAATCATTACGTCAGGACCAAGACTGTTTGCACACCACATTGTTGTAAACTATCTACTTCTCATCACCAGTTATCAATCTCTTCAAAAAAGGTTGTTTTCCTCATGTTTAATGAGTATATTGCAGATGTTTATACTCGCCATCAAATGAATTTCTTTGAGTTCATGTGGAACCCAAATATCAAGCTTGCTTATGTATCCCAGCTTCTTCAGGTGGTCTTGAACACTTGAATCATGGATGTTCAATGTTTCTGCAATCTCTCGTGTCATGTAACGTGGGTTTGACTCGATCAAAGCTTTTATTTTGTCATCATCAACCTCGGTGGGCCTCCCTGACTGAGGAGCGTCGTTGAGATCAAAATCACCAGCACAGAATTTCGTGAACCATCGTTGGCACTGATGTTCTTGTAGAGCATTGTCACCATAAACTTTATACAACTTTTTACAAGCTTGATGCACGTTTTTCCTTTTATGGAAGTAAAACAGTAAAATATGGCAAAAATGCACAGTTTGGTCTTCCATCTTCAACTTGTTGTAAAATCTCCAAAACTCAACCAAATCGCTCAACTTTTTCTTTAGAATGAAGCTAGAACTGTCAGCTGTCAAATGACATAGCGATAACATAGATGCGAATGACTCTAGTACTTCCAAAAATGAATTAGTGCCATCTGTCACAAGCATGTGTCATGACTTTTCCGACAACCCAATATATGTCCTATTAGTTCTTTTTTCTCTGGAGAACACCAATATGAGCTTTTAAGTCACAAATATATAGATGTAATTAAAGCCATTACAGTAAACTTGATTGTTAATGTAAAACACATAGAATGAAGATGGAATAGAACAGGGATCCTAGAACCCTGAGGAAAACCAACATAAAAAGACCAGGAAAAGAAAAAGAAGTTTCATTAGAGGCTAGCAAGCATCGAAGAAGAATCAAGAGGGTGCTGGTTCATAGAAACCAAAGTCTGTTGTTTTGCTTTTGTTTTTTCCAATTACAGGGGAGAGGTCAACTGTCTCATATATTGCAGGATGGTCAGATAAGTAAGGATTGAATATCATTCATTTAGGTCACTGGTAAAGAGATTGCTTCTGATTGTGAAGGAAGTAGTTTCTGAAGGAAGAGTGTACTGTGCTCATCTCTATAAAATCTCATGTAGAAGTAATTTTTAATTCATGATTTAAAATAGAAACATATTTAATTAAGTTTCTGGTTGCCATAAAATATTTTCTCTAATTATATATTGTAGTCCATCTGAACACACAATAACCTGACATACATAGATCAGTAAAATAAAGTTAAATTCATGCAAACTGTTATTGTCAACATGGTGCCAAATACCTTTTAGATTGAATGTAATACTTTTCAGCTGGTTATGTTGGTGTCATATGTTATAGTTACACAGTTTCTATCTTAGGAGTTTAGGGACTTGACAAACTTTAATCCTGAAGATATGTATTGTCAATATTTTCCCAATCCATGAGAATTAATCTTCCATATTTCCAGGTGGAGTATGAGAAATGTAGGTAAATTATATTTGCTATCACTCATGCATTTCCCATCTCTATTACAGTGACATGCTGCTCTCATTGAAAAAAAAAAGCGGGGGGTGGTGGTAGAGGATATTTGGGGAAAACATTTCTTATTTCTTACTTTCAAATATTGTTTCTCTATATGTGTTTAAATTTATCTTTTACAAGAAAAATTGATGTTTCTACAAATCCATATAACTGGAAGCTATTTCCACCCCAAATACTGGCTCAAGCTATCTTATCCACCTACACAAAAAATAGAAGACATATAGTGAATGAAATGACAGAAGGCATATACTGTTATACGTCACAACGAGGTGGATAAGGAGCTCTAAGAAAAAGTGTTTCATCTCAGAAAAGCTCTAATTTAGGAACCACTGAAAAAAACTATAGATTATGGGCTTAAGTATAGCTGTAAAATCTCTATTCTAGTTAACTTATAGTAAACTGTGAGAAACTAGCTATTGCCCTAGACCTTCTTCAGATGTAATTCACAATTACATTTAAAAGAAAAGTGTTTATGGATTACTAAATTTAATAAAACTTATTTGAATCTGGTTACAGTTTAAATGACTACCCCCCCTCCACACACACACACACACAAAATAATTAACCTACTTGTATTGCTGATGCCTGTATATTATATTTAATGAAATTTCTCATTTTCCTTAACCATACAATTTAGTTATTGTGCTTATTCACAATTTCTATCATTTACAAAAAGAAAACATCCAAAATAATGAAACCTTGCAAACTTTGAAATTCTTATACACAGATATGTAAGGATAACAAATCAATTTGCTTTTCAGTCATGTTTTTATACTTTTATTCAAGTAGTTTACTAATTTTTAAAATTGAATATATTTTTTTTAATTGGGGGGATGGGAACAGTGCTGGGGAATTGGGGGAAGGGGAACAGACAAGTTGCTGTTGTTTCTGTTCTTCAGTCTAGTTGTGGAGGACGTTGCTTCACTGGCCCAAGTTGGCACCATCATTGTGCTCTTCTCTGGCGAGGCAGATCAGTTGCCGGCCTCTGGACGGCCGCTCACTGCGGCTGCTGGCCGCTCACGCTGGCTGCTGGCTGTACACGGCAGCCCATGGCAACCCACTGCCACAGGGGCTGCAGCCTCCGCCGTCGCCGTCGCCAGCGACCCACGGCCGCCCAGCCCCAGGTTGAGCTGCTGTTCAGCATCCCAGCTGTAGAGGGCAGCGTCACTGGCCCTCATATGTGGGATCCGAACCGGGGCCCTCTGGCGTCCCAAGCCAGTTCCCAACCATCGCGCCACTCGGCCGGCCCTTTAAAATTGAATATTTAAAAATATACTTTACTTGCGTAGGATCATGTTTGGTATCATAAAAAAGAGCAGATAGTTATATCTTGAAAATAAATATCAATAGATGAGGAAAATAATGACAGTTGTCTGAGCTTACAGATATTTTGGTGTAGTAAAGGAGATAGACATTAATAATAGAAACCATCTAAAATTAAATATGTAAGGATTATTTTTAAAAAATCACTAAGGAGTTTTCACCCAGTTTGGGACATCAGGGAAGGCTCCTGTGAGGAAATCATGTTTGTGCTGAGGTATGACAAATTAGATCACATCTAGGTGAAGAGAACAGGACTATAGATAGATTCTAAAAATATTTATGTGGTAGATTCCATGGAATTGAGTGATGGATATGTGGGGGTGGGAGGATGACAGACTTTTATTGATTATGTTATTAAAAGGATGGTGATGCTATTTGTTGTAACCAGTTACTCTGGAGGATGTAACCTATTGGTGCTGAAGAGAGACGTCTATGAATTTAGTATTTATTTGTTGACTTTGATGTATGTTTCCACAACAATGGCATGTAAAGAGTAATTGGATATATAAGTCATATCAGAGCTAAATATATAAACTTGAGAGTTACCTGTATATAAGTAGAAACTGAGGACTTTAATGTAGATGAGATCAACCATGGAAGGAATACAGAATGTGATGAAAACACATATGTATCGATCTGTGTTTGAGAAACTGAGATATTTCGTAGTTAGTAGAGGAGGATGAGCATGCATACGGGACACCTACTGAGCAACCAGAGAGAAAGATGGCCCTTCAGAAAAGAGTGGTGTCAATGGAATCAAAGAAGATGTTTTAAGGAAGTGACATGAGTACTGTCCAGTGCTTGATGGTCTGAATGGTAAAGTAAGAGAAGCATTGAAAAACTTTCATTAGGTCTAACAACATAGAGGTTATAGATGACCTCCCAAACATTGATTCTATGAAATGATTGGGGCAAATTAAAAGTGGAGTGGTGACCATGAAGTTGCATTTCACAGACCTGCTTTTGTAGGGTCATATTTGACTGGCAAGACCAGGTGCTGCCCCTTTGCATCTACCACTGTCTCAGCTGAGGTCATTCTTGCTGTGCCGTGCTCCCAGCCAATTACCGAGCACGTCGGGGTTGTAAGGGAAGCCTATTCATGTGAGATGTAGGATTCCTCCGCGGGCAGCTTTCATTCAGGGCAGTGGTCTCATCTCACCTTTCTTAGAACTATGCTGCACTGCAGGACCCTTCTTATTCAGTTTTCCTTCGTTACCTCTCTCCTTCCACAGATGGGAGGCCTGCATCCCAGTCTGAAGACTAATGCAGTTGACACGGGAGTCGTCTGAGAAAGAAACGTGGGAAGTCGGAGCTGCGTCATTCACCACTTGGCAGTTGAATTAGGCATAATCCTGAGTGGTAGGTGAGGGGACACATATAGAACCTGGTGCAAGATCGTATATAGTTGTTAAAGATTTCATGGCGGTGATGCTGCAAAACATCCTGGCGGAAGGTAACGCCCTTGTTGGTGTGATGATTCAGGCATTAAAAGATCAGTGGGAAATTAGGCCGACAAAGACAGTCGAGTTGCCTAGTTGCCGCTAAGCTACATTCATTGTCTTTTGGCTTTGAGAAAAGAGCTTGGTGCTCTCTATGCTGGTGTGTTTGTGCAGGTGGGAAATGGGGAGAGTTATGATGAAATGACCCATGAAAGGCTGTGATTGTATTCAGAACACCTGGAAAATGGAATTTACTAACCTTTTTTTCTCACTGTCCTCTATACTATTGAAAATGTAAAAGTTACTTTTCTAGAGATAGAAATTTGTCTTCGTAGAAAACAGGACCCAAGAGCCTGGTTAAGAGTGTGTTTAGGCTACTACTTGATTCTAAAACAAATTATTGATTGAATTTTAGAATGTTGTATTTAGTAGAAAACATCTGTGATATTTCATAGATGATAGGGCTTATTTTTTTCTTGGGTTGTGTTTGAGATCTCCGGTGTGAGGAGGATGGTATGAAGTGACTAGGGGTAATGGTTTTCTGCCTACAAGTTCTGAAATTGAAAATGAGTCATAAGCACCTTTAACCAAAGTGGTACTACCATTTCAGAAATAAATGAAACCATCACTGTTCCAAGGTGGAGGAAATGTAGACCTAGGATAAATATCTGGAAAATGTGATTTGACGTTAAAATAGTGACTCTGAATTCAGATGCAATCATATGAGTTTATCTGTTACAAAAACAAAATTAAATCAAGTGGAACATTGACAAAAGTTAGCATTTGTATGGCTCAAAGGAATTAGAGTTAGAAAAAATTATATATATATATATAATATTAAAAGCTAATGGTAAAGATAAAATGTAGGATATTTCCAAATTTACAAGAATATATTTATCTTTATATGCAAATATAAACTTTGCTTATGTTATATTTGGATATACAAATATGCATTGATGATGTCTGTTACTCATTCTTAACTTTAATACTCTCTATGAAGTGGTAAGTGTACAATGGCAAAGGACAGAAATATATTATTCTAATGAGAATAGTTCAAGAAGCAAAATAAAAATGGCATATTTACATCATGAGGGAAATAAATATGACATAAGAAAAATGATTAAGACAATGTTAACTAGCATAAATAGTATATATGGATGTGTGTAAAGGAGAATTCAAATGGTGCCAAAAATTTAATTATGAAGTCTAAATGTGAGTAGGTTCTAATAACATAATCAATAGGCTGTGTCATTTTACTATATAACCGACATAGGCAAAATGCTTAAATAATGATTATTACACTTAATATATATCCAAATTGTCTGTTTTTATGAACTCTATATATACTACATAAAAGTATAATGAAGGATTGAGGCTGGAGCATATTCACACTTAAAGGATGCATATTCAATGAGAGTTAGTCTTCCATACGTTTCTGAGAAGATAGGGCATAAAAAAACAAAAACAAAACAAAACTAAACTTTCTTTTGAATTTTGGCCATATCATGTCTCTAGTTTAAAAAAATACAACCAACTTGTGTTTTACTATCTTTTGAAAAGAGTTATGTTTCAAACCAGAGTGCTATTTGTGTTCTGTGTTCTTATGTTCACTGTTAAAAAAATTTGATGTATTTTTTTCCTTTCTATACATGAAGCCCAGTCTACTCATAAGACTTACGATTCTCCCAAATTTGTCTCTTGTGTACCTATATTTTCAGCCATGTCTTTCACTGAACATGCCTATAGATTCTATCCCATATACTTATACTGTCCAATATATTAGCAAGCATCCACAGGCAACTGATTTAAATTACATTTAAATTAATTAAAATTAAATTTTCAGTCTCAAGTCGTACTAGCCATTTTATGTGTTCAATAACTATGTATGTCTGTAGTCTTCCATATTGGATAATTCATATATAGAACATTTCCAAAATTACAAAAAGTTGCATTGGACAGCGCTGGTATAGATAGTAACATTCATTCATCACTTATCCTTTCACTCAGCCATTAACTAATATTTTATTGAATCCATGTTGTGTATCAGGTCTTGAGATCCAGGGATGTAGTAATGAGTAAAATGGATATAGTACTTGATTTCATCAGTTTTACATTCTTGAAATTGAAACAGACATAAAATATTAATAAAAACTATATGCTAGGATGCTATATGAAGTGTTAAAGTGTATGCTAGAGGAATTAACCCAGACGTGTGCAAGACAGTGGTAATTAGGAAGTGCTTCCCTGAAGAAATAATGTTTGTTTCCTGAAAATAATTGTGAATTTTCTAGGTATCAAAATGTAAGATACTACCACTGTGGAAAGTACCAAGGAGAGGAGTATTTGACGTTAGGCCTAGAAAGATTCACATGTGAAAGGTATAATGCAGGAAAGAACGTAATATTCTTAAAGAATAGGGCTAGTGCTTTATTGCTAGACTATTTGAGAGGGGTTGATAGTAGATAAGAGTAGAGAAATGGGCCACATGATACAGGCTGAAGTGGGTCATGACTGTCCTGATACATAGAAATTTCAAGAAAAGCCCATTGAAGCTGTTAAAAATTGAACTTGATCATTTAATTGTGGAGAGTTAGATTTCTTACAGTGTAATAACATGGACCTTTGTGTGATGACATGTACCCCACCCCACCCCGCCTCCCTATGCCTTATTCTCTTCTACTTGATGGACTCCTTGTGCCACATATATGGCTAGGGCCTCTGTACTTCAGACATGCTCTCTGAGAAGGGGAGCCCTAAGGAGACAGATACATGCATTCAAGCATGTATCCCTGATCTTGTGTATTTCTTTATTCTCCATCTTTGCTGGTGGGTCGGTTAGGCTCAGGTAGGAAAATAGGAATCACACCAGTTATTTTAACAGAGAGAATGTAATAGAGAGAATTTATTGAGCAAGTATTGCACAGAGCTGTCCACTATAGCTGCTGCCTGAAATAAAATATCATATCTGAGGTGGAGCTACAAAGCATCTGACATGTACAGGCTGTACGGCCAGAACTTTCATGGGTGGTGCTGCTTTATTTTGTCTCCATTGCACAGAGTAATGGTCATTTAAAAGAAACAGAGTGATGGTGTTTAAATGAAGTCTCACTTATTTGACCGTGGTCGTTGCTAAGTGGTGCCAGACTAGGAGATATTAGACTCATTTTCTTGGCATTGAAGCGTTATAAATTGGCTTGTGATTTTAGACAATTTTGTAGATTTCTGCTTTGTTTGCTTTTCAATCAAAAAGCAATTTTGATCCTTACTGACACCAATAGGAACAAGTACACCTCAGTGGTCCGTGATGGATCAAGAAGGGAGTAGTTAAAACTGTCTTTTTCTGAGATGGGGAAAACAGACATACATTTTCTGGGGGTACAGTAAGCTTAGTTTTCAACAAGTTGAGTTAAAAACTAACAAGTGTTCTGTACTTCTTACATGGAGATGCCTGAGAGGTTATTTGGATTTACTGATAAGAATGGAGCTCTAGGGAAAAGTCTGTCCAGAATATATGGATAAAGCTAGTAATATTTGACCGAGATACCATAACAAAAAAAGAAAATAAAAATTGAAGAGTTTGCTTAAGTATAGGACACTGTTTCTGTGAAATACCAACATTGAGAAGCTGGGACAGTAAATAGCTTAAGAACGAAGGAGCAACTGGAAGGATTAAACAAACAAACAAACACCTGGAGAGAGTTATGTCATGGAAATAAAAAAAAAATTCCAAGAATGCAAAATACGAATAAAATTGCCCTCAATGTTAAAATGCTGCACTGTTACGATATGTTCTGTGAAGACTCCACTAGACTCAATGAGAAGACTGTTGATGTGCTCTATTGAGTAGCAGAGGATGAAACAAGATTTCACTGATTTAAGCGTGAATGTCAAATGAATAAGTAAAGCCAGTGAAATAAAATAATTCTGTCTTACAACAACTGCTCTTTAAACTATTGCAATGGATTGAATATTAATAAAAGAAAGAGCTTAGCAATGGAAGGAGGCATGGTTATAGACTTAGAGCTTTAGCAATTTTTACAACTTCATATACTAACAATATTAATCCTTAACCTACGATGTCTTTGAAAAGTGTACTGTTGCTTTCTACCATTCTGGAATAACCGTAAATGCATTCACTAAACTGATTTAGTGGAATTCTTGATGAAGTTTTGGAGATTACTTTTCTTTCACCATACTCTATATTAACTTGTTTGTTTTAGAAGGTGATGAAGTTGAACTCCAAAATACAGATAAACATTAAAAAAAGGGTTCCTAAAAAATGTTCCTTTCATGTCCTAGTGAAAATAGTATTAAGTCTAATTTAAATATGGCATGCACTATATTGTGAGATTTCTTTCAGAATCACTGCAGAATTCTGGAGAGGGAAGAACCTTGCTTGTCTGGCTGCCCCAACCCCCCAAACACACACTCACATACACACTTAGTGCAGATCCTAAGAGATTAATTCTAGATTAGTTTCTGTGGATGCAGCCTGGTCCTCATATACCTGGGGTGAACTTATATTTCTCCCTCTTTTACTAAAATGATTGAGAGTAATGACCTTGACTTCCAGTTCCTGGTTCTGCATTTAAGGAACTAAGAAGTCACCACTCTGTCCTGACAAAAAGTGAAAAACTAAACAGACTGAAAAAAACAACAACTCTTCTCAGATCACAAAAGAGAGGAGGACATAGTTCAAACTGTGATTCTCTAGACTGGAGAGAGAGACAGGTGAATATGTACAGGTCACCATGGCTTACTGCAGCTGTGAAGCACGAGGGGAAACGTCTGAAGGAACCAGCTAGGGTAGGATAACCTGAACTGTACTTGATGAATTGGTAGAAGCTCAGTGCAGACAAGTCTATGATTTAAAAACTCCAGGGGGAACCATTCATGGAGAGACCCCCACACTTTTGTGAGTGTTACCTTCAGAAGCTCTAGCTAGTGAATATTAGAGAAAAATCCCCTAGGGCTTCCAACAGGGTGCGGGGAGAAAGAACCAGTTTGAAATCCTCCAGAGCACTCTGTGCGTAACAAGGCCTGCCCTCAGGAGAAACTAGTTAAGCAGAGCCTAACTAGGGCGTTGTCAGAGCCTGACTGACCTAGGTAAAGGGAAATCCCAGTCATCCTGTTCCATCTAAGTGGGGGGCGGAGAATAACTGTGAAACACTTGTGAAATGTATCCTCCAGAAGCACAGGCTCACTAAAAGACTGAGGCCTGATCACAGGACGTTAGAACACCTCCCACCCACATTACTAAAGACCTACTTCTAGCAGTTTCTTTTATGTTATGTTCAATTATGACCTCCAACTAGAATTTTCCCTGTCTCATTGGGGACACCGAGTAGGGTGTGTAATGATTTTGTCATTGAAACACATAAGACATAAAGCTTGTTAATTTACTCATGCATTTTTTTTTTAATTTTGTAAAATGAAAATTGTTTCTTTGGCTCAATCGTATTGGTAGCATACTTACCTAGTGATGGTTCATCATATAGGGAACATATGGCCTTCGGCAATGACATAAAAATTAGCACATGGCAAGTGACTAAGAATCCCCCTTGATGTGCAGAGCAGTGTTTAGCAATGGTTTCCTGGCAAGTTATGCTAACAAGAGAGTGAATGTGATGGCAGACACAGAAGTAGAGAATGGGCTCTGAAAAGGACTAAGTAATATGTGTGGGACATAGGAAAGATCTGTGCCTATAAAACATCCTGAAAGGGTAATATAAGGATATAAGAATTAATGAGATGACAAATGTGACAACCTCTGTACTAAGTAACAAGATATATTAAATATCCAAATTATGTAAATTGCTTTGACTTTATATCTTTCAGAAACCATAGATCTAAGCTTAATTGAGAATAAATGAAAAACATTAAATGATGTCATATTGTTAAAGTAATATTTTAAAAGTATAGGACTGTAACAATTGCTTTTGTTTTCCAATTTCAGATAATTTAAAAAAGAGTCAGTGTAATATATGCACTTCACTCAATCCTAATCAGAATTCTTCAAGTCTGTATGATAAATGTGTTGCTCCACATTTATGCTCCACAAAAGCATGATGATAAAAATAAATTAAGCCATTATACATAAAAATTCTAGGTAATTTTTTTTAATTGCTGTGCAACATCAATTATATCTGGGGGCACAGAGGCTTTTAACCTAATTCTCAAATCTCTCAATGGCTTGTACTTGTTTTGATCTATGGACTTTAAGAAAATAAAATTATATAAAAAAGGTTTTTTTCCCTGGATACTTACAACTTCTGTCATAAACTTTTACTTGTGGTAGAGCAAAACTAATCTTATATATTGGGTTGTTGGAAAAATCATGATGTATTTTTTCTATGTTTTTCATTGCAAAAATGTGTCATGACTTTTCCGACAACCCAATAGTGTATATTTAAGTTAAAAAATAATTTTTAAAAGATCCTGCTTTTTTACACCTCAGAATTTAGATTTTGTTTTTCAATCCATTTTTTAACTGAGGGTATGTTACTTCTCTTAGAGTGAAAGTCTTATAAAGGATATTGATATCAGCCCCGTCCACCCAAATTCGCCCCAGGCATTGGCTGAGACATATCTTTAAGCTTCTTGTTCTCCAAATCTCCTGGCCCCTGAAACAGACATTAGCACTTCAGTTTCCACTTTCCACTATGATTTAAATATATATATATATATATACAGAAAAGTTCATGACACATGTTTGCAACAGATGGCACTAGTTCATTTTTGGAAGTACTATAGTCATTCACATCTATGTCATTGCTATGTCATTTGACAGCTGACAGCTCTAGCTTCATTCTAAGCAAAACATTGAGCGATTTGGTTGAGTTTTGGAGATTTTACAAGTTGAAGATGGAAGACCAAACTGTGCATTTTTGCCATATTTTACTGTTTTACTTCCCTAAAGGGAAGAACGTGCGTCAAGCTTGTGAAACGTTGCATAAAGTTTACGGTGACAATGTTCTACAAGAATGTCAGTGCCAACAATGGTTCACGAAATTCTGTGCTGCTGATTTTGATCTCAACGACGCTCTTCAGTCAGGGAGGCCCACCGAGGTTGATGATGACAAAATAAAGGCATTGATCGAGTCAAACCCACGTTACATGACATGAGAGATTGCAGAAACATTGAACATCCATCATTCAAGTGTTCATGACCACCTGAAGAAGCTGGGATACATAAGCAAGCTTGATATTTGGGTTCTGCATGAACTCAAAAAAGTTCATTTGATAATGCGTATAAACATCTGCAATATGCTCATTAAACGCGAGGAAAATGTTCCTTTTTTGAAGCAAATGTTAGCTGGTGATGAGAAGTGGATTGTTTATAACAATGTGGTGAGCAAACAGTTTTGGTTCTGATGTGATAATTCTCCTCAAACGACAGCGAAAGCTGACATTCATTAGAGGAAGGTTACTCTTTCAATGTGGTGAGATTTTAAAGGTATCATGTTTTTCAAGCTCCTACCATGGAACCAAACAACCAATTCGAATGTGTACTGTTGGCATTTGGTCAGTTTGAATGAATTCATCACCCAGAAATGTCCAGACCTTGTTAATTATAAGGGCGTTGTGTTCCATCGCAACAACAAGAGACCACACACAAGTTTGATCACCTGTCAAAAATTATTGAAGTTTAGATGGGATGTATTGCCCCACCCACTATACTTGCCTGACTTTGTGCACTCACACTTCCACTTGTTTTGCTCTTTTCAAAACTCCTTGTGTGGTATAACGTTCAATTCAGATGAGGCTGTAAATCAGCATCTTGTTCAGTTTTTTGCCAATAAAGACAGGTCCTTCTATGAAGGAGGAATTATGACGCTCTCTGAAAGATGGCAAAAGGTTATTGAACAAAATGGGCAATATATCATTGATTGATCTTTGTTCTTTATATAAATAAATGACCTTTGAAAAACATAGACAAAATGCATTATGATTTTTCCGAAGACTGTATATACACACACACACACACACACACACACACACACACACACACACACAAAGTAATACCTTGGTTTGTGAGCATAATTCATTCTGGAAACAAACTACTCATATTTCAAGACAGTGCTCATTTACCATGTTAAAATGTACTTGGTTTGAGAGCATAATTCGTTCCAGAAACACACTACTCGCATTGCAAGACATTGCTCATTTACCCAGTTAAAATGTATTGAAATGTTTGCTCACATTGCGGAATACTTGCAAACCATGTTACTAACAATCCAAGGTTTTACTGTATATGTATATATATATATATATATATATACATACATACATACATACATATGTACATTGGGATTTCACTTAATTTCTCATGAGCTTGGCAATGTCCTTTAATATGTATTTATGGCAGTATAAACAACATTGAGGTATTTTGCAGTGTGAGGTATTTTCAAAATGTTTATTTACCATATTGCCAGAGAAAAATTTTTCTCGTCATCTATTTTCAAACATTTTTGTTTTCAACCATTATGGACAATATTGTACCAGAGTCATTCCCTAGACAACTTTAGGGAGACCTTTATAATTAAACTTATATTCCAAGTTGGCCTGTAGAACTGACTTTATTCTGCAGACATCTTGGATTAATGTCAAATAATACCTGTGTTTTTTGAGTCCTTGACAATTTGTGGAAGGATAAGTAAGCACTATTGAAGAAAGAGAAAAAAGGGGGTTGTGTTAAAATAGCTTATGCTTTTATATATACATTTGATTCTTAACTCTTATTCATCTTCCTTTTCCTTTTACCTTCTGAAATTCAGGAAAACTTAACATTGCAGTTGCTTCTAAATACCTCACACTGGCTGATTACCCTGGGCAGTGGTGCCACATCAAGGAATAAATGTTGGTCTCTGAGTTTGGCACATTGGACACTCAGCAATAGCCATTGCCAAGTTGTCCTTGATGAGTGAAGTCCGTATCATCTTCATTCCTGCCACCATGGCCAATTTCTTCATGAATCTATTGGGCAATAGCGGGAGGGGCTGGGGAATGACACTGACAGGGATTCTCAAAGCAGGTCATCCTATCCACTTTATTATCAAAATCCTCCTTTTCTGTAGTCACCCTTTGGTGAGCATTTGCATCGGACACAAATAACTTCATGTTTTATGCTCATTCTGAAAAGTTTGTCTACATACCTCTTCCTTAAATTTTGTTGTCACCAATTTTGCAATCATGTTCCATCCAAGTCCCCAGTCATCCAGCCAAACCTTTGTACACAGCACAAGGATCGGTATATAATCACACACGTGGCCATTTCTCTTTCCAAGCAATGTGAACAACCAGGTGCACTGCTTGAAGTTCAGCCACCGGGAAAAAATTCCTTTAACCACCATCCTTCATGGCTTCCCCAGAAAGGGGCTGCAATGAGGCAGCTGTCCACTTTCTGATGGCGCCTGCATATTGTGAAGAACCATCTGTAAAGTAGGCCTAGGCCTTCTCTTTCTCTGTCAGCTGACTATAAGGAACTCCCCATGATGCCATATGTGCCAGCCGAGAGTAAGAAGGCAGTGTAGCTGCAGAGAGGACCATGGGCACTTGGGTTACTTCTTCACGAAACTTCCTTGTGGTTCCAGGACCTATTAGCGCCTGATCATATGTATACCACTTCTATTTGATGATAGAGTATTGCTGTACTTTCCCAACATTATGGCTTGGAGAGTCAGATAGCATCAGCCCATAAAGGGCATCTCACGTCACATGGAAAGTTGATGGCCCGTGATTAAGGCCAAGGAAAGTAGTTATCTGCACAGGATGGAATAGCTTTTCTCCAAAATCCTAAATGTCTTCATAGTGATTTTTCTTTAGGCGCCTAGGCTCCCAACAACATCCTAGGTATAGGCTCCAAACAGCATCCCCCTATGTACCACTGAAACTCCAAACACCATTGTATCTGCTGGATCATATGGTCCAAGTGGCAGTGCAGCTTGAATAGCAGCCTGGACCTTGGCTTCTTCTGGATCCCACTCAAAACTAGCAACTTTTTGAGTCCCTCTGTAAACAGGCCAGAGTAATACACCCAAATGAAGGCCAGGTTCTCTTCAAAGTCCAGAGAGGCACCAATGCACTGAGCGTGCTTTTTAGTTGTAGGAGGGGCCAGATGCAACAACTGATTTTTTATCTTAGAAAGGATATCTCAATCTTTCCCACATTACTGGACCTTTTAACAATTTCACTGATGTAGAAGACCCCTGAACTTTTCTCAGATGTATTTTTTATCCTTTGGCATGCACGTTTCTTACCAATAAGTTTAGAGTGGTTTCTTCTTGCTAATTAGGCCAAATCAGCATGATATCATCAGTGTAATAGAACTTTGTGATATCTTGTGGAAGGGAAAGGCAATAAAAATCCCTGCAAACTCCATTATGACATACGGCCGGAGTGTAGGTATGCCCTTGAAGTAAGACAGTGTACTTTATTCTTGCCAGCTGAAAATATCACACACAAAGTCACCTAGCTTCTTGCTTTTTGTACCTGACTGGAGTATTCAATTATGATATTTCATGGGTCTCCATTGATAGATCCTGGTACGGACAATCAGTGCTCATTTTCAAATCTAATCAGGTTAGAGAACCAATTCCATAAATCCCAGAACAAATTCAGAAAAATCATTCTTAAAATTCTGTTCTTCTAAGGTCATTCGTACTACTAAAATCTGTCTTAGTTAGGCTTCTCCAGAGAAATAGAGCCAGAATATATATATATATATAATTGGCTCATGTGATTATGGAGGCAGAAAAGTCCCACAATCTGCAGCTGGACAGCTGCAAACCCAGGAGAGCCAATGATATAGCTCCATTCTGAGCCAGAAAACCTCTGAACCACAAGAACCAATCATGTAAGTTCCCGTCCCCAAGGCTGTAGCCTGGGAAAACAAGTAGAGCTGATTTTTCTGCTTGAGTCTGAAAGCTGGAAAAGACCAATGTCCCCAGTCAAGCAGTGAGGCATGAGGAGTCCCTGCTATTCAGCCTTGTGCCCTCCTCAGGTCTTCAGCAGATTGGATCAGGCTCTCTCAGGTTAGGGAGGGCCATCTGCTTTCCTCAGCCTATGGATTCAAATGTTAATCTCGTCTACACACACCCTCACAGACACACTTAAAATAACTTTGACCAAGAGTTTGAGTACCTCATGGCCCACCCAAGGTGATATAAAATTAACAATTGGAGACATTTTTCAGGGTTTTGTACCAAGGTGTAGTATGATTTACCTGCGCTAAAAAAATAACAATTAATAATAATAAAATGCACTAATGCTATGTTGAGAATGACTGAAATGCACAACTAGAGGCAGGAAGGTCTTTTAGGAGAGTAGTACATCCAGGGAAAAAGCCAGGGATGGCGGCTGTGGAACTGCTGAGCAGTAATAAAAATCTTAATAGATTTTGAATGCACAGCTAACAGAATTTGGATATGAGTTGAAAAAGTACTAAAGTAGTGAAGGACAATGCCAAGGTTGTTATTTTAAAAAATGCGAGGATGGAGTTGACATGATCTGATTTGCTCTAGTAACTAGATAAGCAGATTTGGGTGAGAAGAGAACACAATTTGCATTTGACACCTTAATATAAAATGTCTATTACACATTCAAGCCATTATTCATTTATTGAGGCATTTGTTAATAATGGATTCAGTTTTGACTCTTCCACGAAGTTTGACAATTTTCATAGACACTCAAAAAAAAATAAAAAAAAAGAAGACGCAAAACTGAAGTGTAACTATATTTATATAGTTAAAACTTCTGACACATCTTTCGAGTGGCTGTCTCTGGGCACTTACTGATCATGCTACATGTCTGAGAATCCAGTTTGACTTTACATGGCCTCGACCTATAGCCATTCATACCTGAGCACACAGCTATATGCTGGGAAGCAGGAAGGTGGGAACGTAGACCAGATACCCTTCAATGGTATGCCAATCTCTGTATGAGTTTGTCCAGACTGCCTTTTCAGCCTCATTATTCATTGCCCTCAAGCATTTTTTTCTCCAATATCTCACTGATTTCTGCTTGCTAAAATCTTTTTCCCACCCCATATCTTTACCCATGCTTATCTTTCAGTCTGAGAAGATCTGGTCTCCCATTTTTCAATTTCTAAAATAATTTAACTGAAAAACTTACAATTATACTCTCTTCTCCATGATATTTTCTAATGTCAAAATAAATTATGTTTCCCCATAAATTATGTTTCCCTTATACTTCCATCATAGGTTTTGGAGATAATAAATATTTAGAAATTTTGCTATGTATTATAGTTTGTTGTTATCTGCCAATTTTTTCCCATAAGATTGCAGGGTTATTGTGAACATAAACAATGTTACTATGAACATTATTTATTTTTCATCCCACAACACGTTTCACACAATAGCTGCTTAATATTATTGTATGATTATTTCACTCAATTGGAAAAAAAATTATTTCAACTGCATTTAGTTAAGTAATTAATACTGCAGGCTTTTAGAATTCATTCTATTATTTTAAACAACTCTTTATCATACTTTAAAAGTCGCTCTAACTTGTCTCCATCAAAGACTGATGCCAGGGAAGAAATTGAAATTCTGCTTAAGTATCAGTAATCACGCTAATGTTTATTTTCAACATCATGTGCTTTATTGCTTGCTATCAGAGATTGACACATTATGATTATATAGTAGGAAAAAAAATCACAGATATCACACTGACAGTGCATAAGGAGTGCAATAATGAAATTATGCATTTATTAGTATATATAAACACTAAAATCAATAAATAAGTTTAAATTATGAAACTATCAATTCATATGATTAGGCTGTGATGGGATAATGTTTTTAACAAATTTTATTTGCTCCATCTTTTCTATGTAAATGATCTACAGTGTACTTATAATTGCTTTGGTTTCCATAAACTTACAGCCTGACCAATACAGAGAATAATTAAATCTACCTAATTCTCTGAATTTGCATTGTTACTACTTTTACAACTAGAGGAAATCATCATAAAGGACTAAATGAATTATTCAAAGAAACATTACAGTTGTGTTTAAACAGGAGAAAATTCTTAAGTCATTTGCGAAATGTTGAAATAGCATCACTTTTTTATTTCTTAGAGTTATTAAAGAAAATACAGTATTATGTTACATACTGATATCATTATTTGACAACCTAAGCTTGCATATGCAATCTTTAGCCAAGTATGAGGTAAAAAAACAAACAAACATTTTTTTAAATGATGTCTAAACAGCCAAAATTAATGTCATAAAGTCCATGTAGTAAAATTGATACACACTAAACACGCTACTTTTTAACTCCTCAATCCTCATGCAGAACCAACCTACTCTTATTTAGATTTTTTCCTTCTTTTTTTTGTTTTTTTCCTGGCAGAATACGTTTAAAGTGGAGAGAGGCTAGGAACAAAAAAATAAAAAAGTCTGACAATCACTAGAAAAGAGTCAAAACCATAACACAGAACCCAGAGCCTTCTAAGAAACTTTAAATATCTTTTCTATAAAAATAGAATCTAAACACATGAATCTCAACTGAGTAACATATATGTATAGCATCATGCTTACTAGTGACAATAATTACAAGTGAGTAAATGAAGGTTTACAAAAACTAAAATAATAGTTTATATTGTTTTGGATTAGTGTGTGACCAAGATGGATTAAGGGTGTTCTCAGAAAAGCAATAAGTGTTTTTACATTGAACACCCCCAGAGAATCAATTTGAGATCTCAAAATGATGGGATGGATTTCTGATGACTTTGACCTGATCAACCATATTTCTAGAGAGAGCAGGCTCTGAAACAGGCTTCCTAACTTTTCTATGAAAAAAGATAACTATGTTGCTTGGTTTCTAATAATCCAGATTTTCAAAGCTGTAAATAGTATACAAAGGAAAATGGAATTGGCTTTCCAATAAATAAGCTGAAAAGGTAGAAATATGTTCCTCCACAAATAAACAAGGGATATATATTGTGTGTGGAAATGGAATAACATGGATTACAAATCTTTAAGTAAAAGTGAGCCAAGAGCTGCTGCTGACATTACTGTTTGTTTTTAAAGAACCCATAATTCATGAAAATAAAGACGTTATGAAACATGAGAGAATAGCTACAATTCTGAAGTCATCCCTAAGTGGGGGAAAAATCTGGTTGTGTCCTGTTACTTAATATTCTTCATCAGAAATTTTTCAGAAAGAAATAACAAACATAAATGTCACGGAATAAAAGATATTTATTATTTGTAAATCAACAGAAACAGTTAATGTCACTAAACCTGCATAAAAGCAAATAAACCTCCCCTTGAAACTAATATTTATGGTAATTAACTACTACCTAATAGATTTTTATGGTTTACTGCTCTCTCTGTTTTGTCACCTCTCCCGCTCTCCCTTTCTCTCATCTATATATATCCAGACATCCTTCTATCTGAGTGTTTGGTATAATTGCTGATTTTCATCAATCCACATGACCAGGTTCTCTAACACCTACTGTGGTTTTTCAGGACTTGTTGGCCCTTGAAACCTTACATCTACCCTGCTCTTTCCTTTACTCTGCTTTTTATTATTATAGGGTGGCTGGTGCTGTATTCTCTAAGAATTCTAGTCAGCTGACCTCCCGCTAGGTATGGCCCATGGCAAGTATTGTTGGGAGATTGGTAGTTTGGGGTAGAGAAGGAATAGATGATTTCCCTTTCTTCTCTTTCTACCTTCAGTGATGTGAGAGTGGTTGTGTCTCCTCTGTGGATGCAAATTCTTCCAGATAAACCCACTGGGTTGTCCTCTTGTCTGCTTGGTCTGGGGCCCTAAGACCTCCTCCTCCCTTTATGCGTCCAGCTTAGAGGCCATAGTAGCTACTTGGTATTGCTAATCTCTGGGCTATTCTACTCTCCTAATTTTGTATTCTTAGTTTTACTTTCACTTGAATAACCAATTCTCTGCCTGTTACTCTGTTTATATATTTAGGTGGTTTCTGTTATATGGTCAGACCCAGATTAACACAGCAACCTAAACATTTACCTTTTTACTTGAAAATGTTGTTTCAGATACAGTGTGAATAAAATGAGTAATGTTTGAGCCTATTTTTCATTTTCTCTGTAGAATCAAGGGGCTTCCTGCTCTGCCAGTTGGGTTTCTTCCGTTTCTCTAACCTATATTGGATTTGTTTATTGCCAGATAATTTTTTTATCATAATAAAAAATAGGAATAAAGCTATTCAACAAATAGAGTTAGAGCTATTTGACTAGGTGGGGAAGGATGTTGTGAGATCATTTTCAAAGAAATAAGTGTGTATTAACTGTTGCATGTGCAAGAAATAGATACAGATAAAAAAGATGAATTTTAAGAGACATTTCTCTGTGCTACAAAATAATGCCAAACATGCATACAGGACTTATTTAAAAGTTATGTTTGTTTTGCCATGTGCCTTTGAACATACGTGTCGCATGGATTATTCTAGGGAAACAAGAGCTGCTGTTCACGATGGAGTTAGCCATAGTTCATTGCAAACGTCTTTGCTCATTCTCTTCCATCTGTTTTGCCTTCCTCTCTTGGTCTACTCTTTACTTACTTTTTTCCTCAATTTTATTTTCCCCAAATAGGGATGATATTTTACTTAGAAGTTCTGAAACTGAAATTATGGTTGATTCTGAAAATGTATTTAACAATAACATTAATAGGTGACATTTCTTTTTTGCTGGTTATATGACAAGTACTGGTATGCATGCCTCATACATAAACCTCATTGAATCCTTACCAGGATCCTGTGAGTTCAGCAACATTATTATCCTCATTTCTGAGCAGAAAGAACAGGTTTAGAGGTCAAATTGAAACTCTGCATTCCAACTTCAGATACTAAGCTATTAACTATTATGCTAAACAGAAAATACAGGATTTACTGGATGCTGTGAAAATAGACATGAAAGTAAGTTTGTAAATTTTTAAATTTCAGATAAGTTTAGTGCAATTTGGGAACGATGACTTTGCAAATGCATTGCTGATAGCAAATGTAAGTAAATAGTTCCATAGTTCCTGTGTTAAATTGTAAAAGCAAATAGGTGAAATATATTTAGAGTTTTCCAGGAGCAAACATTTAAAGAAAGAAAGAAATGAAGGTAGAATTTACAAAATTAGAATAAGCTGAACAATTGTAGTTGATTATTTTCCGACGGTTTTCTACAGAAAAAAAGAAAGAATATACTTGTTTGACTTATTTGTTTAAGGAGTACAAATAAGGTCACAAAAATTATTTTATTGTGTATCACTTCTTTTGTATTTTAAGCATTGACAAGGGTTTATACATAAAATCTAATGTATTATTTTTTTTCTTTTTGTCTGAATGTGTTTACTCCTGTGGTTTTTTCATATACCTTTTATTGATGAAAATAAAACTCATTAGAAAATGATTATTGACTTGAAGATGATGACAAGTGTGCATAAAACCTTTATATCATTTTGGGATTATATTTCATGCTGAGCTAATGGCCTAATAATTCATGTAGTTAAATACCTAATTATCTGAGACACAGTTTGTGCTGTGTGAAAAATCCATAAACTCATTGTGGAAGTTAAAAAGTAGACTTTTATTCAGAGTTTTTGTCTATGTTTCTCTTTCATGTTTGTCACTGGCCCTTTCATTCTGCTTAGAGTTTACTTTTTGCCTAAGAAACATACTCTATTCCTGTTACTCATCTGTGTTCATCCTTCTTTTTCTGCCTAATTACAGCCACAGTCCTTATGAAAAATCTGAGGCCCTTTTTTATAGCTAAATTAAATGTATATTCATTCTTCTCTCTTATTGTCATAATCAAATATATATTATTCCCACTTATCTAGAGATCATTTATCCAACAGTAAGAAACTAGGACAGCATCAAAACTACAAAATATAAATGAGGTACCAAGTTTTCATTGACATCTACCATTTCAGGAATCTAAGAGCCACAATGAGTAAGTGCTGTGGTATACAAACATCATCCAAAGGGTTTATTTTGGAACGCCTCTTCCAAAATACTTGTTCAAGTTTTCGTCATTTGGATTCTAGCTCACCTTAAAAATATTTCTTCTCTGTTTTTTATGGAAACTGTCCATCATCACCCTTGTTATGGGTTGAACTGTGTCTCCCAATAAGATATGTTGAAGTCCTAAACTCCATACTTGTGAATGTAACCTTGTTTGGAACTAGGCCCTTTGCAGGTGTTAGGTTAAAACAGAGACATTAGAATGGGTCCTAATGCAATGTGGCAAGTGTCCTTATATGAAGAGGAATATTTGGGCACAGATATATGTAAAGAGAAGAATGCCATGTGAAGACACACACACACACACACACACACACACACACACACACACACACACACACACACTTGGAAGGTAGCCATGCAAGATGGAGGAAGAAATTGGAGTTATATTGCCACAAAGTAAGGAACAAATACGCCCTTTATCTTGAGCTTGACAACTGTCTTAGTCTGTTTAGACTGCTATAACAAAAATACCACAGACTGGGCGGCTTAAACATTTATTTCTCATATATCTGGAGACTGGGAAGTTCAGGATTAAGGAGCTGGCATATTTGATGTCTGGTCAGGGCAATCATCCTGGTTTGCAGATGGTTATCACTTCATTGTGTCTTCAATGTCAGAGAAGAGAGAGAGAAATGGGGAGGGGGAGAGAAATGGGGAGGGGGAGGAGGAGAGAGAGGGAACTCATGCTTCTTCTTCTAAGGGTGTTAATCCTATTCATGAGCTCTACTCTCATGATCAAATTACCTCCGAAGGCCCCACCTCCTAATACCATCACATTGAAGGTTAGGATTTCAACATATGAATTTTGGGGGGGAAATAAACAAGCAATCTATAACACCAAAACTTTAGCTTAGTAAGTGGGTTTGTCTCTGCCATTACAGGGACATTAATAACAGTGTACAATGGTCCAAAAAGTGGCATAAGTCTCATATCATGAATATGGATATGAACAGTTCATCACGGAAGCTCATGAATTTCATTCTTAGATTGACCTTCATGTCCTCATTATTACTCTACTTTATTTCATATCCAACTCTAAGGAAATTAGTTCTTCTGATTCCCCTGTTCCATAGATGATTAGAAGCAGCAAATTGAGTGGGAAGGAAGGGATTCGAGAATTACAGTCAGAATAGAAATTATTACAGTCATGAAGTGGTAAGTTTAAAAACTTCCTTAGAATGTAAATTTTATTAATAATAACTTTCTGGAAATTGGGAATTTCATATAAGTTTTTGACTCACTTTCCTTATTTGTTAAATGAAAAACCATAACACTATTGTTATTACAATTAATGATTTAACATTTGACAAATACCCAGATCAGATCAGATACATAGTAGGAACTACTGTCAATTTAGTTTCCTCCCTTCTATTTATATTTATAGGGTATACCAGTGTAGTATGACCAACTGTAAAAAAAAACAAAAAAACAAAAAAAGCCTGTGTTTGCATTTTTATTTAGTGCTGTAATTGCTAAGCATGGATTTGATCTTGAATCTTCAATATGTAAATGATTAAATTATAATCAATAATTAGCAAGAGCTAATACAATCAATTTTGGGAATTGTATTAGATTTATATTGCTGCTATAGCAAATTACCACAAACATACTGGGTTTGAAGAACACAAATTTATGACTTTACCATTTGGTAGGTCAGAGGTCTGCCCCATATCTCTCTAGGCTGAGATAAAAATGTCAGCAGAAAGGAGTCTCTGGGGGACAGTTTATGGTCTTGCCTTTTCCAGCTTCTAAAGGCAGCCTACATTCCTTGGCTCATGGTACCTAATTTACATCATCAAAACCAGCAACATTCTAAGTCCTTAACCTTTCTTCTATAGTCATATCTCTTTCTCTGACTATATCCGGAATAATTCTGCTCGTAAGAACTCTTGTGATTAATTTAGTCTCTCCTGAATTATCCAGGATAATCTCTCTGTCTCAATATTCTTGACTTGAATAACTTCTTGTAAGTCCCTTTTGCCATGTAAGGTAATGGATTCACAGGTCAATGGGTTAGGAATGAGCATTTCGGGGGCAGCAGAGGTCGGGTGGGAGCATTATTCTGCCTATTACAAAACTATTTCCTTCATCCCTTAATGAGTTTCTTCAGTTACCTTGATTATGCATTATATGAAATGGCTAATTTTCAGAAATTCTGAATAAATAGCATTGAATAGTATATTTGGAATTCATTCTATGCTTAAAAATTAGTAGAACCTCTTGCATCCATTTATATTCATGGGAATGCCTTGAACCCATCCCATACCCAACTATTCCTGTTAGTCAGGCTTTCTTACATATTATACTAATGAAGTAAATGTAAATTGCCTCTGTTAGTTAGACTGTATTCTTTTTGGAGTAATCCAGTTCCTATGATGTTTTATTTGCTCCTTGTCCTAATTCCATATATCACTTCCGTTAACAGAAATTTGTAAAATATATGTTACAAATGTCAAAACCTCAAAATAAAAAGTAAAAATAAGAAATAAAAAGTTTCATGAATGAGCATACTATATTTTTTAATTTTTCGGTATCTAATTCAGAAAAGGGGGATAGCATTGTCTTTTCTCCTATATCCTAAGAATTCCAAATAGATTAACCTACTGCAGAATTACACAATGCCTATAACTCTTATGTATTTGAACTGTGGGTGTTTTCCAAACATAAACAGGAGCATTAGTGTCTAGACATAGTTAGTACAGTCTTTTTGAATCAAAGAATTGATGAATGTGAAGAGATGGATATAAAGGAACTGAGTTCTAGAAGTATTAGATTATTTCAATGTAATCATGAAGCTAGATGTTAAACTAAATTTAATTCCACTTAGGACTTATTAAAAAACTTAGGGGAAGAAACCAGATACTAAGACTGGCCTGGTATCAAAGTGTAAGTATGAATTTACTTATAAAATAAAAATTTATTTGGTGCCAGGCTTTGTTCTAATTAGTACAAATAGAGTGGAGAATGAAAATGATCCCCCGGTGCCCTTCAGAGTTTAAAATAGAGCTAAAGCAAATTTGTCATAGAAATGTGCTTTATCCCCTTCACACCCTTCTATCATTTCCAGTTTCAATGAAGCCCAAACTATTCCGATCCCCTAATCAACTTTGCTCTCTTCAAATGACAATAATTCACCTAATTTGGGAGTAAATTCTGGCTTTTGTTACTAAATGCCTTCTTTGTATAATTGTACTGTGTTAAGAAAATGTAGAAAATTAAATTCCAAAAGCTTAATGAAGGATCCAAAAAATATATGATTTCTAGCAAGATAGGAAATATAGTTGGTATAAAAAGACCTATAAATATATTCAGAAAGACCCATTCTAAATATTCTCAACACTAATTAAACTTAGAACTTGACAATGTGTATATGAAAATATGTAATGAATTTACTATTATAAAATGAGAATTATAAGTAAAAAAATCTATAAATTTCATACTAATTTCAATTTTCTGAATGTTATGGGTTCTTTTCTAGAAACTATGTCTTATTGAAATGAAGGAAAAGAAGGTAATGCGTTTTCTTATGAGTGCTGACTTCATCAAATTGGGAGAACCCTCCCACCATCACCACCACTTCCACTAACAAAATAATTATGAACAACTCATTTTAGAAAAGTAAAGAGTTGAGACTCAAATATCATATTTCTATTGACAGCTGTTTCCTACTGACTTATTTTGTGTATTAAGAACAAATCACTCACTGATAAAGTGTATTTACGTACTACCTTTCTTCTCAGAAACTAAAAAAGATTACAATGCCAATCATCTCCCCACAGTGTTATAAATAAAAGCCTTTAAAACATTTTGATCACTTCTGATAAATATCGCTAAGCATAAAATGCTATTATTAATTACACATTGATCACAAGATGTGTAACTTTAAAGCTTAGAAATGTTCACTGTTGTCTTGAACAGAAACAGTATTTGATTAGAAAGAAGACATGCATTTTGAAACTTCAAAACTAAAATCTCAGGTAGTTACAGTACATTTAGTTGTGACATAAATGTAAGAAGGAAAAATATGCATTCCACTTACCGCTGCTCAATATTTCCCCCTCACTGCCTATTCAATTTCTTTAATGCATTAAAATTATTCTTTGGGTAAAGTGTCCATTTAAATGATTGCCATGTTTTAAACAATTTTAAAAATGTGATGGGATGCCCGTTCTATATACTGTCCAAATCCCGGGCTAATTGTGATGTCTTAAGTGACCTCAGCAGTAGAGAGTGACCCTAGGGAATAACACTAACCATAAGAGACCACAAAGCTTGAAGTCATCGCTATTATTGTTTTCCTGTTCTTCAACTAAAGTAGCTTTTGCTTATTCATAATGCAAAGGTACGATTCCTTCTTTCATTCAGCAAACATTTACTGAGACACCCCATGGAATTTTCCTGTTTTACAAATCGTCAGTTGGTTATAGTACATCTTAAAATGCAACATGGCTCATTGAAAAGTCAGTTTGTGTTTGGATTTCTTCTCCTTCATCTTTTTTTAATTTTTTTATTTATTTTTTATTTCTTAGATCCTCTGAGACATACTAACAAAACAATAACTGCCTTTATCCGTCAAAATCTAAATGGCTGTTGTCCTTTTTAAGGGAATAATTTGGGCCAGGCCTTTAACCAATATTTCAGACTTTGCTTTTAGATCTCATTTTGAAAGACAAAGCAAAATATCCGCCAAAGATGGAAGTAACTGTTTTATTACTGAAATGGTGTCTAAACAAAATGTAGATCTCATTGTAGCTGTAATATTGAACTCATTGACTTATAAATATTAAAAGGGCCTATTTCTTTTAATAACCATCATTATCATCACTATACTTGGTAAAATAACACTTAGTGGCTCTATAATGACATCTGAACTGAATTCATAGCTTTCCATAGCTATCTCATTATGGTTAATTAAGGCCCAGTCATCCCTTTTTTTAAATTTTGCTTTGTTTTTAACTTTAATCTCAATTTCTATTTAAAGCTTTATTTCCTCCTCTCCCCTAATTACAGACTAAAGTGGAGGTCTAAGCCGTTTGTCATGGAGGAGAGAAGGGACGCTTGGGCTATGAAATTTCACTCCCTGTTCAAATCACTAGCTTCTCCATTTATTACTCCCGGGAGGGGGTATGGAAACGTAATGTATTTCTCTACTACACAAGGTGAGGTGACAAGCCTCTCCTGTGGCTGACGTCCTGTTTCTCTTGCTAACACTGCCTAGAACTCAGTTTCTTTTCTGGGATTAATGACTGAATGCCAGCCTTTAGGTGGTGCTTGAGTGGGTGGCTTAGAGGGGTTTAACAGATACCCTCCCACTTCAAATTTCCCAGATTTTTGAGACTCAGTGCTTCTAAACTCAGTCCTACCCCTGCCCACATTTTCCCGGCCAGTATTCGTTGTCAGTCATCTTCCTCATGGTCTTTTGTTGCTGAGTCTTCTTGCCTGAAAATTCATTCCTTTATTTGAGGTATAGACCACATAACAGAAGTCCAGATAACTACTTTAATGCTTAGACATTCATCCCAATCATGCCAAATAATGGGGACACAAGGCACTCTGCTCTGCCACTCTCCTGCCCCAGGATGTCTCCTCACTGATCTCAGGGTCTGCAGAGAGTACAGGGCACGTCAGTAGCACTACTGATGTAGGAGCCAATTTCTGCAGGCCCAACTAATCTTTCTAAGTGATCCTTTTAAAGGTTCTACCCCATTGGCTTTTGAGAGAGTAAAGCAGTCCCCAGATTGCCACTCTTTCCAGGAATACTATACCCTTTAAACAGCTTCCGCATCACTCTTCCTATTCTCTTTTTTTAAAATAAAAGCAGGCCATTGTGATTAACTGTATTGATTCTATTAAATGCATGATCTCCTGGGATAGTGGGCGCAAGACCACGCTGTTGTTAGAACTCAAAAACGATTCTTAAATATTTATTGAGCACCAACAATGTGAAAAGAACTGTTCTCAATTTTGGGAAAATAGCATAAACAATTTCCCCTATGGAGTGAAAATTCCTATGGCAAAAACTAAAGCAAGTGAGTATAAAAATTTTGGGAGTGGCGGATTTAGAAGGCTCTCATGGTGGCAGTGCTGTTTAAAATAGAGTAATTAGTAAAAGCCTTACTGAAAAGAGATTATTTGAATAGAGACATGAAGCAGGTGAAGGATCAAACCTTGGGATATTGGGGCATGAGTGTGGGGGAGTGTTCTAGACATATGGAGAAATAAGTGCAAAGGACCTGAGGCAGGAACTTGGCAACTTGTTCAAGAAACTTAATATGGAGGCATTTCCTGCTGTTGATTTCCAGCTGCCTCCCCCAGTCAAACTGCAGATGGGTGACATGTAGTGTCACCTGCTCTGCTCTCTGAAGTCCATGCCAGTTTATACCATTGTGGACATGGCAAAACTACCCAAGCAGGATCCTGGTATTATTACCATTAATAACAGACCACATTCTCTAAAACATTGTAAATTCCTTATTCCTTTTATAGAAACTTACACATTAAATAAATAAATAATTCCCCATTTCTTAGCATGTAATAGATGCCAAGAAATGCCTGCTCAGTGAATTAATCAAACAATTTATTAGAGCTAGAGAATTTGTATTAGGAAGATGAGTAATTTGACCATTTTTTTCCATGAAGTTTCTGCAGCTGAATTGATTCTGAATTTCTTGGTCATCATTATCTACATATGAGCCTCTTAAAAGATGAGGCCATGCCATGTACCCAGTAATCTGAACCAGTAAGTACTCAGTAATTGATGTCTTTTGTAAACAATTTACTAATTTCCAGGCTCTATCAAAAACACTGTACACATAATTTCACCTTCATTTAATTTTGGTTTTTACATCTTCTAAAGACAAGAAAAGGAGATGTTGAGAAATTATCTTAACCATAGGTCGTAATATTACTGGGCAAGTGTATACAGTTTAAGAAGAGTATTGGATTGGATTGTGAATAAATTCATCACTTGCTCAGAGTTGGAAAAGAGAGTAAGGAAAAAAATTTTGCTATTCCATAAAATCAGGGGCTTGCTTCATAATATTTTTAGTGCTGTGTTCCTCCAATTGTTTTGATCCTTTCTTGGTTAAGTCTTGGGAAGGGGAAAGTGACAGAGCTTGGCTCTAACCTGAATTCGCCACTAAGTGGTTTTGTGACGTCAGACAACCTCTCTGAGGCTCATTAGAATTCATTATCTGTATAATAACAGTAATAACACCTATGTTGTAGGTGTGTTTAAAGGGTAAACAAGCCAAAACATATTAAAAATTAGTCGAACCCTATATAACATATTAAAACCTCAGCAAAAAGTAGAAAGCACTATTCTTAGCTACAGAAATAAACCTATAATAGAATTCAAAATCAGATCTGTCTCATTCAAAAGCCTAGACATTGAACCACTGCACACAATGCCACCTACATTATTTTCCAGGCGGTTCACAAGAATTTTCTCGCATCATACATGTATGTCTGTTTGTGTATTGCTTCTATTTTTCTTTTATTTTACAGTGTCTTTTTATAGAAAAGTTAGAGATAGCAGACACAAAGAGGTGTCTCTCAAGAGACCAAGACTGTTGACTGCAGTGTCTTGAAAGCATTGCCTCTTTTTGTTTTTAATATCATGTGAAAAATATCCAATAACCCATTCCCTCCAGCAGCTTCAACATACTCAAACTCCTACGGGGAATTTTAAGGTGAAAACTGCACTGGGGTGTGTTTCTCTGGAAAGAAAGTGGCGAGGACCAAGGAGGAGATTTCACCATCCATACTTGCTAAGACACCTGTGGAGAAATAATTTGCACCACTCATGGCTATAGGCTCCAGTTTTTACAAATATAGTAGCTGACAATGGTTTATGTTGACATCTATTCACAACTGGGAGTTAAGTTCTGAAAACTCAGCAAGTATTTACAGGCTGTGGCAAAGGAGGGTTGCAATGGGGCCAACCGCAGCCTAAGTCACTTACCCATTCTGTAAAGCATCAGTCATACGCAAGGGCAAACTACCATGGATTGGATAAAAATGAGATAGCTGGATTTCATACTGTATTTTTAATAACCAAACACTTTCAGGAAAAGTGGCTTTGTCATTATTTTAATAAGAGAATTACATAAAAACTAAGATCTTAGCAGAAAATTTCCCCCATTCAAATGCCTTCACAGTTTGCAAACTTCTGGCACAGAAAGAGTAGAAACAGAACTATTGCAGTCTAATGATGTTGATTTCATGTATTTTTGAAAGTTGAACTATTTTTCAAATTAAACTTAAGCAGTCCTCTAATATCAAAAATAGATTAAGTGGGCGCTCTATTACAATAAGTTAATTTTATAAGTTCAGATATAAGCTATATACATATGGTAAGTCAATCTATGAGAGTAATGAGTTTTGATACATACATATTAGTAGTGGTTGTACAGGGCGGCAATTGCAGTTGAATATCAGTTTCAGTATCTATTTCTTTTTTTTATTTATACAATTTTGAATAATACGAATCTACACAAATCAAAGATAATGGAAATAGTTCTCATAGAATTTTTGGTAACCTCAAGGCAATGTTGATTTAAATAAATGTAGAAGTTTGAAATAGAAGTAGGGGGTTTTTGTATTAAATTTCAAGACCCAATAACTTTTCATTGTTGGACAGTAACGTAACAGAAAATAGTCAAAGCTGACATGTAAGCACAACAATTATATTCCAATATTACCAATTTCTACTAACGATTAGGTGTCAAAGAGCACGTGTGCCTGAGAATTAACTGGCATATATTTTAGCAGGCTCTCATGTGTTATAGAGTGAGCTTCCCAGTGCAAGAGTAGAAGACTGGGCATGTACGCACCGTTTCTAAACAAATAAACTACATAATGTCACACTCTCTTCTCAATCATATGTTTATAAGAAATACTATTGGATGCACAGAGACAGGAGGGGAAGAAGTCTAATTTCTGAAGCCAGCACAAAAATAGTGGTACAATTGAGTGTTTAGAAAATATTATTTGGAAAAAAAAAGAAAATATTATTTGGTATGTATCAGAGTCAATAAAAGTCTTTTCTAAACTTTTCACTTTTACACTGACTAGTGCCTTAAAACATATTAAAATTTGAATTAGATTTGTGGGAACAATGAACACCTGAAGAAGATAGTTTGAAAACCTTTGCTCTAGTCCAGGATTATCATCTTCCATGTGAAACAGCAAGAGGATGAGGAGGTGGGGAAAGATTTACTATTCAAAGGTATTTTACCAAGAATTGAGATTCCCTTACATTTATTTCAGAATTTAAAAAAAATAGCCCACATTGTTTTAGTCCAGTGGTTCTCAACTGACATGATTTTGACCCCACTGGGACATTTAGCACCGAATGTCTGGAGACATTTTTGTTGTTAGAACCATAGGGGACAGTGATACTGGTCCTAGTGAATAGATTCCTGGGATGCCGCTAAATACTGCAATGCACAGGACAGCCCCAACCAGGAAGAATTATTTCGCACAGGTCAGTGGTCCCAAGTTTTAGAAACACTGCATTAGACCATTAATGCTAAATTAAAAAAATATATGTATCATTATGATTCTCTACTGGGAATTTTGTGGAAAAAATCTTATTTCCATACAGTCTCAAATTATGTAAATAGGAGTTCAAAATAATCCTAAAAGCTACATAATGTTTGATACCTAAATCTCTTTAAGTGACAGAATTTACATACACCACAGATGTTTCAAAGTTTCTAAGAGTGCTTAGAATAATTTCCATATAACCATGGAATCTAATGATAATGCCATGGTTTGTGCAGTGGAACAATAACACGTAATCACCCTGTCCTCACATAATATTTCCCATTTTGAATGACTACTGATCATGTAGTTTCCTGGCACTCTACTTTGAAGCAAGGTCATGAACCTTCATGTACTCTGGTATTTTGATTATACAAAGGTTTGACTTAGATGTATTGTATCAATAACATAATTTACTCTGATTGTTCACAACTTCAAAAATTATCGAGATTATTTGAAAATGGGTTTCTATGACATAAGAATTTTGTAGGTCATCTCTTGCAGGATGCATTCTTGTCCCAAATTATATCTCTGAAAATAACATCCATTTTATCGTTATAGGGCTTTGATATATTTAAAAAAAAACGCCCATAAGTGTAATTGTGTATGATGAAAGTTTGTATCATGCATAATTACAAAGTTCATAAATGCATATGTCATGTTACCCTTAATAGTAATTCATAAGGGAGGCTTTTCAGCTATCACTGAGCTATGGAACACTGGAAGTTGAAATTCACAAGTTAATGGCTTGCCCTTTTCTGACAGCACACCATATTTTCACACTATAACTAACAGTTTGCCTCATTCAACAGCTCAACTGTTGACAAGGGCACTTAAGCTAGTCAGAACAGCAAAAAATACCAAGTACATAAAAAGCTAGTAAATAAGGAAGAAAAAAATAACAAAATTAAAGAAAGCAAGTGAAGAACTATGGGTTTTTCATAATGTTAGCATCAAATATCCCAGCTGAGTTTTCCTGTGTCACTTATCTTGTGTATTAAATAAAGTATATCTCTCCCTGGTAAAGAATGTATTTTAAGCTAGTTAAGTGGAAGAGTTGATACTTAACACAAATGTTATTTTAAAGGTATTTTAATTTTTCAGTGTCTTTTATTTACTGATTAATTTCATTAGAAATATTGTCAATGAAGATACTGATTTTTATGACTAAAACAAGGACATGTTTTTTCATAAACACTGAAGACACATCCAGAATTTTTTTCCAGAGCCATTCTCAGAAATGGGGCTGCATTGTAGGTAGACTATGTTCATATTAGCTAAGTTGTGTTTTAAAACTCAGCACTCATTTCATTCATCTCTGTTCAGAAACTATGTTCCAAGGCAAAACCTACTTGCATTCCTGAGTCACTTGCTATCAACCTGTCAAGCACATTAAAAAAACAAGTTCGTGTCACATTGTTCGTGTATATATAATAGATACTTTGGTTTATGAGTTTGAGTGTCCTGTCTTACACTGTGCATATACGCCCTGCCAAAGGCATCATTGCTAAGAATCTTAGCTATAAACGGAAATTTGAAAAATCAATTTTTTAGCACAAACAATATTTTAAGTAGCAGTTATTGCTAGTATAGTTGATTCAAAAAGAATAGAGGACCTTTAAAATGACTTTTATGGAAAAGCTAAGGAATATCTATACACAGTCATTTTATTTAGAAGTTAATATATTCAGTTATCTCTGTAAATCATTCTGTAAAAAAATATATTTGGAAAATGTAAACCAAAGATACAGTTTTGAATCCTTTAAAGCCTGGTGAATTATACTTTATTTGCAATTGTAGAAATGCATATTAAAACTGCCACAGAATTGACATTATGTAAGAAATAGGAAGCTTTTATGAGAATAAATTCCTTTTAATACATAATTAGAGCTCCTAGTCGTTGTGGCTTCTGATTCTGTATGCATGGGCCTAATTCTCCTTGTCTGGACCGTACGCATTCTGTTCTTTAGAAATGACTACATCTATAAGTGTATTTTATTGTGCACAATTAACATTATTTTATTACTTTTTCCTTTAATTTTTGAGATAACATAGTACAGTGATTAAAAGGATGAATTTACCTGAATTTTTGTCCGGTTTCCACTGCATTATTGATCTGGGGGTTTCCTTATCAGTAATATAACATTATTAATAGTATTTGTTACATGGATTTATTGACAAACTAAATAAGGTCATTCTGTAAAGCAGTTAACACTTTGCTTCCATATAAAAGCTCAACAAATGATAGTTACTCTTGTCATGGTTTGAAATTATTAATAAATTTAGAGTTTAATGATATAAACTAGAATTATCATGATTTTAGATAAGTGGTAAATCCGTTATTTTATTGGGCCCCTAGTGTAAAGGGGAGAACCTTCCCTCTCACACACACACACACACACACACACACAATGATACCACCAAAAACAACGTAAAACCTTCTGGAACACACAGAGCAGGAAATTGACTTTCCCCTAAGAGATTGCAAATAACTCCTACTATATCTAGAAATAAATGAAGTATTATACAACTATTGTAAGTTTTCAGTGGATGATGTAGAATTACACGTAATTGGCAACAAAGGCTACAAAATAAAGAAGAAATTATTCTCTACCCTACCAATCTGTGTGGCACAAGGGAAAATGTAAATGTTAGACAGACTCTCCGGAGTCAATAAGTGTAGAGATCTGCCCTTAAGTATACCTAGTAAGCATTGCTGCCATTTATTTAATAAGGATGGAACAGAGACTGCTACCATATGGTAGTATAGCTTATTTTTTATCATTAAAAATATACATCCTATGCTGCATATCACTCTATCTTTTGGGTATAGTTCATCTCAAGGATTATTTTAGTTGGCTTGCATTCAGTACATAATCATTGAGGTTTTACTCTGTGTCATCTAGTATGCTAGGAGGCACTGCACATATATTATTCTTAGTCCCTGCCCTGTAAACACTGCAATATGTATAGGAAGACCAATGTTGTCCTAGTGCTCATGAGTATATATTCAGGATTTTTAAAAAATTGAACAAATAAAGGTTCTTTAGAGTTGAAAGGAGGAGCAAAGAGACAGAAAGTATGGTAGACAGAAACAATAGCACATGTGGGAAAACCTGGAGTTAAGCATGAATGTAGCCTCATTAAAGACCTAAAATAACTGTAGTATGTCTAGAGATAGATATGAGGTGAAGTTGTCAAGGTAAGAGGAGATGGCTGGTACCAGACTAAGGAAGCAGGATCGCTGTGAATGCAAAACCATGTTAAGGATGATCTATATCCCTTTGTGCTGCTGTAACAACATACACAGACCGGGTGCTTATAAACAACAGGGATGTATTTTTCACAGTTCTGGGAGTTGGGAAGCCTGGGTCAGAGTGCCAGCAAGGTCACTTGCAGCCCTCTTCCTAGCCACAGACTTCTCCTTGCATCCTCACATGGCTGAAGGAGCC
>NW_017732262.1:199534-214895 GCF_001890085.2 Hipposideros armiger
TTCAGTCTCAGAGTCCAAGCTGGTCTGTGTGAATCCAGCCCACTTGGTAGTTAATCATTAAACAAATATTTCTGGAACACAATATTTCCCAAGTACTGAGTTATATGCCTCAAGTACAAGAGATGAAAAACGGACAAGAGCTAAACATAGGCCCAAATATCTGACCTAATAGAACTTAGCATTTGGTGGTAAGTCAAACAACCTGGAAATTACAATAAAGTTCCGGGACTTCTGCAGTAAGATAGCCCAAGAATTCCAAAGGTCTGATGTACAGCAGTGGCTATGAAGAAAAGTGGAAAAGTTAGAGGGTACTTAAGTTCTGTAACAGGACTTTGTGACTGATCAAAGACAGCTGGTGTGAAAGGGGAAGGAATCAAAATTCTAATATCCAGAGCTTGTGAAAAATGTGAGGCAGTTCTTCCTGGTTTATCTCTAAAGAAAACATACATATCTAAATAAAGCATTTACACATATTAAAGTGTATTCAACCATTTATGCCTGTAATTTGAAATTCTAGAGACAGAAAAATTTATGTACATACTAAATTCGAAACATGATATCTTATAATACACTTACAATATGACATTCTTAATAGCCTATTCACATACAAAAGAGGAAAAAAAAAACTAAAGAAAAGTAAAGTTATTGTTAAGCCTGAAAATGTACTGGGGATGTGACAGTTATAGATGACTGAGTTGCCAAAGGGTCAAAATTGCTGAAGGGTCAAAACTAATTACAGTGGGATTTTAAAAAAATTATGAATACCAAGGATGTTGTCTTAGTGCATAAAATTTTAGGCTCTCAGACAGTACTTTCAAAATCAAGTCACCTTCATATACTATTTTTATTGAGGTAAATATGTATGAGAATATTTGCCCTTTTAACCGTTTTTTTTAGCATACAATTCATTGGCATTTTGATATTTATTATGTTGTGCAATCATCACCACTATCTATTTACAAAAATGTTCATAAACCCGAAAAGAAACTCTGTGCTCATTAATCGTAATTCCTGTATACCCTCTTCTTCCAGCCCCTGGAAACCTCTAATCTATGTTCTGTCTCTATGAATTGTCCTATTCTAGATACTTTGTGTAAGTGGAATCATAGAATGTTAGTTCTTTGGTATCTGGCTTATTTCACTAGGCATAACGTTTTCAAGGTTTATGCATGATGCAGCATGTATCAGAATTTATTCCTTTTTGTGGCTACATGATATTCCATGGTGTGTATGAATATATACCAAATTTTGTTTACTCATCTTTCAGTGGCCACTTGGGTTGTTCCCACCTTTGGATATTATGAATAATGGTGTGATGAACACAGGTGTATAAACATCTGAGCACTTGTTTGAGAATACTCTTTTGAGTATACTCGTATCCTTAGGAGTGGAATTACTGGATCGTGTGATAATGCTATAGTAAACATGGCATTAAATGAAACCCTTTAATTCATGGTCACTTTTATCCTCAAAGACAGGCTTTTGTTTTACTTGTTTCTTAAAGGTATTGATATAAGTCCACAAGTTTGTAAATTAATGACTCAGGCACTTAAATGATATTTCTGGCCTCATTCTGTAGTTTCAAGAAGGTGTGTTTGGCCCCAAGTGAAAAACAACTGACAAAGAAAAATTGGGGGGATATTTGACCATATTGGGACATTCTAGATAGTCTAATATCAGTTCTGGCATTAGTGACAACCAATAGTGTGATCTTGGGCAAATGATTCAATTTCTCCATGTCACATAGGCTGACTTTGTTCATTTATACAGATAACATTATCAGAGATTTGTTAACATTCCAATAAAATTAAGATATGCAATTCTTATAGCATCTCTCAGAACTTTTTGTTTAATAATTCCATTACATGGTTCATTTAGCATGAGTTGTTCTTGCTCAATCCTTGCTGTTGCCTAGGAATCATAATTTTCTCTTTCAAAAGCCCACAGTTCCGATGTATCACCAACATGCTTTCCCAGGGTGTAGTTGACTATTGGGATCCAAATGTTTTTGTTTTTGTTTTTATCAAGAGAATATTTGCATAAATGGCTTACAACGTTACTATTTTTATGATTCTCAAAACTACCCATACTAGTTCTGCCACCATACTATAGAATTGCTACTTTATTATTACTACTCTTAAAATTCTAAAGTAATAGTAAATCTCAAAGATTTTAGAACATTTATTAGCCAGACATTGTGTTGAGAGCATTATGCACATATTTCATTTCGTGCTTCAACAAATCTATGGGGCACAGTCATCATCTCCATTTGGAATAGAGAAAACTAAAGCACATGAAGATTAAATCACTTACTTAGGGATATACATCTACTGACTAATGTAGCTGGGATTTCAAAATTGGTAATCTTGACCAGCATTGCAACCCTGCTACTTGAAATTTTGTTACATGTACTGGAATCCATCTGGACCTAAGCATTGGCACCTTAGAAAGCAAATAGGTGTTTCTGTTTTTAGAGGATTAAGATTAAATTGCCCTCACTTCTAAAAGTCCAGAATCAGTAGCTGGTGGTTAAGACTGTAATCACTAGTTAGCTGCCATCTTCTTCTTCATTCCAGTCCAGCCACTGAAGTTTCCTTGGACTGATCCTTGGACACACCATATATGGTTTTGGATGAGAGTTTGATCTTTGCTGTTTGTTTCTGTCTGGAATGCTCTTTGCTAAGATATAACTATGGATTCACCTACTTCATTTAGGTATTTACTCAATGGTCATCTTCTTAGGGGAACTTTGTGTAGCCTTCAAAAACCCTTCCTTGAAATCTCTGTTCCCACATTCCTTTTCTCTGATTTATTTTTCTTCTGAGATAGATCATCACTTTTTTTTGTTTGTTTGGTTTGGTTTTGTTTATAATCCCTCAGTAGATTTTAAACTGTATGAGATGTTTTACAATATAACTCAGAGCTGTATGTCCAGGAATTATAACAGTGCACTGCATAAAGTAAATATTTAATAAATATTTGCTTAAAAATGCATGATGTAGAGGAAAAAAATAATTGGTCTAAAATGGTTTAGTGACAAGATCACTTTTAAAAGAAGGTGAACCTAGTAGTATTAATCAAGCATACATTTGAATTCATCTTTTCAAAGAAATAACAACAACTCACTAACATTTATTTGGCACAATGTGTTTCAGGCAGTATTTTAGGTATTAGGGATATTGCCGTGAACACTAGGTAAGGTTCTTGCTCATAGTCATAACATTTTAGCTCACTTTCCAGTGCTATGCTTATATCATTATGCTGTCTGAAGAAAGTTTTGGGGATGGGAGTGAAGGAGATAATATATCAACATCATTGGAAAGAAAATCTGCTTTGCAGCTCATTTTTCTTTGAAAATATTTCTCGTTGGAAGTAAGCTTGGTATAGGGAGTTCGTATGATCAGTTATTTTCAGGACTTTGATAATATTACTGACTATCCAAACTACACAAATACAAAAGGAAACAATTAAATTATAGTTGTTTTATTTCTACTTGAAAATAGCTCCCAAACTGAGAACCTTTCCCTTATGTCTCATATGCTAAAGTGCAATATTAAATGAAGCATTTTGTGCACATAATATATCACTATGTTATCTCAAAGTAACAATATTAAATACAAGATTTTTAGAGAAATATGCATGCTAATAAAATGAACATTTCAAAGGCAACATTTTAAAGATTATTATTTTAGCTAGCAATATCATATTTGCATAAACTTAGCATAATAGCTTAATTTAAAAATATCTTGCATTTTTCACCCCATTTAACAATTTCTCCTATTTTTAAAGGAGACCATGGTGAATTAATGTGTGAATATTTGCATTATCTTATAAATAACATAAGCATTACTGAGCAGAAAAAGAGAGTCAAGTTCTTTAAAAATTTTACAGATATCTATTAATCATTTGATTATGTGTCTTTTCAAGCTCTTACTGCATTGCTTTTTTATACTTGTACAAAAATGACTGCAAAGATGCATAGTGAATTATTGCTACCAAAAATAAAATATGAATTTCCTTAACATAAGATGGTTTTATTAGTACATTTTAGTAGCACTTACAAACAATCCAAAAAATGATACATTCTAAAGAATGCACTCCAAATAAATTTTAATATATTTAATTAAATAGATGTATAACATTATATATTTGCAGATGTTTTTATATACACATACACTTGAGCATCACTGAGTTGGAAATGGTATAGAAAACATGTAATCCAATAGTTATGAAAATAAAAACATTGTAGTAGACATAGTAATTCATATTAATAAACTTGGTATTGAAAATAACACATAAAGTGTTTAGATACAATGTTTCAGTAATAGGCAATAGATGAAATTAATTAGCAGTATCATAAAGCAATGCCATAGAAAATAATGATATATTAAATTGTTATATATTATCGATAATGCAGAAAAAATTGTCAGTGTTCTGAGGAAGCTTACAATTTAAGTAGGCAAAGGGGGGACTGATGAAATCATTTCAGAAATTGAGGAGACAGTATGTCATCTGATGGGTCACACGCACAGTCACTGAATGGTATATGGATTCACAAAACTGATGGTACTTTCCTGTGAATCCAGTGAAGACCTGAAGCTCATTACCAAAAGCATTGCACAGTGAACAGTGGTAAAATATTGACTATAGTTGACAAACAGATCCAAGTTTAAATTTTGAATGTGAGCCTTAACTTTTTCTATTTTTTTTTAATTTTTGTTTTTCAATTACAGTTGACATTCAGTATTATATTAGTTTCATGTGTACAGCATAGTGGTTAGACATTTATATAATTTACAAAGTGATTCTCCCCAATAAGTCTAGTACCACTTCCCCACCCCCCAGCACTATACATAGTTATTACAATATTGTTGACTATATTCCTTATGCTGTATTTTACATCCCTATGACTCTTTTGTAACTACCAGTTTGTACATCTTAATCCTTTTACCTTTTTCACCCAGCCTCCCAACTTCCTCCCATCTAGCAACCATCAGTTTGTTCTCTAAGAGTCTGTTTCTGTTTTGTTTGTTTATTTTGTTCTTAATATTCCACACCAGATCACATTTTCATACCATACAAGAATAAACTCAAAAATGAATTAAAGAACTAAAGGTAAAACCCCAAGCCATAAAACTCCTAGAAGAAAACACTGGCAATAACTCTCTGACATTGCTTTTAGTAATTATTCTGATATAGCTCCTCTGGCAAGGAAAATAAGAAAAAAAAAAAAGAAACAAATGGGACTACATCAAACTAAAATGTTTGTGAGCTATAACTTTGAACAAGTCATCTAATACCTGCAAACACTGTTTATTAGGGATTGTAATAATGATATCAATCTCACAGATTTTCTGTGACATTACATTAAACAATGCATATGAGTGTACCTAACACAGAGCCCAACAAAGGTTAAATACTTAATGTGTTACTATCATTTGTATGCATTGTATGAGTAAGAATCCCTTCTCTTGCCCCTTGTATGAGTAAGAATCCTTTCTCTTGCCCTTGTATGGGAAAACACAGAGGCATAGATCCTCCATTAATTCCCAGATTCACCAACTTGGATAAATAAATTCCATATGCACACAGTGGTAACTTGCTTGATAATGTACACTTTATTGGCTACCTTCCATTTTGTCTCGCTTCTCCTTCTCTTTCATCGATCACTATGAAAATATTGTACCTGGATCTTCGCTTCAAGGTCTTCTGCTGAGTATACCGAATAAGAGAAGCTGGAAGTATGGCTTTAATCTATGTCCTATAACAAGCCAGGTTAGACTCTACTTAATGCAGAAGTATACACATTTTGAAAGTGGAGCAATGTAATGTGGATAACTTTGAGAGGAAGTGAATCTAGAAGTAGACTGCTAGATAGCGTTAAAATATGAAATACTGGAGAAAGGAAGGGTACTTAAGAATTCAGTACAATTGGGTAAAAGTATGATGAAAAGGATTTGAATGAAACTTAAAGTGGCAAAAGTAAAGAAAGGAAGTATAAGAAAAAATTAAAACAGCTAATAAGAAAAAATGCAACAAGATGGTGTTAAGTTGGTAAGGTTAGTGGTCAGGTAACAGTGACCTTTATACATTGAATAAGTTGAATAAATTAATATATATTTTAAAATGACATAAAAGAGCCAATGAGTCATGTTTTGTGATGACTTATATGTGTAAATTACTTATTTCTAAGAAAACAGTGAAATAAGATTTTACTGAAATAAAAAATGGAAATAAGAAAGAAAAACATAGAAGTGTATAATTTTTTCAAAATTTCTTGCATTAATGAGTATAGGTCTTGTCAGTCCCATGCAGTCTCATACTAGGAATTATTTTGCCTTTATTCTGAGACATCATTTGTGATTTTAAAATCTTCCCTTACTCATTAACTGCTGTTCACTAGTCTCTTCAAACATTTTGTTGTTATTATTGTTTCTAAGCCAGCATGGTCTGGCATTAAGTGCACTAAAAGGCATAGATAAGTTAGTAGCTAGAATTACATCCAGATGAATAAAAAAGAGAAAACAAAAGGTTTGATAGCTGAAGGCTGGCCCACACATCTAATTTTGGCAGAAATGATACTTGTATTTGGGAAGCAAAGAAGCACTCATTTACTCATTTGGCATGATTTCAGGGATACAATTGCCCTCAAAAATAACCCTCAAAATTAGAGATTACAATGAAAATTTAAAAACTCACCTGTTGATTTCTCTAGGTTATTATTTCCCCCATATTGTTTTAAAATTGAATATCTAGTATAGGTGTACATGTCATCAATTTCTGGACTTTAAGGGGGGGGGTAGAGGAAAACATACACAAAATTGTAAATTCATTTCCAGACAAACTAAAATAGGAAGATAATCTGCAGTCCAACTGTAGGGTTCTATGAAGTTCACAGTTGTAATAGAATGAGACAAATACAGAAGAGCATGGCAGGGAAGAGCCCACATTCATGATTGAGACATGAATTTTGCCAGGGCTTTTTGGAAATAAAAGTTGACAGCAGATGAAAAGATAGGAAAGAAATATCTCACAACTGCCCTGTGTCTCAGGGCTGACAACCTTTCCTTTCCTATATGAAGAGAAATGTTTTGTGTGTTCTGTGCATTCTCTAAAAGGCAGGGAAAAATTCCTTGTTTCCGCCTTTGTAGGCCACTGTTTATCTCCTTCTTCCAAGCAAAGACAACTCATCCCACTTAAAAACTGTACAAAATGTAGTGCTATTTTAAACAGAAAAAAAAGAGGGGAAAAAAAGACAAAGCTGGGGTAAAAAAGAAGAATAAAATAAAGGAACAGATGGAGAAGAAAAGGAAAGGAAGACTGCTGTGGGGGAAAAAAAAGCAACAACAAAAAAACATTTAACATTGTTTTGTTGCTAAAATATAGAATATAGGATATAGTAGAGATATTAGAACTCTTTGAAATGACCATTTAACTTCAGGTGAGGAAATTGAAGATTTGAGATGTTAACTCTTGTGTTTGGTATGCATGAGTTTATTTACTAGAGTTTATTTAGTATTTAATTCACATCATACTTTGGTCTAGATGCTAGAATACAGCAGCATATAAAGTCCCCATTTTCAGGAACCTTCTCAGCAGAAATAAGATCCCAGTGCAGATCTCCGAATTCCCAACTCCACTCATGCCCTTGTGAGAATGACTTCACTGTTGCCATGAGCCTGGTGGGTATATTCTTGGAAGAATTTGTTATAGTTAGCATCTCTTGACACTAAGAATCTCTGGTCCTAACAGTAGCTGTTTAAAGCATCAAATTATAAATCAGGCATTTATACCTTTTGTTCATAATGTGTAATATACTGAAGGTCTGTGCACTCATTAAAAAAGTGTAGATGACTTGTGGTTGATGGATCAGAGAATAAAGTGGTCATTCTTAGGAAGTTGCATTCTTCCTTGTGTGTTTTTCCATGTTTTCAAAGTATCAGTTATTGTGACCAAAAAGAAAAGAAAAAGTCTTTAAAAAAGGTTACAATATATAAAAAATTCTTAGGAAAAAATAAAGGCTAAATAAGTACATTAAATATTTGAAAATAATGCATATGTGAAACGGAAGAGTTGCAGAAAATGCTACATTTTCCCCTGCTTTGATTGGCATACATAGAGGAAAGTGAATTGCTTGGGGTTCATCTGAACATGGCATTAACTCTAATGCAGCGGTTCTCAACCTTCCTAATGCCATTACCCCTTAATACAGTTCTTCATGTTGTGGTGACCCCCAACCATAAAATTATTTTTGTTGCTACTCTATAACTGTAATTTTGCTACTGTGATGAATCGTGATGTAAATATCTTTTTGTTTCCTGATGGTCTTAGGCGACCCCTGTGAAAGGGTCATTCGACCCCCAAAGGGGTCGCGACCCACAGGTTGAGAACCGCTGCAAGGTGTACCATGTGCTATTCTACAAACTTAACACCTTGTCACTGGAAACCTCTGCAAATTGTTAAGTGTCTTTGTTTGAGATCATATTTTTGAAATATCACTTTTTATAGGGCATTTATTTAGTGTGTTTTGAGTGAAAAATCATTATTCCGAAAAGGAAGATAATCATTGTCTGAAAAGAGATTTTTAAAAAGATTAATAGCAGTTTAGAAACAAACAAACAAACAAACAAAAACATTAACTGGACAGCAGTCATATGTCAGGGAGGTCAGCGTCTTCCTCTTGATTTTACCATTCTTTCCTTGGTCATCAGTATGCCTGCCTAGTCTCCTCTTTCACCCCTCAAGCAAATGTTTGTCTATTCACCAAGGTTCAAGTCAATTGTCAGTATATTATGTGGCTGTGCTCGCCTCCAGTTTTGCCTAGCATTGAATCTCTTTCTTTCCTGTAATCCCAAATAATTCACATTTGCTTTTCTTTATAGTTCTTAACAAGATATATATTTTAGAAAGAACAGGTTAGCAAAAATTTGCCATGTGCATTGGACTAGAGTGGTGAGTTGAGGAGGCAGGAACACTGGTTAAAATCTGATTTATTATCCAGGTAAAACTAATATAATTTTGATATAAAGTAATATGTTAGAGATGAACAGAGAGAATGTTATGACAGGTAATAGGAAATACAAAAGAAAGGAAAACAAACTAAATAAAAACAAAAACAGAAATCCACTCCAAACTAACAAAAAACTTTGTTTCATCAAACTAAAAGAAAAATAGCAGAATAGGTGAATATATAATTTATCATCTGCATCAGGAAACCTTTTAGAGTGGAAGGGGACAGACATTATTGGTAATTAAATCAAGATAAGAAGCTGCTAACCAGGAAATTCTCAGGCAAGTCGGGGCTTCTAGGATCACCACAAGTACAGTAGATTAAGTGCTGAATTAAGAATTTAAATGTATATAAATTCTAACTTACATATATCATTACTTACCTGGGAAACTTTTGGGAAATTAGTGGAATGATCTGAGCCTTGGTTTCAACTTGTCAAAATTGGTCTAGATATATTGATGAGGAGGGGTAAGAGGGAGTGAAATACAAGCATCTAGCTTTTTTTCTAAGATTGTATGAAAACAAAGAAGATAAAAGCTGCCATTCCTTTTCTTTCTACCCCATCCCACCTCACGCAACCCCTGCAAGCAAGTAAAATAAACAAACCAAACCTTACCCAAAGGAGCCAGGTGTTGCTCACGATGTGAATGGCGTCCCACATGAAGATGCTGCTCCTTACTAACCAAACTCATTCTCTGATTAATTAATTCAGTCTCAAAGCTCCAATACCGTTCATATACAGATGCTGTCAATCTCTCTAAGGAACTCAAGACTTGAGTTCTATTCAACTGAAGTTTTGGAAAACCAGTGTGTATTTTATACTTAAAAGATATCTCAGTTCAGATGCAAATTTTTCATCAATTACTCAATGTACGTTAGACTTCATAAAATTTACTGTTGGAAAACTGGATTCACAAATCCATTTGATCCTAACACACCTAATTTATTTAATAACTGAACTGAGTAGCAGTTTTAAAATTTAAATTTAAATTCAGTAAATGAAATGNAAAATTAATTATTAAATTAAGCACATGAATTTAGTCACATTTATACTATGTTTACAATGAACTATTGTTCTACAATCTTTGAATTCCAGACTCAAAAATCAACAGTGAAAACCTTCCTGAACGTCTTATACTGTCAAATTTTTGAAAGATGAAGTTGAAATTTAAAATAGCACCCATTATTAGTTTGGTGACAGTGCTGGTTTGCTTTTTATTAAATGGAGTATTGTTAAAGTTATCCATAATGTAATTTATGACTAATTATGTATTTCTAGATATTTTCTTTTTAAGAAGGAGTACTTAATGTAGCCAAGTATCTATTTCTCTTTGTTTGACATTGTGTGTGTGTGTGTGTGTGTGTGTGTGTGTGTGTGTGTGTGTATGGACTAAATTAGTAAATATCATAATTAGATATTGTACACTTTAGAATTATTTGTATTATTAGGAATAAAGAAGTATTTTATAAGGCTAAAATCTTTGCCGTAAGCATTTGTTTCCTTTATTATAGAATTCTAATAAAATTGTAGATAAATAATTCTATAACTATTTTATTAATTATATAATTTATTATAACTATATAACCAATGACTATATAATTTACTGTGATAATAATTTATTTATATTTTATTATTTAAAATTATTATAACATTTATTTTAAGGTGCTCAAAAAATGTATTGTTCAAAATATATCAAGCTTATCATTGAATATATAAAAATTGCTAATAAGGATAAAAATGTAAATTCTTAAATACTAGGTAGTATACAAATCTCATGCTGTTATGGTAACCCAGAATATCGGCGATAGCGACATAACTTTAGGAATGGCAAAGACAGCTTTAATACATATGTTTCAGGATTTTTGCCTCGTGTAATGATATTTTATGCATTCAGCTACAACCTCATTCATGTCTTATCAGGAAGAGATATAAATGACTGTTAATGAATCAAATATTATTTAGTAGGAATTATATTGTTAAAATATATGAAATTAAAGTGAACATTGTACAAACACCATGAATGAAATCTTCTTGTCAACAAGCATTAAACAAGCATTGTAAAGATTCTGTCAGTGGAATGATTTTAAAACAGAAAAATTCATGTTTATCCCTTAAAAGCACCTTTATATAAGCATGCTATGTAATTGTGCAATTTCCAGTTAAGTGACCATTTCTTCCTTTTCTTGCAATTGTCAGTCATGGATATATTTGAAATGTATAGACTAAACCACCATTGTAAGAATTATTCAAGTGAAAAGCCAGTTTGAACTAAAAGAAACAAAAATAAGAACCATGGACATTCTCTTTTAAAAATAAATCAGCACAAAATATATGGAATTATTTAATTTTAAAAATATCCCTAAGTATAATTTTTGAGCTTCAAAAGTTAAATAATGGTTCAATTTGGAATTGCTCACATGCCCTTGTTTAGCTATTTAATCTATGTATATCTTAATTAAAATGATAGTTTTGGTGTATAACAAATACTCCTCTTTCTCATGATCATGAGTTTAGAGCTTACATTGTTTGAAAAGCAGTATTTTGTTAATATTTTCTAAATAACCAAAATGAATGTCAAATAAATGCAAGTTACTTTTTAGTGCTATATTACCTCTAATAACAAAATTATTTTTTAAAACTACTGCACTTAGTATTGTCTCATTAGTGCTATGTTCCTTCTGATAATAAAATTATTTTTAAAACTACTACATAATTTCAGTATTATTGAAAATCCTCCAATTGGTTTTAAATATGTGAGATTTTAATTCAGTCTATCTGAGACATGTCTGTGGGGGCAGGAACATAGGCATACCTCCCCTTCAAGGCCTTGCGGGCTTTTATAATTGCCAAGATGACAAAAGGCAGAGCTCATTGTCCTAGACAAACATACGTGTGATTTGCTATATGACAATCTGTTTGAACGCCTTGTTTGGGATATTGAGACTGAATGGCATTATATTACTACATGAATGGGATTTTATTCACTTTTATTCACTAGCCCCCATATTCTCAAGTGAGAGAGAAAATGTTGAGTCAGTGTTTATGGATTATCTCATTATATTTCATTAGTGGATTTCACAAAATATATGATTCTGATACGTATCACAATTAAGTCTTGATAAATGCTCTATTCTTGGCTATACTCTGAGAAAAAAAAACACAAAATTATTGTTAGAAAAATTGTTGGTATTTGTTAATACTAGCTTTGCAATTTGTAGCCTACACACCAGTATTTTGATACCAGTTTATTAGCTGTAAGTTCCTAGGTAATGACCCAGGATTTAAATGTCCTAGTGTCCAAAATATGTGCTGATAGACTTTTCACCTTTTTTCTCCAGATTAGAAAATTATTGCATTCATCTTAATTTAATATCATTAAAACAAATAGCAATTTGAGTGTTTAGGTTTAGCAAATTCTCTATAACATATAGGTGGTTATTGTAGTAGATCGTTGTTTTGGGCTGGGAGGGGGGCAGGGGGCGTGGAAACGGGCAGGGTAAGGTAGTTTGTTTTTAATCTGGGTTATCTCTATTCAAGAGAATGTGTTGTTAACCCTTTAAAATACTAGTAAAATTTTAGTCTTTTAAGTGTGAGAGCCTGAACTAAAAGTAATCATAAAAAATAAACTGTCAAAATAATAGGAGATATATGTAGAAAAGTGAAGAAAATTATCACTTTTAAGTCCTAATATTAATGATTTTGGTAATGATAATAACATAAAAGTATAATATAAAATTCTAAAGACTATTCTACTAACTTTATATATTTTATCTTATTAAGCCTTCCTAATAATCCTATGACATAGGTACCATTATTAACCCAATTTTACAATCAAGGAAACAGACATTGAGAAGTCACCTGCCCAAAGTCGTGCTACTTATAAATGACAAACAGTATTAGAACCAAGGAGCCCTGGGTTTTAGATTATGCAGATACTTCCTTCCTGTGGATTTCAGTCTTCTTGTGGAATCAAGCACCTTAACTTTCTGCTCTTTAATCTATACATTGCTTTTATCCTCCATGTTTTGAATATTCATGAACCAGAATTTGGTTCGAAGGTCTTATTATATTCTCACCTTGTACCAACTTTCCTTATTAATGCTTAAATATAGTAATGTGCTTCAAAGAGGCAAGAGTCTTTTGTAAATTAAGATATTTCTACTCTATAGTATTCTATCGCTGCTGGAGAGGCCTCTTGCCTGTGGGCCCACATCTTAAATGAGATGAGTTGTGCAGTCACCACATAAAGACATAAAGTAATGGAGCAGGCTTCCAAGTTCTCATGTTGTTGGCCCTAAGCCTCTCTGCAGTAGCTCGATTCTCTTTGCTATTAAGTAGAATCTATTATAAATCAAACCCTTCTTGAGCTTCATCTGAGAAAATGTACAAAGACCTGGTATAGGAAGTTCTTCCTTTTAATGCAGTGTGCTTCTAAGTATCCTGGGCACAGGCCTGAGGGCAAGCTGTTTTCCAAGGCAGGGAAAGCTTCTTCCTTGAGGAAAATTTATTTTCAAAAAAAAGCATGAAACNTTTTTTTTTTCAGAACTCTTAACCACACTGAAAGCTACCGTAGAACAGTAATTGACAGCATATATTTTGAAGCTATATTCCTGGATATTGCTATTTAGCTATGTGACCTTTAGTATGTTTTACCTTGCCACTCTGTACCTTAGTTTCCACAATTTGAAAAATGAGGTTAATTATAGTACCTTTATAGTAATAACGTTATTTTATCTAAAGTGCTTACAGTTCTGGATCACTGTTACTTTTTATTTTTCCATTAGAGTGAAAGACATATATGAAGGAATAATTTATCAGTTTATGTACTGCTGTCTCTCTAAATCCTAGAAAAACACCTGATAAATTAATAGACTGATAAATTAATACATGAATAGAGAGATCAAAGTTTAAAAAATATATACATAGAAGAAGAAGTCAACAAATAATTTGAATTAAATGAGATAACATTGGGAGGAAATAAGAAACTAGGAGAATTGAGGGAAGGGGAGATTAAAGAGAAAACCCACCTGCACTGTTGTGAAGTAAATTAAATTAGTCTTTTAGAGTCACATTTATGCATCCATCTCTTCATTTAATATTTCACTTGGTTAAAGCTAATTTGCCTTGACTTATCAAAGGCAGTGCAGGTGACATCCAAAATGCTCTGTTTGAAAGCATGCCATATAAGAGAGAACCAAGTCAGTAATTAGGAACCTGATTTCATTTCTTAACTGTACTGCTACCCAGTATTGATATCACTTTATCTGTTTCAACTTTAGTATTTTTATGAATAGAATAAAGAAATTGGAGTAATTTCTATTAACTGTATTGCATTGTAAATTGTTCTATTTTTGTGATTCTCTCTGGCTTTCTTCTGAATGTTTTCTAAAATATTTACCTCTGTCTTCTCTCTGTCCTCAATTGGCATACGTAGAAGGAATCTAAGTAACATTAATATATGGTAATATAGCATAATTGCAAAGATAAATATAATGCACAAAATTATATGCCATACATGTATATTAAATGATAGGTGAATCTTATGCTATTTGGATTAGCATTAGTAATACTTTCTTATCTTGCTCAACCAAATATGATGAGATAAATTGTTGTTAATTGATAGGCAGGATGAATGATATAAAAGCAAAGTGGTAAAAGTAAATTCAGGAGAGAAATGGAAAGTCTCAAGATAAAATTAAAAATGGGCAATACAAGGAAAAACAAAGATTATTTATACATTTCCTACTTTGAACTCTTTATTTTTTATTATTAGTTTCAGGTGTACAAAACAATGCAATAGTTACATTTTCGCCCCTCACAAAGTGACTACCCCCCTTCCCCATCCACTGACCCCCACCCCCGATATCATACATATCTATTACAATTCCATTAACTCCATTCCCACACTATACTCTACATCCCGTGACTCTATATATATTAAATTATAGTTGACATAATATTATTCGATGGCAGCTTCAGATGTACAGTGCAGTGGTCAGGCCTCCACACTCTCCATGAAGTGGTCTCCCTAACAAGACATGAGACCATCTGGCCCCCTAAAAAATATGTACAACATTATTGATTATATTCCCCAAACTGTCTTTTCTATCTCGGAGGCAATATTGTAGTTACCAATTTATGTTGTCTTGTCCCTTCCCCCGCGCCATCTAGCAATCATCAGTTTTTCCTCTGTCTCTGAGACTATTTCTGTTTACATTACTCGTTTATTCAATTCTTTAGATTCCACATATAAGTGAGATCATATGGTATTTGTCTTTCTCTGACTGATTTATTTCACTTAGCACAATGTTCTCTAGGTCCATCCATATCGTTAAAAATGGTACAATTTC
>NW_017732262.1:219025-221985 GCF_001890085.2 Hipposideros armiger
CCAAAAAAACCCAAACAAAAAACAACCAGTGCCAGTCTTGGCTAAAGTCCACCAAGTTCTCTCCAGGTTTTCCTCTGCTATACACAAACTCCTCTGCATCTTGCGGGGGCAGAGCAGGCCACCTGGTGCGTAGAGTGACCCTGGCAATGCAGGTCTATTGTAGATGAGTGGGGTTATGAGGTGTGATAGGTAGTTTTCACAAAATCAATGCCTTCCTGCTCTCGCCTGCCCCAGGCATGCTGAGTGCTGCGCAGCCAGAAGGCTCCATGTGCGTCTTCAGGCACTTTCCGCTGGAGGCTGTGGGGGGTGTGAGATTTCAGAGCTGCTAAAAGCCACCTGCCTGGTGACCTGCGAGTGACTCAGAAGTTGCCCTGCTTTCCAAGTCCAGCCGGAGAGGTGGGGGCGGGTAGGTAGGCTCGCACTCAGCAGTCTCTTCTCATTCGGGTTTCTCAACCCCTTGGGAGTAGGAGCACCTCTGTAATCTGACACTATTCCTCTCTTCAGGGGTCAGTTTAAGGCTCTGGCCTGGTGGAGACCAAGGTTTCTGAGGGAGGTTGGGGGTGGGTTCTTATCTGTGCAGTTGTTTTTTGCTTTCTGTCTGAGAAAGAAGAAAAAAAAAAAGTCCCACAGCTGTTTTGAGCTGAGGCTTCTGCCTCAGAGTTTGTGCGCTGCAGAGCTCCTACTGTCTTCCCAGGGGCGCAGGGACTGAGCTCACCCTGCCACTGCCACCTCTACGCTCTGCCTCCTGGGGTCCCGCGTCTCTGCATCTGCAGGTGTGGGCTGTGTCTCTGCAAGTCTCGCCTCCCTCTTCCCCCCACTCGCCTGGTCTGCCCACCTTTCAAGACTGGGCCCCGAGTCTCTTATCTGTTCTGGGTGATGAGTAGAGGTTCATTTGAGGGGTTACAGCAGTTCAGATTGTGGCGATTTCCAGGGGAATACTCAGGGAGCCCCCCTCACAGCCGCTATTTTCCCCTGGAATCCTCAAACTTGTTCTAATTGTATAAGCTAACAAAAACTGCTTTTTGTTAGTGGAATGAGGGGATGGAGAGAAACAGGAAGCATTTATAAACCTGAATCTGATTTCTAAATTCGGCATCTGATTCTGTTAGGATGTGTTGTCTTTATCTCACAGAATATCTGAATAATTTTGGTTTAAACTTATATGTTTTCAGAAATTCTAGAAGTAGGAAATATCATAAAGGTTGTTTCTGTGGTACAGTGAAGCCTTTTCAATAATTTTGCTCAGTAGGTTGGTTGTTTACCATGTTCATAAGTAGACATCAGAGCTTCAACATCCTGTCCTCAGTCAAAAACATCTGAAAGCCAAGGAAGAAGTGTGCAGAGGAGATGTCTTTTCTTACTACTCTCTATTTTTATTAGGAAGGAATGTTGTTGTCCGAACCCATAGCACTTTCTCCTAATAATGCCCTCTAAGCCAACCACTGGCAAACTAAGCAACTTCAACTGAATAAGGTTAATTCCCTGTGTTTAGGGTGTCATCAACACCCTTTATTACAACATATTTGGGGATTTCTTAGCAGGGAAGTGGTCGTGAGAGGCAGGCTATGGGGAGATAATTAAAGGTATTTTTATTGGTTTTTGGTCTTGTTTTCTACATCTCCTTTAAGGAATGGTTCGAAACAAGGCATACATTACCTGTGGCCTTTACATAAGATTATGCTCTATTTCTAATAATCTTTACCTCTCATTTTTACACTACTTTCCTTTGAGCTACCCCCCCCACCACCACCACCACCACGGGGTTGGGGTGGGAAAGTGAAGCCCATTCTCCAGAATGGTTTTGATGAAGGTTTTTTAATGAATAAATCTGGTGACTACACATGGAAACAGATTTCNTGGCTAGAGATTTGTCAATTTTGTTTATCTTCTCAAAAAACCAGATGTTGGTTTTGTTGATCTTCTGTGTTGTTTTTCTGGTCTCTATTTCATTTTTTCCGCTTTGGTCTTTGTTATCTCCTTCCTTTTACTCCCTTTGGGCTTATTTTGCTGTTCTTTTTCCAGTTCCCTGAGTTTTAAGGATAACCTGTTGATGTGAGATTTGTCTTGCTGCTTTAGGTAGGCATGCACTGATATGAACTTCCCTCATAGGACTGCTTTAGCTGCATCCCACAGATTTTGGGTCATGGTGTTTTCACTTTCATTTGTCTCAAGGTAACTTTTGATTTCTTCCTTGATCTCATTTTTGACACACTCACTATTTAGTAGCATGTTTTTCAGCCTTTGTGTATTTGTGTGCTTTCTGGATTTCTTTTTGTAATTGATTTCTATTTTCATAGCATTGTGGTTGGTGAAGACGCTTGATATGATGTGAATCTTGTTAAATTTATTGAGACTTGTTTTGTGACCTAAAATGTGGTCTATCTTGGAAAATGTTCCATGTGCACTTGAGAAGAATGTATATTCTGTTGCTTTGGGGTGAAATGCTCCAAAAATATCAGTTAAATTCAGCTGGTCTAATGTTTCATTTAAGGCAGCTGTTTCCATATTGATTTTCTGTCTGGAGGATCTGTCCATTGATGACAGCAGGTGTAGAAGTCCCCTACTATGATAGTGTTACTGTTGATCTCTGTCTTTATGTCTGTCAATATCTTTTTTATATATTTAGGGGCTCCTATGTTAGGTGTATAGATGTTTACTAGGGTTATGTTTTCTTGTTGGATTGATCCCTTTATTATTATGAAGTGCCCTTCTTTGTCCTTTATTACATTCTTCAATTTAGAGTCCATTTTATCTGATGTAAGTATTGCTACTCCAGCTCTTTTCTCAGTTCCATTTGAATAAAATATTTTACTCCATCCCTTTACTTTCAGCTTGTATGTGTCTTTTTTTTTTTTTAAAGATTTTTTATTGGTGAATTGGGGGGATAGGAACAGTGCTGGGGAATTGGGGGAAGGGGAACAGACAAGTTGCTGTCCTTTTGTTCTTCAATCTAGTTGTGG
>NW_017732262.1:229470-267979 GCF_001890085.2 Hipposideros armiger
TGGTGACATTGTATATCACATCTCTCTGAGAGCCAAAGGAATGAATTTTCATTCTTGGATTTACTAGTGCCTGCCATCTACCTCTGCCCACCAACACGCACACTCCAAATTTTCCTTCGCAAGAGAGTAGGGAAGAATGGTGTGCACCTAGAGGTAATAAATCATGAAGTAATAGTCTTATTTCAAAGTAGGATCAATAATCTCTTAGGCTACCACGTTTGCACATAAGTAATGAAGTCTTTCTTCGATGCATAATATGTTTTAAAATAGGGTCGCACTGGGACCGTTCCCATATGAAAAAAGGAAGTTCTAAATGTAAGTTTATCAGTATGTATAATGGATGTTGCATGTGTTTGTGTTGGATGTAAGAATAACTAAATGTACATATTTTATATACACATATATACCTACTTAGCAATGTTCCAGAAAGTCGACTATTACCTACATTTTCGAGATGTATTGTAGGTACAAGATACACTAAGAAACATTTCTGAAGACACTCTTCCAAGCATAAAGTCCCCAAACACAGTGTAAAAAAGAATAATTATTTGTTCACATTCACCTTTAATGCTATAAAGGGCTGCTGCGTGGTACTAGATATGAATGTAATGTGGTGTGTTGTGAAAAGATGCAGCCACGTTGGTCTTATTTTCATTATTAAATATCCCCGGCCCGCTGGTCAGCTTTTCAGACAACTATGTTGTCATCAAAATTGTCAACCATGAGCACATATTAAGAACTTAACTTCTTCATTGCGCCTTGCTAATTGCATAATGATTAGTGGAAAGGTTTTGTGATTTACATAAAAAAGTCTGTAATCTCTATGGTTTTATATACTATAGACACAATAATACAGTAGCCTTAAGAAATAGAGGTAGGAAATGCTAACTGAAAAGAGATATGTTTGGATAAGCACTAGAACCATATAAAACAGACATCAGGTAGCTTTCCATATTGGCACACTTCAGAGAAGAGTGCAGAAGAGATATGAAAGATTTGGAAAAATGATAAAGAGGGGTGGGAATTATATATATATATTTTAAAAGAAGAATGGGAGATTAATTTGGAAATTGATCAAGCATCTACTGTTATTGTGTAATTTAAAGGACTTTTCAAGCATTGCTGCTTCTGTGATTTGATGAAATTATCAAAACAACATCTGTACTTTGCAAGTCCTATTGATCTACTAAAGAACTTCATTTTAACCCAACTATCAACTTGTCCATGAGTTTTAAGTTATCAGTTAGTACTCAGCAACCTACCCAATCACCCAAAGTAGTTACAGTAGATTATATATTGATCTAGTAAATAAGGGAAAGAGAGGATCACACACACATGAGAAATGATATAAATCATGCTTCAAAATTGTGCTACTTGAAGGACAAGGGAACTGGGGTATTTATATGTCCAGGATTTCCATCTCAGGCACATTGATGCAAACACTGGCATTTAGAAAATGGTCAGAGCACACTGAAAATTCTAAAGGCTATGGATGAGTCACTGACAATGTCTACTACAAATTATAAAATGGAAAATGTGGAAAGCAAAGCATAACATTATGTATGATATTTAATTATAAAAATTAAAACTGGAAGAGTCCAAAAACATTTTTGGGGTAGTGATAAATTTGTTAATGAAGATATCCTTTCTGCATTTTGGATTTTCATTTATGTGAGTGTGGTGTGACTGCATTGACCAAGTTTGTTTTTTAGTAAAAAAGGCAAATTCATTTCTCATCCAATGATGAGTTTCTCATTAGCCTCAGGTACCTTACATCATTTTTAGTAAATGAACGTTTATTAATCTCACATTATGCACCGGCTACTGTTAAGGACATTAGGACACAACCATGACTGATACAGAAAAAAAGTGTGTGTGTGTGTGTGTGTGTGTGTGTGTGTTGATAAGAGCTATGAAGAAACTAAACAGAAACATATGACAGAGAGGGACACAAATGCTCAGAAAAGACCTCTTTGGAAGAGTTAACATTAACACTGTGACCTTTACAGGATTACAAGAAGGAGCAAGCCAAGCACAGTTTTTGGTAAATCTCCTCCCAGTCTGAGATGTGCATTCTCTTAGCAATTTTTATATCAGGGCTCCTCAGACAAGGTGTCATCTGTGGTGCTTACTACAATGGGACCGCTGCAGGTCACCATTGCACAGTGACTGAATCAGAATATCTGGAAAAGGAAAGTACATATCTGCAATTTTTTAAAGAAGCTTTCAATGTAAATTTTACCTGTGCTCAGGATCTAAAACAACCTGTTTGGTGCTTTCAAAAATTATTTTCTAAAAATATTTATATTTTACACAATACAGAGGGTGTCAAAAAACATGTATACACATTCTAAGAAAAGAAAAGCTGTATTAAAATTGTAATACTCAATATATACTGATAACAAAAGATGAATACAAGTCATGTGTATACATTATTTTGGTACCATTGGTAGAATATAATTACACTATTTAAAAATAAGTGTTACACCAGGAAACTTAAGATATTAGTGAATTTATCATAATTTGACACTGGTTTTATGGAAGGAATAAAACTGTATTCAGTAAAAGAGGATTTTGTTGAAATGGTCAAAATTGGGTGTGATTCTTATGGAGAGTACAAATTTTGTTTTGACAAAAAAAAATCGATTAGGTCTTTTTTGTTTCTGGGTCTTGAGATATCTATCTTTATAAGTAGAAAACTGGACCACTATTTACTATGCCTACCACATTTTTCATAATGTGAGTAACATAATACAAAAAACGATCAAACCTAGAAAGCCACATTTCTAACCATTTGTGTTATAAATAGCTTTTATCTGCTAAATCATGAATCAAATATAATATTTGATACAAATAATAAAAATGTAATACAGGCAGTGGCCATTTGTTCTTACGTACAAAGAGGATTGATTTCTTTCTTTTGTGAAGAGTAAAAAAGGTCAGGTGAGCTTCACAAGTGACCTGTATTTTCCTCTGTTGTCCAGCCTCGTGGATATCATCACCCTCTTCCTGTTAAGCCACAGGAACACAACACATAGAACACTATTTAAGGCTTAGGAAATATGTGAGTATATGGGAGGTGCCAAAAAATGTACACATTTTAAGAGATGTTATCTGGTATTACTTTTTTGAAGTTAAATTATGGTACCAATGTGTAGTATGATGTTCCCTTAAAAGACGGCATTAATCAAATGGATGCTAGTGTCATTCATTGTATTACAATTTTAATACAGTGTTTTTCCTTTCTTAAAATGTTTATATATATTTTGGCATATATATATATATATATGTGCCATACATATATATGTATTTATAAATATAAACATTTATAAATATAAATATGTCTATATATTTTTTTAAATTTTTTTTCAAGATTTGAGAAGGAATGGATATCATACATAGAGCAAGGCCTCACTGGTAAGACAGTGCAGGTGTTCCCACGTGCTGTACACTTTATAGTTAGCTGTGTAGCTACCATGATTGTGTCCTGGCTTCAGCCTGGCAATTCGCTTAGAAGTAAAGGCCCGTCTTCTTGTCTCCTTTCTTCCTAGTTCTGGGTGAGGCTGTTTTGTCTTCACTTTCAAAATACCTATTTCCTGACTTATGGTCCTTCAGTAATCTGGGAAAGAAAGTGGACACACTTTGGAGAAGTTAATAGAATCTTATTTTTGAGGATGGTCCCATGCCTCAGGGAAAATTGGATTACTTTTCAGCATACATATAGGGAAAAGGTTAAAACAGAAACCTTTGGGCACTGAATCTTAGTCCAGTATTTGTATGGGTCTCTTTTCTTCTTAGTTCATGTCTCCCTTATGAAGAGACGTCAATCTACTATCTCTCTCGTTTATCTCTACCCTCTCAATCATTTCTTAGAGGGAAATAGATTCTCTTGTTGGTGGTTTGGAATCCAAACATGGGCATGAATACTGAATCCATTTCCTTCTTGATCTCAGGTATGGCTGACTAGAGAGAGCACACAATTCTTGGTCATATAGTTACTAGAAAAATAAAAGTCCCAGCCTTCTATATATGTCCGTCACTATCCATGGTTGCGTGACCAAGCACGTATCGTCTCACTCGGTGCCATGAAGCCCATGGTGCTACATATTTACAAAGTAGCCTTTGATTCTGTTTCATATAATAAAGCTTCTGTTTTCATTTACTTTTTCTCTGAATCCTGAGTATATTTCAATTGGTCCCATATTTGTTGGGGAGTAGGGTTGACGTTTATTGGGCCGCCTCAAATCCTAATTGTAGAACTTTGGACTTGAAGATGGACCTAAACAAATCTGTTGACCTGGATCTGATGTGGGAGTGTGATTTAACTGCTAGTTAGGCTGAACTTACATGAGGGAGGGAGAGGAAACAACATTTAGACTTGAAAGTATCCTTGTGTAAAATGGCCCAAACCAATTGAATAGAGGTGTAAAACTATGAGTAAAAGTTTATCTGCATATTACCTACCCTAATCCATCAATTTCAATAAACACAAACCTTGTCTCTCTCACAGCACAGTGCCCGCAATCCTCTTTGTTCTAAACCATGACACTGAGCCATGACACCACCATTATTTGGTTTATCAAACTTGTCCAGAAATCTTCTTTTCATTTAACATCCGGTGTGCAAAGAGCTTTGTATATCACTCATTGGGGGGCTTTCCCCCTTACTAAAGCTTTTAACATGTGATTTTATGTAGGTGGGATAGAGTAAAGGGTTCCCACCTCGATGACTTTGGGTACAATGTTGGTGGCACATCACATCAGAACTGCTCCACCTGGCTTTTCGTTGGGCTTCCTCTTAGCCTTATTTGTGTTTCTTGTACAGGCAGATAACATAGGGGATTGGGCTCGTTAAATCAGCCACATCTAAAGAAATAATTTTACAAAAATTTAGATGTTACAGTTTGCAAATTATTTTCACTCTTACATTTGAACTTCAAATCGCTGGTATGGGGTATGGAGGACATGGTATATTTTTCCAATTTTGCAGATGAAAAATGTAGGCTTCAAGTCTTGAATCAGATGTATTTGGTTTCAAATTCTGGTTTTACAACTTACTAGTGATATGATATCAGTGAGTTATGCTATCCTTATTTATAAAATGTTTGAACAGTTAAATGTGGGAGTTTAAGCTGTTAGCACAGTCTCGTGATTAATAATAACTTAAGAAATGGTAGTTGGTTTAAATTTCATTCCAACATTTCCTGATTCTATCAATTTGAGCACCACATCTCAATTATTTAAATATTTTAGAATTTCTGGATATTTGACAGTGTATTCATAAATATTCATGTAATTTAACTTTTAAACCCTGAGCCATATGTTTAGGCACAGACTTGATTCCCTGTGTAATGACAAATATATGCCAACCCCATTCATCAAACATAGTTAGGGAAAACAGAAAGAGGAAATGGCACCTATAAATAATTCCATGTAATTTCTGTGAACCACAGATGTTTAAGTCGAGCTGTATTAACAATTTCATAATTCATAATAGATTAATTTATTACAGGTTACCACCTCCAGCTGTTTAATAAATCAAAGTGTTGAAATTTTATTAAAAACAATTTTTATTCTCTAAGAATATGTAAAAAAAATTACTGTTATATTAACCTGTATCGCAGGGCCACAAAGGAAGCTTTTATGAAGATCTTTCTCCCTCAGTATACTAAGAAATTTCATATATCAAAAAACAGCCTTTCAAAATATTTGTAAAATGCTGTAAGATATGTTTAAGATAAATTTCATCTTTTTCACTTTGTCAGTCTATTCAAGTTTTTCCAGATTGTGATCAACAGAATCTGTATCCATAATCTCATTCCAACCTTCTGCTCCTGACATCGTTTGAATTTTATTTTTTTAGAGACCTCTGTTGCAGGTGTGTATTTTTTTCAACATTTTTTTTCTTCTCTTTATATATTCTCCTCTCTCACATTTTATAAACACAGTTTTCTAAATATCTTTGCAAATATACTATTATCAGATTATTCAGAATGAATTTATAATCAAGGAAGTTAATTATTCATGTTTGACCCTGACTAGAAGCAAATCTAAAATGTAGAAATGCTGTTAAACAACTGATTTCCTCTCTTGTTTTAAGAACTTATTCCAATTCTGATTGTTAATTTTGTTGTAAGTTTCATTTGGATCTCAGATAATATGCATTATTATAATAGTTTCTTATCTCTCCTTTGTAAATTAAAAAAAAACTGTTTTCTAAATACAGAGTTCACTAATTCTATCTATCTATCTGTATCTCTATCTATCTATCTATCTATCTATCTATCTATCTATCATCTATTTATTCATTTCCCTTCTCTGGACTTCTTATCCCTCTCTCTATCTTTTTCCTCTCCATCTGTATGGACTGAATTATGTCTTCCTAAAATTTTTATGAAGACTTAATCCTCAATGTGACTGCATGCAAAGATAAGGAGGTAATTTAGTTAAATGAGGTCTTAAAGTGAGTCCCTAATCCAACAGGGCTTGTGTCCTAATAAGAGAGGAAAAGATAACGGAACTCTTTTTATGAGCCCACATAGAAAAGAGGCCTTGTGAGGACACAGGGAGAGTTGGCCATTTACAAGCCAGGAAGAGAGGTCACACCAGAAACCAATCTCTTGTCATCTTAATCTTAGGCTTCCAGCCTCCAGAACTATAAGAAAATAAATGTGTGTTGTTTAAGCACCCAGTGATGCTATCTTGTTATAGCAGTGAAAGCAGACTAATACACTATCCCAACCACCAAATGTGCTACCTCTCTTTCTGATTTCTGTGTAAATGTTACCTTGCCCAGAAGCCCTCTCTGTCCCACCCATTTTCATCAGCACCACATCCCTAAACTAGACGCATTCTTATATGTTGCTCTCTCTCACACTGTTTTGGATTTCTGTTGTCCCAGGCTGAATTAGGAGCTTCTTGAACTTAAAGACTGCTTCTTGTCAATTCTGCATCCTTAAGACCTACTGAAGGGAGTGATGAAAGGCAGGATACAAGAAATGCTTGTTGAAGTACATTTTTAGAGACAGATCATAGTACAGGGAAAACTAGCTACCATAAAAGTGTCAAATAATTTCATATGTTTAATTTCAATTGAATTGAAATTCCAAAATGCTTTTTTTAGGTGATAAAATAGTAGTTTTTTTATTCCTTCAATGGAGTAAAATATCTATCAATGAGAGTGTTAAATATGTAATGATATATCAACTCAATAGACATCTATGTAGCCTTTAAAATTACTATTATGAACTCAGTGTAGCATATGGAAAATATATGTGTCAAATGAAAAAAGGCAAGAAATGGATTTGCTCACATACTGTGATTACAAGTGCTTACAAATTGAAGCATATAAGAATATTTAGAAAATAATGGTTATAACTGGTGTTATTATGAGTTAATGATTTTCTATATTTTCCAAATTCCCTAGCAGTTGCTTATTATTTTTATATATAAAATATTAAATTTATTCAAAAACCCAAGGAAGTATATGAATAACATAGACTTCAGTATTGGAAAAGTCCATTCTAAAAGGGCAAAATAACACAGAAGCTAAACACTTAGGTAGGGGCAAACTACCTGTGTTTCAATCTCATTTTTAATACTTACTACCTTGATGACCTTGAAAACACTGATTTACACGCCTGAGGTTTACTTTCCTTGCTTTTCAAATAGGATATAATATTCACAATAGTGTCCACCAAAGCACTAAAAAGAATGCTGGAATATAATCAGTGTTCTTAAAAGCTAGCTAATGATTTCCTATAGAAAGTAAGCTCTATGAGGCTAGGGACTTGTTTAATTCACTGCTATAGATGATTACTTGGTATGTGGCAATTTCATAATAAACATTGATTGATGAGTGAATGAATCAGAAAGAGACTATAATGAAGCTGATAGAAAAGCTTCATAAAAAGCCTATGAAGTTTGAAGAAAAGAAGAGCAGGATTACATATAATGAAAGGTTTTTTTTGTTGTTTTTTTTTAAATAAATTTTAATTTTGGGGAAATGTCTGAGCAGGTAGCTAAAGTAATATTTTATATTTCCTGCAGAGAGTTAATCCAATTTTCCTACTGAATAAGTTGTTTCTTATATAAAATAGAAACTTTTTCAGCAACTATGTTGACCCATATACCTTGTAGTAATTTCCTGTCTCTATTCAAAATGATTTCTTTGCAGTGGGTTAGGTTAGCTCAAGCTTTAGTAGAATCAGCCATGGTAAATAAATAAAATTACTGTAAGAATGGTGAATTACATTTGATAAGATCCTTTAATAGTTTTGGAAGAGAAAAAGCAGAAACTGCGTAAAGCTTAGAATGCCCCTCCTGAAAAAGCTCCTTTCCCAGCTTTCAGAATCCATCTTGCTATGTCTGCTCGGTGATGTCACTGAAATTTACTGATACCCTCCCCACCGCATACACACACATTTTTTTTTTCAATCTCAGGTCATAGCACATTTGCAGTTTGCTGTCTTAAAAACACACCTGGGATATATCCCAGTGTATTGATTATCTCTCAGATTTAGATTGAAAAATGTAACTGACTTGGAAGGCAATAAACCAGGCAGTAGGCAGTTTTCTCTATCCCTTTTTCGATGCGTAGCATAGCAGCTATCTAAATATTTTTAGGATAAAAGAGGTCTGAGCAAGCCATTTAGTAAAGTGATAATAAACTTCCCACACACATAGGGGAGTGTAACCTTGACTTATGTGTGTTCCGAGAGACAGACCACCTATTCTGTGTTTAAGAGGTAAATGTAAAACAAGGATTCAGAGTGTCTCCTCATCCCCCTTTCAACTCATATGAATATATCTGTTCATCTATTGATTCAAAAGGTTAGTCATTCATATATATATATATATATATATATATATATATATATATATATATATATATATATGTATATATGGCATATGATAAAAAATATGGCAAATGGTTAAATCAAATAAAATTATCACAGTAGAAGACACATAACTATTAATTCACCTCAAATGCCATTCTTCCTCCCCACCCCTCCCACACACTTCTGAAACACTTATCCCATTTTTGAAACAGTTTTGGAAGTCCTCTTTGATAAGTGTCTTTAGTGCGCTGTCGTGGCTGCCTTGATGTCCTGAATCTAAGATACAAAATGTTTTCCTTTCATGGTCATTTTGACTTTGGGGAAGAGGCAGAAGTCACACAGTGGCAGATCTGGTGAATAAGGTGGATGAGGACACAATGATGTTTTTATTTGACAGAAATTGGCATTTACCAGAGGTGCTGTGTGACATGAAGTGTTGTCATGATGGAGGATGAAGTAAAGACACACACACACACACACACACACACACACACACACACAGAGGGTGCAAAAAAATGTATACACATTTTAAGAAAGGAAAACTGCATTAAAATTGTAATAATATATACCGATAACAAAAGATGAATACAAGTCACACTTGACTTCTGCAAATACAAAAGCTGTTCAAAGTGACGTCCAGATACTTCTGATTATGTTGAACTGCTTGAGAAACGTTGATCAAAGTGTCCACTTGTATACATTTTTTGGCACCCCGGTATGTATGTATGTGTATATATATATATATATATCTATATCTATATCTATATATATATATATAGATATATATATATATATATATATGTATGTATTTGTTGAACATTTACTCTATTACAGAGGGGTTTGGGGAATTTTCCATGTAAGAATTTACATTGTAATTTGTGGAGAGACACTTAAAAAAAAAGTAATTTTAGTACATGAAAAAATATTAGTGAAGAAGAAAATGGGGCAATGGAATAGAGGTTGACTTGAGAACGATTTCATGGCTACTTCACAAGTGTTCTGAATGGCTCACCTTAGGGCATTACATTTTAAGCCATGACAATATAGAAAGAAGAACACTGCAGGCTGAGAGAAAATACTGTACAAATTTCCAAAGTGGATAGTGGCTTGAAGTCTTTGAAGGACTGATGAAAATGAAAGAGAGAGAGAGAAGGGAGAGAGAGAGAGAGGGAGAGAAGAAAGGAGGGAAGAAGGGAGGGAGGAAGGAAGAGAAAGAGAAAGAAGAAATGAAAGAAAAATGTTAGTGGAACTGAAGAAAACCATGAAGGGCTATATATGGGGAACAAGTTAGGGGAGAAAAGAATATGAGCTCAAGTTGGCTGTGAAAAAAATGGTTTGTATTTTTTTTTAATTGCCACTGTTGGCTATTAGAGTATTTTCTCCAAGGCAGTGATATTATCCCAAAAATAATTTTTCAAAAAACATACTTAAACACACACATACACACACTATACTCCCATATCATATGTCTTATGGACACAGATATAGGACACCCAGTCCTCAGCGGGGTCAGAGAAAGATGTCCAAAGGAATCAACATGGGAGCTAAATTCTGTATGCTTTAATGAGATAAAGATGTGGACAGGAGATAGTTCCAGTCCTAATGAGCAAGAGAAAAAAGGAACTAAAGCATGGGATTATTGTCAAAGGGACAAGAATTTAATTATTTGAATTTAATGGGTATTAATGATTCGTAATCATCTGACACCTACCTGATTTCTGCATTGGCCTAGGTACTTCCTAAAGCCAGTGACTCACCCTTTGTCTTTTTACCAGGATACGTGGCCTCCCTTACCTAACCACTGTCTCTATAATGACAGGGTACACAACAACCTTTTATTTACTTTCTAGAAGATTTAACATGTTTGGCACAACAGAATATACACTGAGTTGAAAAACAGTGTAAGTAATTTATTCTTGAATCATGGTATTACAAATCTACCAAATTGAATTTATAATTTAATGTTTCCTAATTTCAGACGCTATTATATTAAAATCAGGACTGTGTGTCAACACATATGAAATATTCCTAATATTCTATATATTGTCATTCTTGGCTTTATTTTCTTCATCATGTTATAAGAAGAATTATTAATTACTGTGTGAATCATAAAAGTATAGTTTGCATTGCTGTCAATACTGATTAGCCTTTTAAATTTTTCTTTAGCAGAATCAATTTTACACTAACATATTACTCTTGATTGTGTCAAAAGCACATAAATATAAGCAACATTCAGCTGAAATTCATTGGTGTCCCTGGGTTTTAAACAATCCAGCCACATTTGCTCAAAGGAAATACCTGATACAATGAATTTTCAAGTATCTACTAGACATATATTTTACTTACTGCAAATATTAAAAGATCTTCATGTATTCCAGAGACAGAATAGAGGGTGTTTCTTAAATTCACAAAAAGATAATACTTTTTTTGGAGGGTTGGGGAGGATGTGAAGCTCTTTTTAATTACAGTTGACATGCAATGTTATATTATTTTCAGGTGTACAATATAGTGATTTGGCATTTATATACCTTATAAAGCGATCAACACAAGAAGTCAGGAACCATCTGTCACTGTGCAAAGTTATTTCAACATTATTGAATGAATTCCTTATGCTGTACATTATACCCCCACGAGTTATTTATGTTATAAGTTTGCACTTCTTAATCCGCTTCACCTTTTTTGTTCATTCCACCCACTACCCAGCCCTCTGGCACCTGTCAATTGGTTCTCTGTATCTGTGAATCTGTTTGTTTTGTTTGTTTAGTTTAGATTCCACATGTAAGAGAAATGATATAGTATTTGTCTTTCTCTGATTTATTTCACTTAGCATAATACCGTCTTGTTCCATCCATGTTGCCACAAATGGCAAGATTTCAGTTGTTTTTTTTTATGGCTGAGTAATATCCCATTGTTTATATATCTATATATGTAATATATGTAATATATATATATATATATACATATATATATATATATATATATATATATACAGAGAATGCCAAAAAATGTATACACATTTTAAGAAAGGAAAAAACTGTATTAAAATTGTGCTGATGGTAACCACTTTGAGCANAAAAAATGTATACACATTTTAAGAAAGGAAAAAACTGTATTAAAATTGTGCTGATGGTAACCACTTTGAGCACCTCTTGTAATTGCAGAAGTCAAACGTAACTTGTATTCATCTTTTGTTATTGGTATATGTTGAGTATTACAATTCATAGATAGATACATATATATATACATCTTCTTTATCCATTCATCTGCCAATGGACACTTATGTTGCTTCCATATCACAGCAATTATAAATAATACTGCAGTGAACATAGGGTGCATATATATGTTTTCGAATTCGTTTTTTTCTATTTTCTTAGGATAAGTGTCAATTGGAATTTGCTGAATTGTATGGTAGTTCTATTTTTAATTTTTTAGGAATATTTACACTATTTTCCATAGTGGCTACACCAGTTTCTAATCCTACCAACACTGCACAAGGGTTTCCTTTTCTCCACATCCTCACCAACACTTGTTTCTTGCTTTTTTGATAATAGCCTTTCTGACAGGTGTGAGGTGATATCATTGTGGTTTCTACCTTTGATATTTCCCTGATTAGTGAATTTGAGCACCTTTTCATGTGTCTGTTCATCTGCATATCTTTTTTGGAGAAATGTCTGTGCGGGTTCTTCTGACAATTTTTGAATTGGATTATTTGTTTTTTGGGGGTTGAGTTGTGTAAGTTCTTTACTTTGGATATTACTAACTTATCAGATATATAATTTGCAAATATCTTCCCCCATTCAGTAGGTGGCCTTTTCATCTTGTTGATGGTTTCCTTTGCTATGCAAAAACATTTTGGTGTAATCTAGTTTTCCATTTTTTAATTTTTAATTTTGTTGCCCCTGCCCGAGGAGAACATCCAAAAATATATTTCTAAGACTGATGTCAAAGAGTTTACTGCTTGTGTTTGCTTCTAGGAGTTTTATAGTTTCAGGTCTTACATTTAAGCCTTTAATTAATCTATTTTGAATTTATTTTTGTATATGATATAAGAAGGTAGTCCGGTTTTTCCAGCACAATTTCTTGAAGACTATTTCCCATTGTATATTCTTGCCTCCTTGGTTGTAAATTTAATTGATTATGTAAGTGTGGATATATTTCTGGGCTCTCTATTCTGTTCCATTGATCTGGTGTGTTTTTGTGCCAGTACCATGCTGTTTTGATTACTATAGCTTTGTAGTACAGTTTGAAATCAGGGAGAGTGAGGTCTCCAACTTCAATTTCATTTACTTCTGCTCTGGTCTTTATTATTTCTGTCCTTCTACTAACTCCGGGCTTTGTTTGTTCTTTTTTTCCTAGTTCCTTTATGTGTAAGGTTAAATTATTTGAGCACTTTCTTGTTTATTGAGGTAGGCCTCTATGGTTCTAAAGGTATTCCTTAGAAAGGTTTTTGTTGTTTCCCATAAATTTAGTAACATTCTTTCCATTTTCATTTGTCTCAAGGTATTTTTTTTAACTTCCTCTTTGATTTCTTCACTGACCCATTAGTTGTTTAGAAGCATGTTCTTCAGCCTCCACATGTGTTTTTTTTTCCAACGATCCTCTTATTCTTATCTAGTTTCATACCATTGTGGTCAGAAATGATACTTGATATGATTTCAGTCTTATTAAATTTATTGAGATTTGTTGTGTGGCCTAATGTGATACATCCTAGAGAATGTTCACGTGCCCTTGAAAAGAATGTGTATTCTACTGTTTTTGCATGAAATATTATGTGCATATCTATTATGTACACCTACTCTAATATGTCACTTAGGCCAATGTTTCCTTGTTGATTTTTTTTCTAGATAATCTATCCATTGATGTAAGTGGGCTGTTTAAGTCCCCTACTGTCATTGTATTACTGTCAATCTCTCCATTTATGTCTATTAATATTTGCTGTATGTATTTAGGTGATCCTGTGTTGGGTGCATAGATGTTTGCATGTGTTGTATCCTCTTGTTGGGTTGATTCCTTTATCGTTATGACATACTCTTGTCTCTCGTTACAGTATTTGTTTCAAAGTCTATGTTATCTAAGTATTGCCCCCCACAGTTTTCTTTTCATTTCTATTGGCATAGAATATCTTTTTTCCTATCCCTTCACTTTCAATTTCTATATGTCTTTCGATATTAAGTGAGTCTTCTGTAGGCAGCATATGTGGAGGTCTTGTTTTTTTATCCATTCATCACCCTATGTCTTTTGAATGGAACACTCGGTCCATTTACATTTAAAGTAATTATTGATACATATGTACTTATTGCCATTTTTTATACTATCTTTGCAAGGGGTTAGTCTACTATTTCTACTATATATGTTTGCCTTTACTAGTGAGATAGATTTTGTTCATGTATTTTCTTATTTCTAGTTTTGGATTTATTTTCTGCTTAAAGAGTTCCCTTTAAAATTTCTTGTAATGCTCGTTTAGTGGTGATGATCTCTTTTAGCTTTTGCTTGTCTAGGAAATTATCTCTCCTTCAGTTCTCAATGATAACCTTGCTGGGTAGAGTATTCTTGGTTGTGGTTTTCATCTTTTCATCATCACATTGAATATTTTGTGCCATTCTTCTGGCCTGTAAAGTTTCTGCTGAAAAATCAGCTTATAGCCTTATGGGAGTTTCCTTGTATGTACCTAGCTGTTTTTCTCTTGCTGCTTTTAAGATACTCTCTTTATCTTTAACTTTTCACATTTTAACTATTATGTGTCTTGGTGTGAGTCTTTTTGGGTTCATCTTCTTTGGGACTCTCCTTGCTTCCTGGACTTGGATGTCTGTTTCTTTTGCCAGGTTAGGGAAGTTTTCAGCCGTTATTTCCTTAAATAGGTTTTCTGTCCTTTCTTTTTCTTTTTTTTCTTCAGGGACCGCTATTATGTGAATGTTAGTATGCTTGATGTTACCCCAAATTTTCCTTATGAAATCCTCATCTTATTATTATTTTTTTTTTCATTTTGCTCTTCTAATTGGGTGATTTCCACTATTCTTTCTTCCTGATTGCTCATACATTCCTCTACTTCTTCTGATCTGCTTGGATCCCTCTAGTGTGCAAAGTCCTGATGATTAAGTTCGTGAACCTGTTGCAACAATGTTGTTAACCTTTTTTGATATCAGAGGGATTATTCATTATGAATTTGTACCAACTCACACAGCACTGTCTGTGAGGGAGGTTTTAGACAGTAAACAAATAACTGCATTGAAACACTCTCCCTACTCACCTGATCTGTCCCCCAACAACTTCTTTCTTTACCCAAAGATAAAGGAAATATTGAAAGGAAGATATTTTGATGACATTTAGGACATCAAGGGTAATAGGATGACAGACAGCTCTGATGATCATTCCAGAAAAAGAGTACCAAAATTGCTTTGAAGGGTGGGCTAAGTGCTGGCATCAGTGCATAGCTTCCTAAAGGAAGTACTTCAAAGATGACTGTAGTGATATTCAGCAATGAGGTGTGTGCACTTTTTCTAGGATGAATTCGCAAACTTAATTGTCAAACCTCATCTTTTTCATTTCAGCTATATTTTTCCATTCTGATTCGTACTTTTTTATATTATTTATCTCTTTGTTGAAGTTCTCATTGAGTTGACCCATTGTTCTGCAGAGTCCGTTGAGTATCTTATGATTATTACTTTGAACTCTTTATCTAGTAGACAGCTTACCTCTACTTAGGTTAGTTTTTTTGTTTTGTTTTGTTTTGTTTATTTTTCCTGGGATTTTGGCTTTTTGTTGTTGTTATTGTTTGGAACATATTCTTTTGTCTGTTCATTTTGCTTGTTTGTTTCTATGTATTAGGTAGATCTGCTGTGTCTCCTGGCGTTAAAAAGTTGGCTTATGTAGAAGGCGTCCTGTGGGGCCCTGTGGTACAATTCCCCCTAGTCAACAGAACCAGGTGCTTCAGAGGTGTTCCCTGTGTGGACTAGTGTGACCTCCTGTTGTANGATCTGAGTTCAAGTCAACCTGATTACCTTGCATTCCCTAATTTAAACTGTGGTTATTTTCAAAGCATGTTTGAGGATTCAGAAATAGAATATGTGTTTCTTTTATTGTGCACATTACTCTAGAAAGAGTAAAAGCAAACAAAACTATTAAAGAAGGGAAGTGGGAACCCATACGCTGCTTGGTATCATTTTTTTACTTCCCTGCATCATTCCCCTTCTCCTTGTGCCTTTCTAGTGTTCTTTGACTCATATAATTATAGTATCTTTGTAGACATATCTTATCTCTTCAAGAGAAAAATGTATAATATATGGTCATAGATTAGCAAATTTAATATGACTCCTAAATCTGTAATTTTATACAAATATTTCAGTCATTTTAAGCTTATAAGCAAAACCTCCGTGTGATGTTTGCAAAAAATGCAGATTCCACACAAAATGATGTAATTCATTTTTTTATCTTAAAAGTTATGGAAATAAGCCAGGAGCAAAGTGCTTATAATTGTTGACATTGCAGAGAAAAAGTTATATAGTTATATAGCCTCAGAGCATCTGTCATCTGAATGTGAACCCAAAATCATTTTTTTCAAAGATACTGAGCATACTAATTGAATCATGATTCTCTCTAAAAGGAAATGAATCTGTAGACAACTACTATAAGAAACTGTAAGAGTATACAATAAATATTCAGCTTCATAAAAGGAAAAATACTGTGTTTATTCTACCATCAGAAGACATTCAAGTTATCAAGAATTTGGGTGGGAGAAATAAATGGAGGTAAAAAATTAAAAATAGAAAAAAGCTTGGTAATCAATTTTCAAAAACACATAAAAATGAGTGCCCTTTTCCAGGGAATAGTAAGTAATTTATAAACATACCACAATTTTATATCATAAATTCAATAGCTCCATTGTTTTAAGTCCTACTAACATTGATGGTATTTTCCCTTCTTAAAAGTACCTCATTTAATGATTTTTAAACAAAATGAACAAAATTCTGAGCACTTACGATCAAACATACAAAAATGACCAAACTACTTTATATCTCCTATCAAAAATGTTGTGGATAGTCTCAGCTTTGGATTCAGGACATCTTATAGCTTCCGTTTTTGCGTGTAAACAAGAACAGCCTAGCTCCTTGGATAATGAGACACATGGGGCCCATTGTTCTGGTCACCCGAACCTGCAGTCAGCCATCTCTTAGAATCAGAATTTGCTGACCTGCAAATGATCAGAAATGCATGAATGAGTTCAGTTTACACCAGTACCAGTCGAAGAACCATCCAGTTGAGTGCAGCCCAAATAGCCAACCCACAAAACACTGAGCTATGTAAATGGTTATCCTTTCAAGTTAAGTTTCTAGATTGTTCTTCTATTCAGCACAAAATAACCAGTTCAACACCAACAAACAGAGATTGGGCAAAGTTATTTCAGTAGTTTTTTTCCTAAAATATTAAATGCCAAATGATATCCAAATATTAATCTCACTACTCGTGTCCTATGCCTGAATGTGGATTTCTTAACTTGTCTGGAAATTCTACAGATCCAGAGCTGTGGTTGCTTGGTTAGCAGTAGTGAAGGATGGGATGTGAGTTGGCCTACTTGTCAACCTGGCCCTCTGTCAGCCGTGTCTGAAGGTGGATGGCTTGTCTGCTTCTGGGATTGTATACTGTTCCTATTTATTATTTTCTCCAGGACAGGGACTTTGGACCTATGGTGACATATGATCACAATTCTCAGGCATTGTTTAGGTGACTGACGGACACGCCACCATGGTCATGTAAACCATCTGGTTTTACATAGATGTGAAACATGAACATGTATGGCTTATTAATAAACAGGGATCTTTAATAGGAAATCGGGTAAAGATTGATCTTTTAACTTTGAAGATGAACCAGAATGTTGGAAGAGGTCATCAAAAGGACATAGGTGCCCTTGACCAGAGAGCTGGATGAGGATAATCAGTCAGAGGCTCTTCACTCCGGCCCCTGTCCGAGGAACGTACATCCTGCTTCCTAGTTTCACATTAGCAGCCATTTCAAGCATGCAGCCAGGAGAGTAAGATGGTGTTGAATGCATCCAGACTGAATATGTGACTGAAACCAGTTAAGATATCTATGTAAAATTTTAAGATTCTTTCTCATGGTGGCAGAGATTTATCATTTTGCAGCTGCCCAAGACAAGCCTCATAAGAAAGTTCCATCCCTTATTAAACCTGCCACCTCCTAATCTGGAATGCTCTGCCTCATTCTTCTGTCTCTTTTTGCCCTCCATGGGTCGGGGACCAGTTTTCCAATCAATAAGAGCAGATTTATTTATCTAATAATGTGGCTACTAACAGAAAACTTAAGTTAAACAAACAAATGTGGTTGCATCTCAATCTACCTTAGGGGTTGGAAAAGAAGGTAAAAAATGAAGTTCTCTTAACCTGAGCCCCATGATGTTTGTAGAGAAGAAGGATTGGTCACTTCTTGGTAGTGAGTCCCTAAGCAGAGTAGCTCAGCTTTGGTACTTTAGACAAAGGCAGAGATTTCCCTAGGGGCTCCATGATGGGTAGCTACCCTGGCACTGGTAAGAAACAACACTATTTTCAAAAGTTTTCCAATAGAGAGGGCTTGAGGGCATGTTCTTTTTAATCGTCTAGTTGGGCTGCTCAGGGATATTTTTAAAGCAGTGGTCTCAACCTGGAGTATTTCTCCCCTGGGACTTTTGGTAATATTTTTAAAGACTTTTGATTGTCCTACCGGGATGCAATGCTATGGGTATCAAGCCAGAGATGCTGCTAAATATCCTAAAATGCACAAGTTACACACAATCCAGTCCAAAATGTTACTGGTGTCAAGGCTGAGAAACTCTGCTCTAGAAAAGCCAAGCCCTCGTTCATGCTATCCTATTTGTAATTTACAGACAATGGGTTTCAAATGATTTGGGGAACAACTTGTTTTTCAAAGGTAGACAATTGGCCCCGCCTCTCTAATGCAGGTTTCCATGAGGCAATTTACCATAATAAATTTACCATTTACCATAATAAACCCTCCCTTATTATACAGTTTTAGTTTTACAAAGAAACTTTTGTGTACCTTGTTATTAACAATAGCCAAAAATCACTGCTTATGAGTTCTGATACTCAAGTTAGAAATGAGCCATTTCATGGCAGTGTCAGAGGTCTTGGGGCCTATAAAGAGATTTTTTTTCTAGTGTCTTCCATAACACACAATGAAACAAGTATCATTAAACATATCAAAAACAAAATAATGCCCTTGATTTTTGAGAGCAGTTACAAGAAATGACTTATTTTATGAAATCTTCACTGCACATTATACTAGGATACATATAGCTTAATCAGGATTAAACATAATCTGTTTTTGTAAGGGTTATAACTTAAATCATGCTTGTATATTAATTTTTTTGCAAATGTATTTATATTATGCTTATGAAACTTACAGAATTGAAAGGACATTTAATTATCTGAAATTTATTTCCCTCATTCTTCCTGAAATAGTATTGGACTAAGGGTTGTTTATCATTTGAAAATCAAAACCCAAACTGTAAATGATAATTTTTTGCCTCATGGTATCCAATTTTTTTTTTCTCCAATGTGATTTTTCCAAAAATATAGCAGTTATCTTAAAAGTCTTCTGTACTATTGTAGAGACAGTGGAAAAAACCTAAGTTGTGTAAGAGAAACTAGCTAAAGCATAGACTTTGAGAAGAGGTAAATGCCAAAACTATTATAATGTTTTTATTTCAATAACTATTGTTATGAAATGATAGAAAACCAATATTTATAGAAGTGTTAAATCACCAAATGTATACTTTATTTATTATTATTTTTTTTAATTCTTGCTTTTTGCCTTTGTAACTTACAGATCACAGTTTAAAATATGGGTGATTTCTTTTTTTCTGTTCTGAAAAAGCCAGTCTCCTCTGTGAAAGCCATTTATTATGGTGAAACTTGATTTTTAAGTTATTTTAGGCTTCTTCATTATCATGATTACATTATATTATACAATGACCCAAATAACTGGTTTTTTACCTCTTTTATTCATTGAGCGATAAAACAGTGAATATACTTAGCAGAATTTTTGTACAAAATAAAGTGTCCCCACTTATGTGTGTGGAAGAGAAAAGTAGTTTCATTTTTAATCTTGGAAGCCAATCCCAACATTTATGCCGCCATTCAAAATTACTTTAAATGTTGCCTTCCAAATGCTTCCATTTACTCAACATATATTTATTGAACACATGAAACATGTCAAAATGCCCAGAGATAAAAATATATAATTATTAAAACAAAATGTACTTGCTTTCTTATATGGCTTGTTTATTCTAGTTTATTCTTCTATTCTTTTGATTATGCTGTTTCTCTGGATTATTTTTCAATCTGTGCATTTATCTTTTTAACAAATATTTATGGGGCTCCTATTTTCTTGGCTTTGTGCTGGGTGCTTGGCAAATAGTGGTGAGATGATTACTGTCTTCATGGTTCTTAAATTATAATGGGGGAATAAATTTTAAATAATGAAGGCAGAAATGCGTATAGAATAATGAGATTGTAAGTGGTAAGATGAAGACAAATACAATGCTCTGTAAGAAAACAGCTGGGGAAGTGTTGCCCAGAATGGATTGGGCAGTCCAGTGATGTCTTTAGAGAAGCAAAATTAAGCTGAGAGCTGAATGAAGAGAAGGAACTAGTCATGCTCAAGAATATAAATTTGAGTTTTTTTTCTGATAGAACAGTTTATGCGTAAATAATGAGATGGGTAAAGGGTCAGAACGTTGAATACACGAAGAAGTCCATTGCAACTAAAATTCAGTGAATAAAAAGGAAGTATTAAAAGTCATTAGGTGGCGAAAATGATGGTGAAGATCAAAGAGATGAATTTTGGAAGTATAATTATCAAGAACCGTTGATACTTTATGTGAAGAATAAGAACTAGAGAAGAATCAAAGATAACATCTAACATCCAGGTTTAAACAGCAAGATAGATAGGGGATGTGGTTTATGGGAAAAGCGAGTTAAGTTTATAGCATGTGGCATTAAAGACAACTGTGTGACACTCAAGCAGAGGTGTCAGGTAGATAGCTGAATACAAGTCAAAATTCAGAGGTGATTAAATTGGAGTCAGAGGTGTAACTAGAAGAGTTTGTGGCTGCAACTTAAAGTCATAGAACAAAAACAGATTTCCCAAAGAGAGGGTATAGAGAAGGTAATTGCTATCTAGATACAACAGTAGGGTTAGGGTAGAGGAGTCAAATCTGAGAGTAAATGGGGATTCAGAATACACGGAAGGAACAAAGCTTTACCTTCTAGGGAACTGAGGTCAATTTGAAGAGACAAACAAGTGTCTGAACAGTTATACAATAAAAGTAAGTACTAGGTACTAACAGCGGACAACAGGGGAACATTTCATTCTGATTTTGACTTTTTCAGAGGAGTCTTAAAGAAGGATGACGTTGAACTATCCTGAAAATCTTCAAACTACTTTAAATAACAGGCTAATAGGGCAAAGTGAAGATCATTCTCAGCAAAGGATTTGAGATAAGAAAAATTTCAAAGCATTTGAGCAACTGTAAGTAGTTCTGCTTAATTACATGGTTATAGCTTTTTTCACAATTCGAGATTGAGGTGAACCTTCACTGATGTACCTCCTTAACCTTTATTTTACATTCTTAGAGTAATTAACAAATCAAATTGCTTTTGTCCTTTAATTGCCTGCATTAATATTTTCTCTCCTGACCTGTCCTGACTCTACACAGGGAGGAGAGCAGCATCAGTGCTTTTTATAAGTTGAGCTATCCTGCAGTTCACTCTAAGCCTACAGAGCAGGTGGTCAACAAATGTACCATTTCCTGAAAGACTGGATTCCTGTCCCGCTGTTCTCTCTGGAGATGGAGACAAACCTTTGAACTAGTTTTAAAGCCAAAATAACTGTATCTGAAACATTATTACATAGCATTCCACCCTATCTGTGATGCCCTGATGTAAAACAATTCAGTGACCTGAAATTAGCCTCTAATTAAAGTGTCCAGAATCATTCTATACAATTTAGTTTTCATTCAATTAAAACAGACTCAAAATTGAATCAATTTATTAAACTTACTTATTTCCCAATCCCTAAGACAGAATAATACCAATGTGTAACACTTTCAGACAAATAAACAGTTTACCTATTCCACTTACAGAAGTGAGAATACTACTTCCTGGCTAGAATAAGATACACTCTAAATGCAAATTAAAAGCAAAACAAGACACTCCAAACCTGAGAACTGCTTGCTATTGGTTAGAATGCCTTGAAGTATTGTTCTTGATCCCTATGCAAAAGTATGGGGACACACACTTGTAAAACAAGAACATCGAGTTCAATCTAACCAATCTATCTTATCCTGACCCTCCCTTCATGAAGTAAAACTTAAAACAAGGCATTTTGACCAGGGATTTACCAGTAAAACCTTAACTCAGAAGCAAAAACAAAAGTATGTTGTTGACAAAAAAGCCTATGTGTATTTGAAAAAATATCCCCTGTAAGTGATGTCTCCTCCCGTACAACTATATATTAACAGATCCTCTCACTTACACTTGGAGCAATTTCCCTAGGATCATCACTGTGAAAATGAATTATGTATAAAGATGCTAACATCCAAGGGCCTTGAGTTTCCAAATGATATTTTTTCAAGACTTTTAACTAAATGCAGCCATTATTAAATCAGTAGAAGGTAGCTGTCAACATGAACATTTCAGTAGAGTATAAGTAGCAATGTGGATTTTTATATTCAATTATCCATTATCAGTTATGTGATAAATAACCTATCAATTATTTTTGAACAGGAACATTTAAAGTTTATTTGATTTTTTGGTAAAACCACTACCATAAACAGCACTGATAATGTGCTTTTATAAGGATCAAGTACCCAGTTCAATTTAATCCACAATGCATTTGAGGCTCTCTTTTCAAAAGCCTATAGAGTTCTTTTACAGGTGGAAAAAATTTGTATACTAAGTACCTTATATGAAAAAGATCTTAAAAATTCATATTAATAAATATCTACAAAACTATCACAATTCATTGCTAAATTAATTTTCAATTGAAAAATTTCATTGGTTACATATCTCACTTAAGTGTTGCAAAGAATATGCTAATAAATGATAGAAAACCCAAATTAAATAGTCAATTAACTTAAAACTATAATAAATTACATATTTATAAAAAATAATCGGCTAAACTTTTGCCTTCATATTAATATAATGTAGATTGAGATGGCCAAAATTGTGGGCCAAGTGGGCATAAATAAGATGATAAAATGGCCCTGCTTGCTAGAAAATTAGATAAATGAAATCAAGGAGGAATAAGGAGGAAAGAAGGAAAAAAGGGAGGGAGGGAAGACTTGTGAACAAATTTTTATTTATCAGGCAATAAACTAAATCTTTCCTATTTTTTCCCCTTAATTCTGTAACACTGGTTCTACCATCCCCAGAATTTAGTTCAGCCACCCCCACCAAAGGTGATGATATCAAGGTTCAGGAAGGTAAAATAAAATTTCCATGAATACATACAAAATAAAGGACTAACCAGGATTTTAAGCCATTGACTTTTCATTACCCCTGGTTGACACGCTATACTTTTATGTAGACTGGCTAAACAAATATTTATTACTATTTATTTTTGTCACATTCCTACTTCTCTGATAAATATTATGATCACCAGCAAATTTCCATGATGTAATGTCTACTTACTATTTTGTAATAGGATAAATACATATACAAAATGTTTTATTTTAGAATCTTTTCTACCCAGCATGCTGAGTCAAACTTCAAATAATGGTAGCTAAAATTAATAAGTGAGATACTGAATAGAACAAAGGGCCTAATTGTTTATTTAAATGTTTATTTCACAGCTTGTTCTAGATGTCATTTTTAAAATCACATCCTAATGGAACATCTCTTAATAAATACTTAACATTTTTTAGGTATATATTTTGAAAGGCTATGATGATACAATGTAAACGGGATTATGCTCTTCTACTAAATTGCATACATGCAAATTCTATAATATAAACATGAGGTCAGCTTTGTTTCTCAATACGAAATTAAACTCTACTAAATTAAACCATGCCAAAGGGAAGTGCTTGGCTAAGAAAGTTTGGCCGTCTCCATAAATGGCTATCATTTATGCAGTTTGCTCATTTCCCTGCAATGCTTTTGCATGCTCGATAAAAATTGATGTGAGTGAAAGGATATGAAATCTCTACCAACGAAGTAGAAAGGAAAAAATAACACACTAATTTAAAATATACTTCAGCTACCTGTCATGAGCAAATTAAAAAAGCCTTTAATGGAAAGAAGTACAGCACTTGGCAACATCACCACTAGCTTCTATAGAGGATTCAGCTTATTCAAGTCTCAAAAAGGATTCACATGTCTTTGTATCTTGTATCTGAATGCTACATGGTTTCTCTATGGAATAAGCTGAGTTGTTTCAGTTTAATAACCCCAGGCGCCAAAGGTAAAATATTCACATATTCGATTTTATCTTTTGGTATTTAAAATAGCATCTTTTACTGTAGCCTGACCTCAGAACTTGTTTTTGTTTATTTTATTTTGAGTTATCATTTGTAAATTTTCTTCCATGGATATTTCTTGTAAATAACTAAACTGGATCAAATGTAGGCATTGAATTTGACTTATTCTGGGCTGAAAACTGTGTGTGTGGGGGGAGGGGTGTACAGGGGCTAGTTAAGAAATTAGAATTTCTGTCATTTGCCAGGGACTGCTTGCTCTCTATGGCTGGTGGCAGGAGACTTCAATTGCTTACTGAGCAAGATTTTATCAGTAAACTGACAACTTCAAGTGCCTCTATTTACAGGTTCCTGTTGTTAAACATCATTAAACTCATTGATTGAATCCATGCAATTTTAAAGACTGCCACACAGCCCAGGCCCTAACTACAATGGCAGGGAGTGTCTGAAAAATGGAAATCAAAGACGAGGAGTTGCACTATTAAGGGTAGATTCATTTACATTCTTTATGTTTCTTCAGGCAAGCACAGCAGCTGATAGTCACATACCTGCTGTGTACTTACAGTTGGTGCTACTTCTTAAGAAAGTGTATGCCAATTAGGAGGCTGACAAAAATAATACACGAAAAAGGTAAAAATTGGGTTGGATTATTTTGAAGTACTCCTTTATCTCATCACTTTTAGTTCAGTCAATCCCCTATTCAAACATAGATCAGTTGGTTATTAGTGATATTAATGTATTCTATTCCATCATAGATATTAATATCTACTAATATCACTAATAAGTCAATACATATTTGCACAATATAATAATTCATATTTGTTGAGCTATATTCACATACTCTAAAATTTATGTGTTTACAGTGTAACAATTCAGTGGTTTTTAGCATGTTCACAAAATTATGCAAACATTACCACTAATTCTGCAGTATTCTTATCATCTAAAAAGGAACCATGTACTGTTAATAGTAACCCCCATATTTCCCTCTTCCTAGCACCTGGTAACCACTAATCTATTTTCCGTCTCAATTGACTTGGCTTTTCTGGACATTTCATATAAATGGAGTAATATAATGTGTGGCTTTTTGTGTATAACTTCTTTCACTTAACGAATGTTTTTAAGGTTTATCCATCCTGTAGCATCAATCAGTACTTCATTCCTTTTTATGGCCAAATAATATTTTTATTCTATGGATTTACCATATTTTATTTATCTATTAATTAGACTTCAGCTTGTTTTCATTTTGGGGACATTACAAGTAATGTTGCTATGAAAAGTTGTGTACAAATTTTTTGGACATATTTTAAAAATTTTCTTGGGCATATACCTAAGAGTGAAATTGATGGATTATATGGTAATTATTTAACTTGCTGAGGAACTGTCTGTTTTTACAAAGTGGCTTCAGCATTTTATTTTCCCTCCAGCAGTGCATGAAGGTTCCAATTTCTCTACATTCTTGCCAACATTTGTTATTAGCTCTCTTTTTTTTTATTATTATAGCCATCCTAGTAGACATGAAGTAATATTTCAATGTGATTGCTTTGTTGTTTTGTTTTGTTTATTTTTTTATAGCAGGTATAGGAGTTGAAATAAAAATAAATTTGTGAGATATAATTAGATAATAGAATATATATATATGTATATATATATGTATATATATATATGTATATATATATATATGGCTTTCAAACAAATTTACACAAACAAATTACTGTTTTGTTTTGTTTTTCTGAGAAATGACACTCTCACAGGATGAGATACTCTTTTGTAGGAGTAGTGATTACTTTGAAGTCATCGGCATCGACTGGCTTTTGAAGGATGAACATTATTCTCACAGAGTTGAAGAGAGTGAAAACATTTCAGAGTATTTAGCATTCTGGAAGTTGAATTGCGCAAGGTATCATTGAGCAGATCAATTTTGCTTGAGCAGACAGTTTAAAAAAAGAAGATAAGATTGGGAAAACATAGAACCATCATAACTGAAATAGAGAAACAGAAATAATTGGAGTGATTACACATGTTCAATATTTTGAAACAATGCAAGATGATAATAGGTTTAATGCCATAATGAGTGGTACATAATAATTAATGTGACTGTGCACTGGAAAATTCGTGAAAAGTTTCAGAAAGAGATGGTATTATAGAGGATGAGTACACATGGCGTTTTGGTTGCATTTCAGAAGGAGTGATTTGGAATTAGACAAGAGGTGGGCACACCTCTGCCTCCTGTTTGACTCCCGCTTAGGCCTTGTGTGGGACGGTGGTTTCCCATTGAATCCTGGCTTTCTGGGAACCCTAGGGCCATGACTGCTTTTGTGTTTTGTTTTGTTTTCTCTTTTTCTGAACCTAGCTCAGCTACCAACTACATTATGTTTATCTTTTTTGAAAGTCTTTCACATGAAGGTATTAATTAGCTATGTCATAATCAGAAGCAAATACTATGTATTGAATGGAACTGAAGAATTAGGGAGCGGTGACACTGGAATTCCCATGCTCCTTAAGATGACAGTTGCTGGCTCTCACTGTAGGAGCAGCTTTCTTCCCTCCCCTCCCCTGAACACCTTTAGGAAAAGAAAAGGGATCTGTTGAAATTGAAGGTTCGGGGAAGTTCATCTGCCAAGGATAATGTTCTTTTTACATAGGGGATGGAAGTGGAAACCAGGAGGACAAGTTAGGATGTTAGAAAATGGCAAATGCCAGACAAAATGATAAGAAAGGAATAAATAGGAGTTCATAGCAGGATATGAGACAGGGTTAGACCAATTTGAGCCTGGTCACTTAGAATAGAAAGCTAATATGAGAAAACCAAAGTTGGGAAGTGAATATGTCATTCCAGCAGTAGGAGATCACTAAAAATAACATATAAGTTATGGCTTGGAGTATACACATCATCATCCTAAACTGTCTTAAGTGATGTGAGGAGATATATATCTAGTTCTCTGGTGAGTGGGTGTGGGGCGTGATCAACGTTGTAATGACAGCTCCACAGTTCAGCGTCAGGAACCAAGGCTTTCTATCCCCTTGCTTTTCTGTTGAGAAGGGCAGTGAGATGCGGGTGGGGACTCCCACTATCAAGGTCTCCGAACATACCGATTCCACAAGCCATTGCTAACGTATCCTGGGCAACTGAAAAGAGGAAAAAGGAAGAAGGGAACTAATAGCCTTTAAAATTGTCCTAAAAGAAAAAGACAACATTTTCATGTTTTACTGACAACAATTTAATCACTAAGCCTAGCTGTAAAGCATACTGGGAAATATTTCCAGAAAGTGTAAGTGTTATTTCCACCCCAAAAGAGAACCATGGGCATAGGGTGATGGATAACTGGCAGAGTCTCTTTCACATCTCCTTTGACAAAGAATCAGTGTAAATCATTTTATAAACCCGCAGTTTTGACCCAACTCCTGTTTTTATTTTTGTTTTCAGAACACTTTATTTGGTTTTGAACTATAAGTAGGTCAGAAATTTTTTTTTCAATTACAATCGACATTCCATATTATATTAGTTTCAGGTGTATAACGTCGTGGTTAAACATTAATCTAACTTACAGCATGATCTGCCCAATCAGTCTAGTTTTGTGTGATTCAACTCTTATCTCACAGAGAAGAAAAATGAGTTTCAGATTAAGGGGCAGCATTTTAGTCCGTGCCGTACTCTGCCCCACATCTCTTGATCTCAATAAGTCAGCTGCTCATGCAGATGAGAAAATAGTTCTCAGATGCAAAAACAAAGTTGATCCATTGTGAAGTATGTTCTATAAAATCTTCCAGCTTAATCTTAAACCTAGAAGGCCCTCAGGGTGTTCTGTGATTGTTATAAATGTCTCTTGTTCCTTTAGGGCCATGTGCTTAGCATGTGGGATATGTAGGTATGTTTTAGTTTTCAATGTATTTGGGTAATGCTATTCACTGAATAAATGTTTATTGAACTTAATGCATGTCAAGAATTGTTAGTCCTGGTCATTCCTTTACGAGAGCACAGACTCTAGGTAAAATTATGACATGTTTCATACCCTCGGTTGCCTATGGTACAATGAGTAGATGACAAGTATATCAACGACCAGCATATATTTTACATGAATAGTTTCACCTCTCTCTCTCTCTCTCTCTCTCTCTCTCTCTCCCTCCTCCCCCGCGCTCTCACACANCGGGGGCCTCTTTGGGGGGGCCCAGTGATGGCTGAGGCCACCCACTAGATGTTGCAGGGCAGGGACCACTTTGGAGGGGAACCAGCCAGGGTGGGTCCTCAGGGAAATGCCACTGTGAGGTGAACAGTGTTAACAAGGTTAATGAAAAGTGTCAGAAATGGTGTTTGCCAGTGTCAGACCAGAAAGGTGGATGGAGAATAAAGAAAAGGAAAAAAATGGCACCCGCCAGCACTTCTGTCCCTGGAGACAGTTTGAACAGGTCCTTTCCCCTCCAGCACACACCTTAAAATTAGTCAGTGTGTCACCTTCACATATAACCCAGGTGCTTTTCAAACTGCTGCCTCTGCTCTGGGACTTGAAATGAATGAGACCTTGATTTATATAGCCCTTTGTTTCGCCCAGATGTATGCCCTTCCCAGTGCAGGTCCCCTGGGCTGGGGCTGAAACCCATTGCTGTACAGGGTGGAACCTCTGGGGTTATGACCTCCCTCTCGCTTGCGGGTCACCACCCGGGGAGTGGGGGTTAGGGTCGGTCCTGACTAGATTGTGTCTGCCCCTCCTACCCATCTCAGTGTGGTTTTCTTTATATCCTTAGTTGTAGAAAATCTGCTCTGCTGGTCTTCAGGTCTTTCTCAGAGACAGCTGTTCTATATGGAACTATAGTTTTGGTGTCAATGAGAGGAGGTGAGCTCTGGTTCTTCCTACTCTGCCATCTTGAACCCAGAGTCAGGAGCCTTGCTCTTCAATGCCAATTTAGCTTGTCTGTGAAATGTTATTTCTTGCACTTAGTGTAGTCCCCCAAGGTAATAATTTATAATTGTGAAACATCTACCAATTATTGGACTATTGCATTATTCAGTAAATATTATAATTTTCCAATACAATCCAGTTTTACATTGTCCAAGATAGGTAGCTTTTATTAAGTTCAATTTACTGTTGAAGCAAATGTGGGTCAGTGACACTTCCCCAACTCATCTGAGTTGGTAAATGTAGGGTAGGATCAGATCTGAGTTCAAGTCAACCTGATTACCTTGCATTCCCTAATTTAAACTGTGGTTATTTTCAAAGCATGTTTGAGGATTCAGAAATAGAATATGTGTTTCTTTTATTGTGCACATTACTCTAGAAAGAGTAAAAGCAAACAAAACTATTAAAGAAGGGAAGTGGGAACCCATACGCTGCTTGGTATCATTTTTTTACTTCCCTGCATCATTCCCCTTCTCCTTGTGCCTTTCTAGTGTTCTTTGACTCATATAATTATAGTATCTTTGTAGACATATCTTATCTCTTCAAGAGAAAAATGTATAATATATGGTCATAGATTAGCAAATTTAATATGACTCCTAAATCTGTAATTTTATACAAATATTTCAGTCATTTTAAGCTTATAAGCAAAACCTCCGTGTGATGTTTGCAAAAAATGCAGATTCCACACAAAATGATGTAATTCATTTTTTTATCTTAAAAGTTATGGAAATAAGCCAGGAGCAAAGTGCTTATAATTGTTGACATTGCAGAGAAAAAGTTATATAGTTATATAGCCTCAGAGCATCTGTCATCTGAATGTGAACCCAAAATCATTTTTTTCAAAGATACTGAGCATACTAATTGAATCATGATTCTCTCTAAAAGGAAATGAATCTGTAGACAACTACTATAAGAAACTGTAAGAGTATACAATAAATATTCAGCTTCATAAAAGGAAAAATACTGTGTTTATTCTACCATCAGAAGACATTCAAATTATCAAGAATTTGGGTGGGAGAAATAAATGGAGGTAAAAAATTAAAAATAGAAAAAAGCTTGGTAATCAATTTTCAAAAACACATAAAAATGAGTGCCCTTTTCCAGGGAATAGTAAGTAATTTATAAACATACCACAATTTTATATCATAAATTCAATAGCTCCATTGTTTTAAGTCCTACTAACATTGATGGTATTTTCCCTTCTTAAAAGTACCTCATTTAATGATTTTTAAACAAAATGAACAAAATTCTGAGCACTTACGATCAAACATACAAAAATGACCAAACTACTTTATATCTCCTATCAAAAATGTTGTGGATAGTCTCAGCTTTGGATTCAGGACATCTTATAGCTTCCGTTTTTGCGTGTAAACAAGAACAGCCTAGCTCCTTGGATAATGAGACACATGGGGCCCATTGTTCTGGTCACCCGAACCTACAGTCAGCCATCTCTTAGAATCAGAATTTGCTGACCTGCAAATGATCAGAAATGCATGAATGAGTTCAGTTTACACCAGTACCAGTCGAAGAACCATCCAGTTGAGTGCAGCCCAAATAGCCAACCCACAAAACACTGAGCTATGTAAATGGTTATCCTTTCAAGTTAAGTTTCTAGATTGTTCTTCTATTCAGCACAAAATAACCAGTTCAACACCAACAAACAGAGATTGGGCAAAGTTATTTCAGTAGTTTTTTTCCTAAAATATTAAATGCCAAATGATATCCAAATATTAATCTCACTACTCGTGTCCTATGCCTGAATGTGGATTTCTTAACTTGTCTGGAAATTCTACAGATCCAGAGCTGTGGTTGCTTGGTTAGCAGTAGTGAAGGATGGGATGTGAGTTGGCCTACTTGTCAACCTGGCCCTCTGTCAGCCGTGTCTGAAGGTGGATGGCTTGTCTGCTTCTGGGATTGTATACTGTTCCTATTTATTATTTTCTCCAGGACAGGGACTTTGGACCTATGGTGACATATGATCACAATTCTCAGGCATTGTTTAGGTGACTGACGGACACGCCACCATGGTCATGTAAACCATCTGGTTTTACATAGATGTGAAACATGAACATGTATGGCTTATTAATAAACAGGGATCTTTAATAGGAAATTGGGTAAAGATTGATCTTTTAACTTTGAAGATGAACCAGAATGTTGGAAGAGGTCATCAAAAGGACATAGGTGCCCTTGACCAGAGAGCTGGATGAGGATAATCAGTCAGAGGCTCTTCACTCCGGCCCCTGTCTGAGGAACGTACATCCTGCTTCCTAGTTTCACATTAGCAGCCATTTCAAGCATGCAGCCAGGAGAGTAAGATGGTGTTGAATGCATCCAGACTGAATATGTGACTGAAACCAGTTAAGATATCTATGTAAATTTTTAAGATTCTTTCTCATGGTGGCAGAGATTTATCATTTTGCAGCTGCCCAAGACAAGCCTCATAAGAAAGTTCCATCCCTTATTAAACCTGCCACCTCCTAATCTGGAATGCTCTGCCTCATTCTTCTGTCTCTTTTTGCCCTCCATGGGTCGGGGACCAGTTTTCCAATCAATAAGAGCAGATTTATTTATCTAATAATGTGGCTACTAACAGAAAACTTAAGTTAAACAAACAAATGTGGTTGCATCTCAATCTACCTTAGGGGTTGGAAAAGAAGGTAAAAAATGAAGTTCTCTTAACCTGAGCCCCATGATGTTTGTAGAGAAGAAGGATTGGTCACTTCTTGGTAGTGAGTCCCTAAGCAGAGTAGCTCAGCTTTGGTACTTTAGACAAAGGCAGAGATTTCCCTAGGGGCTCCATGATGGGTAGCTACCCTGGCACTGGTAAGAAACAACACTATTTTCAAAAGTTTTCCAATAGAGAGGGCTTGAGGGCATGTTCTTTTTAATCGTCTAGTTGGGCTGCTCAGGGATATTTTTAAAGCAGTGGTCTCAACCTGGAGTATTTCTCCCCTGGGACTTTTGGTAATATTTTTAAAGACTTTTGATTGTCCTACCGGGATGCAATGCTATGGGTATCAAGCCAGAGATGCTGCTAAATATCCTAAAATGCACAAGTTACACACAATCCAGTCCAAAATGTTACTGGTGTCAAGGCTGAGAAACTCTGCTCTAGAAAAGCCAAGCCTTCGTTCATGCTATCCTATTTGTAATTTACAGACAATGGGTTTCAAATGATTTGGGGAACAACCTGTTTTTCAAAGGTAGACAATTGGCCCCGCCTCTCTAATGCAGGTTTCCATGAGGCAATTTACCATAATAAATTTACCATTTACCATAATAAACCCTCCCTTATTATACAGTTTTAGTTTTACAAAGAAACTTTTGTGTACCTTGTTATTAACAATAGCCAAAAATCACTGCTTATGAGTTCTGATACTCAAGTTAGAAATGAGCCATTTCATGGCAGTGTCAGAGGTCTTGGGGCCTATAAAGAGATTTTTTTTCTAGTGTCTTCCATAACACACAATGAAACAAGTATCATTAAACATATCAAAAACAAAATAATGCCCTTGATTTTTGAGAGCAGTTACAAGAAATGACTTATTTTATGAAATCTTCACTGCACATTATACTAGGATACATATAGCTTAATCAGGATTAAACATAATCTGTTTTTGTAAGGGTTATAACTTAAATCATGCTTGTATATTAATTTTTTTGCAAATGTATTTATATTATGCTTATGAAACTTACAGAATTGAAAGGACATTTAATTATCTGAAATTTATTTCCCTCATTCTTCCTGAAATAGTATTGGACTAAGGGTTGTTTATCATTTGAAAATCAAAACCCAAACTGTAAATGATAATTTTTTGCCTCATGGTATCCAATTTTTTTTTTCTCCAATGTGATTTTTCCAAAAATATAGCAGTTATCTTAAAAGTCTTCTGTACTATTGTAGAGACAGTGGAAAAAACCTAAGTTGTGTAAGAGAAACTAGCTAAAGCATAGACTTTGAGAAGAGGTAAATGCCAAAACTATTATAATGTTTTTATTTCAATAACTATTGTTATGAAATGATAGAAAACCAATATTTATAGAAGTGTTAAATCACCAAATGTATACTTTATTTATTATTATTTTTTTTAATTCTTGCTTTTTGCCTTTGTAACTTACAGATCACAGTTTAAAATATGGGTGATTTCTTTTTTTCTGTTCTGAAAAAGCCAGTCTCCTCTGTGAAAGCCATTTATTATGGTGAAACTTGATTTTTAAGTTATTTTAGGCTTCTTCATTATCATGATTACATTATATTATACAATGACCCAAATAACTGGTTTTTTACCTCTTTTATTCATTGAGCGATAAAACAGTGAATATACTTAGCAGAATTTTTTTACAAAATAAAGTGTCCCCACTTATGTGTGTGGAAGAGAAAAGTAGTTTCATTTTTAATCTTGGAAGCCAATCCCAACATTTATGCCGCCATTCAAAATTACTTTAAATGTTGCCTTCCAAATGCTTCCATTTACTCAACATATATTTATTGAACACATGAAACATGTCAAAATGCCCAGAGATAAAAATATATAATTATTAAAACAAAATGTACTTGCTTTCTTATATGGCTTGTTTATTCTAGTTTATTCTTCTATTCTTTTGATTATGCTGTTTCTCTGGATTATTTTTCAATCTGTGCATTTATCTTTTTAACAAATATTTATGGGGCTCCTATTTTCTTGGCTTTGTGCTGGGTGCTTGGCAAATAGTGGTGAGATGATTACTGTCTTCATGGTTCTTAAATTATAATGGGGGAATAAATTTTAAATAATGAAGGCAGAAATGCGTATAGAATAATGAGATTGTAAGTGGTAAGATGAAGACAAATACAATGCTCTGTAAGAAAACAGCTGGGGAAGTGTTGCCCAGAATGGATTGGGCAGTCCAGTGATGTCTTTAGAGAAGCAAAATTAAGCTGAGAGCTGAATGAAGAGAAGGAACTAGTCATGCTCACGAATATAAATTTGAGTTTTTTTTCTGATAGAACAGTTTATGCGTAAATAATGAGATGGGTAAAGGGTCAGAACGTTGAATACACGAAGAAGTCCATTGCAACTAAAATTCAGTGAATAAAAAGGAAGTATTAAAAGTCATTAGGTGGCGAAAATGATGGTGAAGATCAAAGAGATGAATTTTGGAAGTATAATTATCAAGAACCGTTGATACTTTATGTGAAGAATAAGAACTAGAGAAGAATCAAAGATAACATCTAACATCCAGGTTTAAACAGCAAGATAGATAGGGGATGTGGTTTATGGGAAAAGCGAGTTAAGTTTATAGCATGTGGCATTAAAGACAACTGTGTGACACTCAAGCAGAGGTGTCAGGTAGATAGCTGAATACAAGTCAAAATTCAGAGGTGATTAAATTGGAGTCAGAGGTGTAACTAGAAGAGTTTGTGGCTGCAACTTAAAGTCATAGAACAAAAACAGATTTCCCAAAGAGAGGGTATAGAGAAGGTAATTGCTATCTAGATACAACAGTAGGGTTAGGGTAGAGGAGTCAAATCTGAGAGTAAATGGGGATTCAGAATACACGGAAGGAACAAAGCTTTACCTTCTAGGGAACTGAGGTCAATTTGAAGAGACAAACAAGTGTCTGAACAGTTATACAATAAAAGTAAGTACTAGGTACTAACAGCGGACAACAGGGGAACATTTCATTCTGATTTTGACTTTTTCAGAGGAGTCTTAAAGAAGGATGACGTTGAACTATCCTGAAAATCTTCAAACTACTTTAAATAACAGGCTAATAGGGCAAAGTGAAGATCATTCTCAGCAAAGGATTTGAGATAAGAAAAATTTCAAAGCATTTGAGCAACTGTAAGTAGTTCTGCTTAATTACATGGTTATAGCTTTTTTCACAATTCGAGATTGAGGTGAACCTTCACTGATGTACCTCCTTAACCTTTATTTTACATTCTTAGAGTAATTAACAAATCAAATTGCTTTTGTCCTTTAATTGCCTGCATTAATATTTTCTCTCCTGACCTGTCCTGACTCTACACAGGGAGGAGAGCAGCATCAGTGCTTTTTATAAGTTGAGCTATCCTGCAGTTCACTCTAAGCCTACAGAGCAGGTGGTCAACAAATGTACCATTTCCTGAAAGACTGGATTCCTGTCCCGCTGTTCTCTCTGGAGATGGAGACAAACCTTTGAACTAGTTTTAAAGCCAAAATAACTGTATCTGAAACATTATTACATAGCATTCCACCCTATCTGTGATGCCCTGATGTAAAACAATTCAGTGACCTGAAATTAGCCTCTAATTAAAGTGTCCAGAATCATTCTATACAATTTAGTTTTCATTCAATTAAAACAGACTCAAAATTGAATCAATTTATTAAACTTACTTATTTCCCAATCCCTAAGACAGAATAATACCAATGTGTAACACTTTCAGACAAATAAACAGTTTACCTATTCCACTTACAGAAGTGAGAATACTACTTCCTGGCTAGAATAAGATACACTCTAAATGCAAATTAAAAGCAAAACAAGACACTCCAAACCTGAGAACTGCTTGCTATTGGTTAGAATGCCTTGAAGTATTGTTCTTGATCCCTATGCAAAAGTATGGGGACACACACTTGTAAAACAAGAACATCGAGTTCAATCTAACCAATCTATCTTATCCTGACCCTCCCTTCATGAAGTAAAACTTAAAACAAGGCATTTTGACCAGGGATTTACCAGTAAAACCTTAACTCAGAAGCAAAAACAAAAGTATGTTGTTGACAAAAAAGCCTATGTGTATTTGAAAAAATATCCCCTGTAAGTGATGTCTCCTCCCGTACAACTATATATTAACAGATCCTCTCACTTACACTTGGAGCAATTTCCCTAGGATCATCACTGTGAAAATGAATTATGTATAAAGATGCTAACATCCAAGGGCCTTGAGTTTCCAAATGATATTTTTTCAAGACTTTTAACTAAATGCAGCCATTATTAAATCAGTAGAAGGTAGCTGTCAACATGAACATTTCAGTAGAGTATAAGTAGCAATGTGGATTTTTATATTCAATTATCCATTATCAGTTATGTGATAAATAACCTATCAATTATTTTTGAACAGGAACATTTAAAGTTTATTTGATTTTTTGGTAAAACCACTACCATAAACAGCACTGATAATGTGCTTTTATAAGGATCAAGTACCCAGTTCAATTTAATCCACAATGCATTTGAGGCTCTCTTTTCAAAAGCCTATAGAGTTCTTTTACAGGTGGAAAAAATTTGTATACTAAGTACCTTATATGAAAAAGATCTTAAAAATTCATATTAATAAATATCTACAAAACTATCACAATTCATTGCTAAATTAATTTTCAATTGAAAAATTTCATTGGTTACATATCTCACTTAAGTGTTGCAAAGAATATGCTAATAAATGATAGAAAACCCAAATTAAATAGTCAATTAACTTAAAACTATAATAAATTACATATTTATAAAAAATAATCGGCTAAACTTTTGCCTTCATATTAATATAATGTAGATTGAGATGGCCAAAATTGTGGGCCAAGTGGGCATAAATAAGATGATAAAATGGCCCTGCTTGCTAGAAAATTAGATAAATGAAATCAAGGAGGAATAAGGAGGAAAGAAGGAAAAAAGGGAGGGAGGGAAGACTTGTGAATAAATTTTTATTTATCAGGCAATAAACTAAATCTTTCCTATTTTTTCCCCTTAATTCTGTAACACTGGTTCTACCATCCCCAGAATTTAGTTCAGCCACCCCCACCAAAGGTGATGATATCAAGGTTCAGGAAGGTAAAATAAAATTTCCATGAATACATACAAAATAAAGGACTAACCAGGATTTTAAGCCATTGACTTTTCATTACCCCTGGTTGACACGCTATACTTTTATGTAGACTGGCTAAACAAATATTTATTACTATTTATTTTTGTCACATTCCTACTTCTCTGATAAATATTATGATCACCAGCAAATTTCCATGATGTAATGTCTACTTACTATTTTGTAATAGGATAAATACATATACAAAATGTTTTATTTTAGAATCTTTTCTACCCAGCATGCTGAGTCAAACTTCAAATAATGGTAGCTAAAATTAATAAGTGAGATACTGAATAGAACAAAGGGCCTAATTGTTTATTTAAATGTTTATTTCACAGCTTGTTCTAGATGTCATTTTTAAAATCACATCCTAATGGAACATCTCTTAATAAATACTTAACATTTTTTAGGTATATATTTTGAAAGGCTATGATGATACAATGTAAACGGGATTATGCTCTTCTACTAAATTGCATACATGCAAATTCTATAATATAAACATGAGGTCAGCTTTGTTTCTCAATACGAAATTAAACTCTACTAAATTAAACCATGCCAAAGGGAAGTGCTTGGCTAAGAAAGTTTGGCCGTCTCCATAAATGGCTATCATTTATGCAGTTTGCTCATTTCCCTGCAATGCTTTTGCATGCTCGATAAAAATTGATGTGAGTGAAAGGATATGAAATCTCTACCAACGAAGTAGAAAGGAAAAAATAACACACTAATTTAAAATATACTTCAGCTACCTGTCATGAGCAAATTAAAAAAGCCTTTAATGGAAAGAAGTACAGCACTTGGCAACATCACCACTAGCTTCTATAGATGATTCAGCTTATTCAAGTCTCAAAAAGGATTCACATGTCTTTGTATCTTGTATCTGAATGCTACATGGTTTCTCTATGGAATAAGCTGAGTTGTTTCAGTTTAATAACCCCAGGCGCCAAAGGTAAAATATTCACATATTCGATTTTATCTTTTGGTATTTAAAATAGCATCTTTTACTGTAGCCTGACCTCAGAACTTGTTTTTGTTTATTTTATTTTGAGTTATCATTTGTAAATTTTCTTCCATGGATATTTCTTGTAAATAACTAAACTGGATCAAATGTAGGCATTGAATTTGACTTATTCTGGGCTGAAAACTGTGTGTGTGGGGGGAGGGGTGTACAGGGGCTAGTTAAGAAATTAGAATTTCTGTCATTTGCCAGGGACTGCTTGCTCTCTATGGCTGGTGGCAGGAGACTTCAATTGCTTACTGAGCAAGATTTTATCAGTAAACTGACAACTTCAAGTGCCTCTATTTACAGGTTCCTGTTGTTAAACATCATTAAACTCATTGATTGAATCCATGCAATTTTAAAGACTGCCACACAGCTCAGGCCCTAACTACAATGGCAGGGAGTGTCTGAAAAATGGAAATCAAAGACGAGGACTTGCACTTTTAAGGGTAGATTCATTTACATTCTTTATGTTTCTTCAGGCAAG
>NW_017732262.1:271659-367558 GCF_001890085.2 Hipposideros armiger
ACACACACGTTGTGTTATGTTATATATGTTAGAGTAGTCATGAGTAATACATTCTTCCTATTTTCCAGGGGATAAATCCTTAGTAACTTACATTTAAAGGAAAAATATATAGGAAGAACTGTCTCCACCTATATTGGGAAAGAGACAAGATGTATATGTATTCAATTAACAAAATAAGGATGTGTAGATACTTCTTTTCAGTATTCCTTGATAAGTGTATTTACTTGCAAAGTTATGTTTGGCCATTTTGATCACTAAAGTGTGTCTATAAAGGTGACCCTGGATGGAGGCGAATGTTTTTCATTGGGAATGCCACAACATAAGTAAATGGGGAATTCTGCCACTGACTAGAATGACAAGTTTAGGGTGAATGCCTAACCATAGCCTTAACAATATTACTTTTCCCTTTGGTATGTGAACCACTAAAATGATGTTTGTTACATTCTGCATGCTTGCCAGCGTAAGCAGAGCGGTGTGCCCACAGCATTAAGGAGTCACTGAGGGTGACGCTGGGCACAGTGCTGTGCGTGATGACATTCTAAGTTAATTGTGACTTTTCTTCTTAAAATATGTACCCCAAAATGATAACATAGCTACTTATTGTCCTTAGATATTTAGTTTAATTAAATAAAACCTTTGGATAAAATATGCGGTGTTATAATCTATCAGACAGCCTGGTGTTGTAGGTGAACAGAATATAAATTGGACACATTTCAATACACTATATTGGGACAAATAGGGCATTTTAAGAAACTACACAATTTCAAAAATTTAATATTCACCTTTAAATGGCATATCTGCTTTCAAGTTTGGGAACTAAAAACCTAAAGCTTTTGTGATTGAAGCACAACTGTGGTTTCTCATTTACCGTATTCCATCATGTTCATGTCTCACATATATTTAATTTAATCATTCATACTTATTAGAGTTTCCTGATTTAAAAAAGGATATAAAATTACATTTTATTGAGTTACAAATGTAAGTATAATAGCTGTTAATATTTTTGAGGTCTATTATCCATGTGCTACAATGAAATTGCGCTATTTTATTAATTAAAAAATGTTTCTCTTTTCATTGCCCTCTGTTTTTTACATTCTGTTTTCAGAGTTGTTCATAAAGTTTCTTAAAATGTGTTGCTACCACGGCCATTATACAACACAGCTTTTACAGTAATATACTTATTTAATATTTTAAGATAAAAAGACAATATTTTAGACAGATGATTATGTTTCTAACAGTCCTTACTGTGCTCTAGCAATCAGAGGAAACCTAATTCTGCATTTTGTAAATATCCATAAATGCTTTATAGCTAACACAAATAATTTTGATGTGGGGGAACATAAGACTGAATGAAACGAAGCTTGGTGATATAAACAAAATACAGCATATACTATTTTAGAAAAACATGTTTTGCAAATATAATCATATTTGATTTTTATAACATTCTCATGGAGTAATACTATGAACTATTATATAATTTAGAGGTAAGAGGAGTGAGTCCCCAGAGACTCGAACAAAGGTGCTCAAAATAGTACAGTTTAGAGACTTTCGATTTAGGACCACATAGTGGAGCTTGTGACTCCAAATATTAATATGTTGCCCATTCTATTATACCGTGCTGCGGCCGGAAATTGAATTCTTCAAGGCAAGCAAGGTTTACTTCCACAAGACTCTTTCTCAAAAGAGAATTTATGGTAAGCCAAATTAAATAAAAAACCAAAATGCCTATATTTTCCCTGTGTTGATTTAGAGACCAGACACCCTCTTCTGCTTCTTTAGATTTGTCCTTCATTTCAAACCCGTTTCTTTTCAACGTGAGTTTAAATGCATTCCCTCTAGTTTATCATTTAAACCAGATAAATAACTTTAGAGTTCTGCCTCTACCACCAACTGAAACTAGTTTGTGAAAGTGACTTTCTTAGTGGTCCTATTTAATAGACAGTTTTAATCTGCACTTTACGTTAAATCTATATGTTTTTATTTTTACTTAACAACTGCATTTTCCAAAATCCTGTTATGGATTGAAGCATGTCTTTCTACAATTCAGATGTGGAAGTCCTAACCTCAACTACCTCAGCATGTGACTTTGCATGGAAAAGAGTCATTGCAGATGTGATTAGTTAAGATGAGGTCGTGCTGGACTATTGTGGGTCTCTAATGTAATATGACTGGTGTCTTTGCACAAAGGGGAAATTTGGGCATAGACACACATGGACACAGGGAGAATGCCATGTGAAAATGAAGTCAGAGATCGGGGTGATGTTTCTACACACCGAAGCATTCCAAGGATTGCCAACAAACCACCAGAGGCTAAGGAGAAAGCATGGCTCAGATTCTTCCTCAGACTCCTTGGTCTCAGATGTCTAACCTCCTGACTATGAGGCAGTAAATTCTTGATGATTAAGCTATTCAGTTTGTGGTACTTTGCTGTGGCAGCCCTAGCCAATTAATGCACCCCGTTTTCTTTTCCTTTAGCAAATTCACTATGATTTTCCAGCTCTTCCATCTTTTTCTAATAATTTGAGTTACTACCCTTTGTCAATGCCTAAAATGCTGGTATTCTACCATGAGCTGGTTAGTCTCTTGCGTATGTCCCTTCTTGACCAACAAGATGGATGGGAAAGAGACTCACAGGCATCCCCTGGATGAGGAAGAGAGCCTGCAGCTGTGGTCTGTTCTTATGTGTAACTCTTCATGCACATTTTTTCAATAATATGAAAATCTGTGGTTTCAAGTATCACCCATTTATATATCCAAACCACATGTATCTTCTAAAATCTACAAATTACCCAACATAACTAAAACTGAATTGATTACATTTCCCTTTCTCGTTACCTCTTCTCAGTTCTCTCTTTTGGTGTCACTCCTTTAACTCAGTTACACAAGCTAGAAACCTGAATGAAGGTCAATCTGTATTCTTCACTTCATTTGATGCTCTATGTTTAAATAATAAATAAGCCCAGGTGATTCCATCTTCTTAATAGATCCTGAACACATCCATCTTTTGCAACCATTTATGTTCTCTCCTAGTCAACTAACAGTAGTTTCCCAGCTTGTCTTCCTGCCTGCTGCCTTGTATACTCCCCCAGTGCATTATTTTGCTTGGAGGATGATATTGGGTCATTGGAAAAGTCATGACGTATTCTGCCTATGTTTTTCAAAGGTCATTTATTTACATAAAGAACAAAGATCAATCAATGATATATTGCCCGTTTTGTTCAATAACCTTTTGCCAACTTTCAGTGAGCTTCATAATTCCTCCTTCATAGAAAGACCTGTCTTTATTTGCAAAAAACTGAACAAGGTGCTGATTTACAGCCTCATCTGAATCGAATGTTGTACCACACACGGAGTTTTGAAGAGAGTGAAACAAGTGGAAGTCTGATGGCACAAGGTCAGGAGAGTATGGTGGGTGTGGCAACACATCCAATCCAAGCTCCAATAATTTTTGATGGGTGATCAAAGTTGTGTGTGGTCTCGCGTTGTCACGATGGAGCACAATTCCTTTACAATTAACAAGCTCTGGACGTTTTATTTGCATTTCTCTGATGATTAATGATGTTTAGCATCTTTTCATGTCTATTGGCCATCTGTATGTCCCCTTTGGAGAAATGTCTATTCGGGTCCTCTGCCCATTTTTTAATTGGATTGTTTTTTTGTTGTTGTTGAGTTGTATAAGTTCCTTATATATTTTGGATATATAGGTGTTGTTTGCAAATATCTTCTCCCATTCGGTTGTTTGCCTCTTTGTTTTGTCGATGGTTTTTTTTGCTGTGCAGGAACATTTTAGTTTGATATAGTCCCATTCATGTATTTCCCCTTTTACTGCCCTTGCCTTTGAGGTCAAATTCATAAAATCCTCTTTGAACCCAAGGTCCATAAGTTTAGTACCTATGTTTTCTTCTATGCAGTTTGTTGTTTTCAGGTCTTATGCTTCGGTTTTTGATCCATTTTGAGTTAATTTTGGTAAATTGCAAGCTGTTCTGAGTAGCTGGTTACGTTATCTCAGCCTGCACCACTTTGTCCTGCTGAAGTCATGAATCATCTCTTTGTCTAGTATATCCACTCCCTGTGTACAGCACAATAAGGTATTTAGGAGGAGAGGGAGACCATATTCACATAACTTTTACTATGTATATTGTTAAAATCATTCTATTTTGTTACTTATTGTTACTCTCTTACTCTGTTCAGCTTATAAATTAAATTTTATCATAGGTGTGTATGTATATGAAAAACATGGTATATATAGGGTTTGGTACTATCCTGGTTTTTGGCATCCATGGGGGTTTTGGAACCTAGCCTCTGTGGAAAAAGAACTGCTATAATTAATATAATTTTTAAAAATTTTATTTGATAGGAACAGTTATAGAATGCTTTTAAATACTTGTTTTTAAATAGCATTCCCAAACTTGAAATAAAATTTTGGCACTTAGCATTTTATGGTTTATCCATTTATTAAGCAATTTGTCGTGCTTTTGTTTCATTCCTATTCATATACGTCCAGATCGTACAAATGTCTTCCACAAAGAGAGTTCATAATGCCAGGGGCATTAGTTATATTCTTGATTTTGAGTTCTATAACTTTTATTTTTTTATTTTGACCTATATAATTTTAATAGCCTCTTTAGTGTTTTATTGTTGTTGTTGTTGCTGTTGTTTCGGGAGGAAGAGAACAAAAAATCATTTGTATCATTATAAGTTGTATTATGCCTTCCTTTCAATGGTGTATTGAATGTTGTAAGTAAACAGATCTATTAACACTTTCACTCATACTTTTTTTATTCATTTTCCATCATTAAAATTCCTAATTTTTAACATTGTAAACAAAATTTCTTTTAGTGATTGGTTCTTAGAAATTGGAAAATATGTTTTCTCAGGCTTTAATTCATCAACATATTCTGTCATTAACTGCACCTTTGGGAAGATTTTAATTAGTTACAAAATATCAAATAATGAGTGGATTAAAATGAGAGGAGGTAACAGGCTTAGCTATAAGAAAGATATTTGGATATCTTTAGTCCATGTTTGATAAAAAGTTGCAGTTGTCCTAACTTGAGAACAAAGGGCATTGGATTTGAAGCCTGGTGCCAATTCTGCCACTAAGGTGATTTGGGCCTGGGTACGGCACTAAACCTTATGGGGCATGTGTTTTATCACAAATGAAAGAATAGGACTTAATTAGGCAATCTCTAAAACCCTTCCAACTCTAATATTCTATGTTTCCATGAGTATTAGTAACAGCTGTCAAAAATCTGTCTGCTACGGTGGTGCGTTTTATTAAGAGCTAGTGATATAGACAATGATATTGGTGATGAAGATGATTATGATAATGACTAATATCACTGAGTGCCATATGCCATTTCATAAATATGGAAATTGGGGCCCAGATAATTTAACTAATGTGCCCAATACCATAACGCCCTATGCCAGTCAATTATTTCAAATGCTAGGTTACATGGAAAGCATATTACCAGTGCTCACCAGTATCTCATTTTCCTCCAGTTCTGAGTACAAGTAAGACTTCATTATTTTTCCACTTGAAGATCATTAGGGCCATGTAACTAGCTCTGTCCAATGGCCATGAGCATAATTTGCATGTATAATTTTTGGCCAAAAGCATGCAAAAACTAGCAGTGAAGTCTCAGATAGGTGCTTCTTCCTCTGAGGTGCCCACCACAAGGCAGCACAATCCAGATGGTGGTGTTCCAAGATGGCAGCATTTCCCCATATTGTAAATCGTTGGGTCAGTTAATCTTGTTTCTTATCTGGATACGTGCTTTGCTTGAGTAAGTTACAAATCTTTGTTGTTTAAACCACTGAAATTTTGAGGGTATGTGTTACCCAAATAATTCATTCTATCCTGACAGAATCAGGAAATCTTTTACTTCCATGCATGCTAGGCTCGTGATCTTCCAATGCTTTTCATATTATCAGCTATATCAGTATTTTCAGACATAATCAGTCACTTGGTAGACAGCACTGGCTGTCTCTCACTCAGGCACAGATCATTGTCTCCTGCTAGTTTCTCTCACTTTTGCTCTCTCTCAGCTCTCTTGATATCTTTTATTTCCTCCCTCTAAGTTCTTTTTAGTAAACAGATGCCCTAACCACCGTTCCTTAAAACATCTTACTTTTTCTTTCAACATTGAAGTAATAAGAAACTTGTATTTGGTTTCTAATAGTGACATTTAATAGTAGTGTGACCTCATCAAAGCAATGGTCTCAGTCAGGTTCAATCAGAAAATTAAAACAAGTATGAATATTATGAAAGGAAAGGTTTATTATATATAATAATACTCCCCCAAATTGTGTATATTGCTGGGGTCAGAAAATTTTAAAAGGGAGAATTAGAGGATCATAGAGAAGTCAGTAACCAGTCCTTTTGTCCAGTCAGTTCTGGCTGCTCAAGTGGATCTACAAAGAGGATCTGGTGCACAAGAGGATGAAAATAAACTGTCTCTACATATCTGATGGGCCTGGGTTGCTTGGTAAGCAAATTTTGTATTTGGAAAGATGAGTTGGATTGAATCCAAAGAGAGCAAGAACAAGCTAGAATCCACCTGTATCCCTTTATTGGCTACTTAATGCCTCTAATTCAACAGATTTTATAGAGTAAAGATTGCTGCTTCACTTTAACCTTACAAAACTTGCAAAAATTTTTTGTCTGGGTCAATTAGCAAAGGATAGGGGATTCTGGGAAACAATTGTAGCTTAGCCAAGTTGACAATGAAAAAAATGATGAGAGTCAATTTTTTTCCCCGCACTTTAATTTCCTTATTTCTAAAAGTTTGATTTTGCTTCAGCAACTTAATATGATAGCTGTGGGGATAATATGTGAATGTACACTGAAAATCAAAAGAATGATAAAAATTATTATTGTTTCCAAAATAATTGTGACAGCATATTTTAAAATGGTTTCCCTAAAGAAATCAATCTGTAAAAATAAATCTTTCATACCATTTAAATAGATGTCTCTTAAAACAGTGTGTGCTTATCTTGTTATATCTGTATCTCCTTGTTTATAGTCTAGGATTACAGATTTCAAATGTACACAGTATAGCACACACATTTGAAATAAAAAAGTTCAGTAAGCATCTGTTATCTAACTCTTTAGTAGTGACTTCTAACATAACATCTGTCATTTATTTAATATTTATGACATATACACACGTAGAACCTATAAATCCTATTACATAGAACTCCTCAATGTATGGGCCACCAAAACAAACAAACAAACACAAACCCTAAGTGTGGCTTTAAATTTTATTTAGCTACTCTTTTGATAAAATTAGTTGGAAGAAAATTCAGTGCTTTCGGTTTGTAATAGTCATTATTTTAAATATGTAGTTACTTCAATTTTAGCTAATAAACACTCAAAAGAAATGTACATTTAAACCACCAATTTGTACCCCTGGCTGAAAACACATCAGAAGTGACTATAAGAAATACAAACATTACTCTGGATAGATTTTTAAAGTTTTACTATATTTCTCTTGGAAATTGAGAGAACTTTCAAGATTACCTTTCTTAATCCTATCATGTGATAGAGGTAAAATAAAAAGATAAAATAAGCTAAATTATAAAGTCTTAGATAAAATATTTGGATAACTTCCTAAACTTTTCATGTTACTGTTGTATTTTTTATTATTTTTATAGTGCATCTGAAAACCTACCAGAACTACTGTAATACATATTTTACCAATTGTGCACATATTTCTATGATTCCAAATTATATAAACATGTATTATAGTGTACTCAAAACGCATTTGGGAAAAAAAATATTTGTAAATCTAATCATACCTAAAGCAACCTGAGAAATTGGAAATTCATTTCAAATAAAAATCAAGACAACTTTGGAAGAGACTATTCCAATTAAATCTATGGCTCTGTTTCAGAAAACAGGTTTTAAACAAACCTGATCTCAGGCTTGTGATGGAAATTGTACATAGACCAATACTGAAACCATAGTTCTTGACTTTGAGTGTACCTGGTCTTCTTGAGGTAGTAAAAGATGCATAATAAGTAATTATGGAGGTGTGTTAAGTATTTGATAATGATCGATCCAAAAGAGAGACAGTGAAGAAAACATTTCTGTGGGTTTTTTCAGAGACAACGATATCAGAACAATGACTTTGATACTAAACTTTGGAGGTTTTATAAAGCTACAATAAATTATGGTAAAGAGGGTTATGGGAATGCAGAGTGTGTGTGTGTGTGTGTGTGTGTCTGTGTGTGTGTATGTATGTGTACTCACATATGCTGGGATGTGTTGTGGGAAAATATATGTATTATTGGGACAGTTACCTCATGTAGTTGATACTAAAAAAAATGGACATAGATCTCAAGTCACTTTTGTTTTTTTACTAATAATAGCCATAAATAAAAACACTGGAAAAATGAATTAAATTACAGAATATTTCAAAGTTATGAAGTCCAAAGTCCTTATTTATTTTTCCAAGCAACTTTTATTCTCCGTGAAGGGGAATAACAGATCCCGTCTTGTACTTCAATGAAGAAATAAAGAGGATTCATGATGGGAGCTTTCATTAAAACATGACATTTGCCTTCCTAAGGTCCTCAAAAATGAGTTTGTCTACCTTATCAAAAATAGCCCTCTGGGCATTGACTCACGTGAGATAATTTAATAGCATTTTACATTCAGCAATTGAGACTTCATTTTCATCTAATGATACCAAGTTCATTAAAAAAAATAAAAATTGATTTTCAAATCTCAGTCCCTTGCCATGTTTATTCATACCTCTCAGTTGATTAATGATCCTAAAATGACAACACACATCGAAGTGAATTTTCATATTACGTTAACACCATTAATGCAGATCTAATTAAATATCTAATAATTAATGCTACTTCTTTTTTTTTTTTTTTTTTTTTAGCTGAGCCATCTTGCCACCTGTTGGCAGCTCAGCGGCAACTCAGCCCGGGCCGGACTCGAACCGCTGTTGCTCAGAGCTCAAACCTTTGAGCGAGCTCTTAACCAACCGAGCCACTTAATGCTACTTCTTCCAAGAGAGTTAATACATTGGAGAATGTCCATAGAAGTTGAGTTGGTGGGAATCAACTTCATTGCTGTTTTTCAGAAATACACGTATTTGTTTTTTTGAACTTTGTGGAAAAAAATTCTTGGTACAAAATATAATTGTTTCTTTTGGTTGGACATTATTATATTGATGACTTCATACGTGTCTTATACCATGCCACCCATCCACCCATCCAGAAAACATTTATAGACTGCCTAATGTGTGGCAACTACTGGGCTAAGAGTCAGTGATATAAAGACACTTTTTTAAAAAAAAATTGGGGAATTGGGGGAGGGGAATAGAGTTGGGGAATTGGGGAGGGGGACCACCCAAGTTATTGTTCTTCAGTCTTAGTTGTGGAGGGCACCAGTTGCCATCTGGCTTCCTGTCGGTAGCTTGTGGCCTCTAAGCTCAAGGTGCTGTGTTACAATCTTAGTTGCAGGTGGGTGCAGCCACCATCCCATGTGGGAGTCAAACCGGCAGCCTTGTTGTTAAGAGTGCATACTCTATCCACTGAACCATCCGAGCAGCAACTCAGTTCAAGGTGCTGAGTTCAGTCTTAGTTGCAGGTGGGCATAGTCCACTATCGAACAGGCAGTCTTGTTGTTACACCATCTGAGCCATCCTGCCACCTGTTGGCAGCTCAGTGTCAGCTCAGCTCGGGCACAGCGTCACTGGCTCATGTGGGAATTGAATCGGTGGCCCTGTTACTCAGAGCTCACACTCTTAAGCTAACTCTTAACCAATTGAGCAACTTGCCTGGCTCAATACACAGACCTTTGAGTCAAAAGACAATTTTTTAATTATTGATCATTATAATTCATTTAAGCCTCTAGTTTTAGTGGGACCTTTAGAGTGGAATTTAGAGAAGTTGGTTATTATGTATAATGATGTATATTAGGATGCTGTTTGACACTTCACTTATTTCCAAGGGAGGAGTATTTCTCCCCTCTCCTCATCTTTGGGCTTGTAACTTGCTTTGGCCCATGAGGTATCAGCAGATGTGATGTAAGCAGAGACTGGAAACGTGATTATTCACTGGACGTTCTCTCTTGCACTCTGCCTCTACTTTGAAGACATACTGAGTAGCCTGATGGTCCCAGGAAAATAAAAAAAAAAACACTTAAAGTAGACTCAGCTGAACCCACAGCCTGGAACTAAACCTAACAAGTCCAGCAGAGGTCAGCAGAGGTGGGCCAGGGGATGAGCAGTTTGAAGCAGAGACACCCCAGCTGAACAACCAAGTAAGAATAAATGCTTATCCTTATAAGCATCTTAGGTTTGAACTGGTTGGTTACAGACCAATGGCTGATAGACACAAGGGAATCTGTGATTTATAGTGATTCTTAAACCAGATTCATTTTTTCAGACCTGTATTTAAAAATATTTATTTACAAGGTTGTAAATATAAGTGTTCCCTGTTTTAAGAAAACTTAACCAAGAATAGTATGGCTATGGGTTTTGTGATCATTTAACTTTAAGAGCCAGGTGACAAAGGCAGAAACACAGTGAAGACATCAATGGTATAAATGTGATAAGATGAATAATTCTGTTCAGCAAAATGTATCCATGACAATTTCTTAAGTGATCCTGAAAGTGATAAGACAAGTTATTCTCCTCAGAAGGCCCTGTAAATGCCCCTGTGTGGTTAGCCAGGTTATATAAACATGGAAGGCAGTGATGGAGTGATTTCTTGATTCAAAAAATAAAATAAAAGTATGTATCTGTATATATGCTTATTCATTTAGAGTTGTATTTGTTTTTCATATTGAGTTGGCTGTGAGAATGACAAATAGGCAAAATCCATATAAAAATTCAAGGCAATTAAGAGAGAAACATACTCTAGAGTTAAAATTGTCAACAAGCTATTGTTAACTCCTTAAAGTAAAGCCCACTTACTCATTGTATATACCTCTGGTATGTATAGCAACACTTTACACAGTGTTGGTACATTGTATGCACAATAAGCAGTGTTATGTGATTAAAACAATAAGAAAACATAAATATATTGCTAATAAAAAAATTTGAAATGTTCTAGGATCTCCTTATCTGCCCTGAAGGACAGTGATAGCACTAATAGGTAACACGTTAAAATTTGCTCCATCAATGGCTTACTCAATGACAAATATGTCCTTCATTTCTAAATATCCAAGTCACAGACTCACATTTAGGGTTAAGGTGATCTAAATGAACATGCAGAGAGTAACAGTGAAGAAAATAGCTTGATCCTATCTCAACAAATGTACGGAAGATAATTGTAAGGTAATGTTGTATTGGGTAGACTGTGACAAGATAGTATCATCTACCTCTTCATCCCAGAAAAATGGTGTATCATGGGAAATAGTGTGTACAACAAAATTGAATTCCAAGGTACACAGCAAGAAGTGCTAAGCATGTTTCTGGAAGAAAAGACCACTGTTTATAATTCATTATTTCTGAGTGTTAGCTAAGCATCTGGGCAAAATTTTCCAGAGACCTTGTTTCTGGTAGAAATACAGAAGCTCAGATCCATTGTACCTCTCTTTTTAGTGACTGGACAAGGCTGAACAAAACCTTGGTTTGTTCGGGGGATAAAAAAGCCTGTAATATATAGACTGATTCCCCTAGCCTTTAATTATGCTCCAGCTTTTACCACTTGAGGTGAAAGCCAGATGGCTTTGTATTCAGTTTACTTAGTGAAATCATGACAAAAAAAATGTGTTTCTTAATGTGTCGACTGTGGTAAAGTATCTATAAATAATTCAAACTTTTATAGATTTCACAATATTCACACTTACCAAAAAGCTTATGAAATTAATTAATATTTAATATACTTAAGCCAGCATTTACATCTTCATGGGTGTCAATTAGTTCTTAGAAAGAGATTGAACTCGTAGAAAAGTTTCCTTAACATTCTACATCTTTCTCCTAGAACACAAGTCCTAGGAATTAAGAGGAAATGATGGACCTTGATGCAAAGAAATGTTCTTGGGATAAAGTTTTTGGGTGAATCCCCTTTGAAAAACCTGATGCTGAACTCTTGAGCTTCTTATAGTGTATGCTCCCATCTCTCTTTATGGAAGATCATTACTAGAAGGGGTGGGTGGCACACAAACAGAAAATTTCTTCAATGCCTCTGTTTCCCCAAATTGTATGCCCTTATATATGTAAAGTTATCTAAATTCTTATGCATCCTTTCAGTCTTTCTGACCAGCATTCTATATTTAGCCTTCCTGGGTCTTATTTATTGTACTCCTTTATCCACCTTTCATCAAAGACATATCTGTTGCTTCACGTATCGTCATCATACTGTCTTTACTACATCCTTGGAATCAATATTTACACATGCACACTTCTCTTATACCTGAAAATAGGAGAGATAAAGGTAGAAAGATATCTCTTGTATCTATATATCTATATATGAGAGAGATAAAGGAATTTCTAGGAGAGAGATAGATAGATAGGTAGATAGATAGATAGATAGATAGATAGATAGATAGATAGATAGATACAGGGGATAGTCAATCTCAATAGAGAAAGAACAAGAACAGAAGCCACATGCATACTGGCCAAAAATATAATGAGAAAATAAGAGGCAGAGAAGTAGATTCAAGGTCAACTTGTATGTGCACAAAGTGGAGGTCTAGAATTTAGGGCTTATATTAAAAATTTAAGTCTTAAAGAAAAAAGTGATAAAAGAGTCTTCAAAAACAAAGTGCTATGTAGTTTAGTGCTTGAAGAAGAAAAAGAATGAAAACATCTTATAATTCTAGAGAGAATGTCCCTTCCTTCACATAAAGCTAGCTGCTACATTGTTAATTTTAGCCCCTGCCATCATCGGGATACTTCATAGGACCAACCCAAATGAGAAAAATGGCAGACATATATTAAAAATATTTTGTACTATTTTGAGATAATACTTGATCAAACACCTTCAAAAAAATACCTTCTGAAGCACCTGCTATCCATGGTAGATTTAGTTGGGTCCTATATAAAAAGGAAAAAATGGATCAGTATGAATATACATTGTCAAAGTAAATAGTAGGTTAAATTTCAGAATAATAAAATTGAAGAACTGGAACAGACTACTTTGTTCCTATAGTCAAAGCCTTTCATTTATCATTTTTTAATCCATTCATTAAATCACTTAATGTATACTTACTGAGGTTCGCTTTGTGAAAAACACAATGTAATGTATTGTGAATGTTGATATGAATAAAATTTAGCCCTGCACAGACATAACTTACATCATGGTAAGGAAAGCAGACAAGGAAATGGTGATTACAGAATTGTTTCATGAGTGTAAGAATAAAGGTGACACAACGGATTGTGGCAATGTAAAAGAAGAGAGCATAGTTCAGCATGAAGGTTAAAGAATGTAGCTCAGTCGAGATGAGAGCTCAGGTGAATTTTCAAGGCTGAGTTAGAGTTCAGTAAGAAGATGAGGTGAAGAGTAGCCCTATTCAGTGGTAACAACATGAACTTAACCTAGAATGATTAAGCAACTCACTAGCCTCGAATACAACACATATTTGGACCTCTTGTCCAGTGCTCTGTCTCCTATAAAATGACCAAATAAGTTTAAACTGTGGGTATTAATGCACATATTAAATTCAATTAATTAGGAATAATATAAATTTTGATTTTTCCCTTTGTGGATAGGGGACATGTAGCAAAATCTATTCTCTTTTGCACAATTCCTTTTTTCTCTTTCCCCTCAACCACTCATCATTGACACAATGAGCCAGTCATTCTTTCACTACCCTTGTGCCAGACCAGAGAGAAGGCAGTCTCTGAGAATATAGCTTAATAGAGTAAAGAGTAAGTGTTTTTTCCACATTGGGGGAGCATCAATTGACATTGTGCAAGAGGTGTGCACTGTTATCTTGACCCAAGAATATACAAAAATAAAATTTTCTTATGACTACAAAAATAAATAAATGAATTAATATACCACTAGATGACTGGTCTCTTCTGTCTATATTTGAATCTAGAATTGCTACTTTTAAATGAGGGCTTTGAATTGAATAATTCTATGTGCTCTCACAGAGGCAGCTGTACATTTTGCTTCCTAAGGAATTCTTAGTACTGAAAAGGGCATGGGCAAATCATTATCGATATACCCATAAGGTTTTTGTACAACATTTCCGAGATGTGTTGGCTGATACAGGATTGGCCTTGATTATACTTGGAATGAAAGCACCAATACAGATTTAGAAAGTGCTGACACAGTATCACTGGCTTATATATCTATAACCAGTCTGTTTCCAATTTTACAAGAAGGTCTAGCTGGCAGTGTTAGCATTTTTCAAAAGTTGAAAGCAATAGGAAATAACCTTAAGTTTAATAGGCTTGTTTTGCTAACAGTGAGATTTTATTCAGTGAAAATTATTGATTCATTTCAAAATTCCACCATAGATGGCATTGTCAAAATTATTTACTGTTTGAAAATAGAATCAACACTCAATAATTGACATTAAAATAAAGAGGGGGTTTCTATAGATAATTCAAATATATAGAAAGCTATCAAATCTATTACTTCTTCCTTATAAATATATATTTTTCTTTTACATTGCATATATTTTAAAATTAAACTCTTTTCAACAAAATGACCCAATTACAATAAGACCTGACTCTATGTTAAAAGCTACCACTTTCTTTTTCACATCAGTTTTACAAGTTTTGGTTGCTTTAAATAGAAGCTCACCTGAGCTACACTCACATACATTGGGGTTTGGAGAAGTCTTCATGGGGACTAAATGGTAACAGTACTTAGCTGGCCCTCATGGGACGAAGAGCTTGACCCCAGAAAATGATGAGAGAACGAGACCATTGTTGTCTAGCTTTCTGTTTGACAACCGTGTACTTCTGTCTTTCACTGTCATTCTTTGTGCCTCCTCGTTTCTCCTGCTCTCTCAGAAAATGACTTAATCTTCACTGTTGAGAATGACCTCTGTAAGCCTTGTGGATGCAGCTTCCAGTTAATCCGGTCACTTCTTATCTACCATTTCTTTTTTGCATCTGTTAGCTCTTGTTCTCAAGATATTTTGAATTATTCACTACAGCCTTTGTATATCCACCCAACAACCAAAAAGTTCTAGGTCGAGAATAGGATATGGGAGTATAGATACCCTGGTACATCAAACATTTTTCCAGGTGCCGTGGATGGAGCAAATGGACCTATTGAAGGATATTGAATTGCATCATTTCACGTGTGTGTGTGTGTGTGTGTGTGTGTGAGTTTATGTTATTTATTTGTTTATTTTTAAAATTTGGCTCATAGCTAACATAGTGGAAATATCCATAATTGATTTTAAAAGAGGAAGAATTTTCTACAAGATGGCTATTAAAATTAAAATTAAGAGTTAACTAAATGCTGTGACTATACAAGGAAAATAATTTATGTGAAGCTAATTTATTATGAGTAAGGTATTATATGTATTGTTGTGCCTAGATATTTATAAATAAATATTGACTGAAAATGCTGAATTAATTGACCTTACCAATGGATAATACTAATAATTGATACCATTATGAAATTATTTTTAAGCTCTCCTGGAAAACTTGGGTTCTGTGTTTCTCTTTATATTTCAGTAAAAGTCTTATTTTATGTAGAAATAAATAAACAACCATATTATCTAAATGCATTGAAAAATATTTATCAAGCACTCACAGCAATATTTTACTGAATCTAAATGTGCTAAAGTTGGAATGAATTCCATTAATTAACTGAGAGCTTATATTGTAATTACAAATATATGCATACATATCTGTTTATAAATACATGCATATGTGTGTGTATTTTCACTGAGGGGGATTTTGATTTTTTCTAGATGTTGAGCATTATAGCATGAATAAATTCAGAATGAACAGAATATGATGGAAATTAATTGCCCATAATGCTTCCTTAGAAATAAATAGTAGATCAGTTCTGTATGTAATCCCAGAATTAGGATACAACTACTCCATTAGGTATCATTTATGATCATTCATTCTGGGGTCTCCGCATAGGTTTATATTTTTGAGAAACTAACAGAGAAACACAGCAATAACAGTAATGCCTCTAATGTCACAAAGGCACTAGAGAGCATTCAAGACACATTCTTTTACCAGCTGTGATTTATCATGTTTAGCCAGAGCCAAAGTTAGTGTCTCCCTGACGTAAGCACAGAAGGCCCGAAACAAAGCAAATATTTTTGATACTTGAAGAAGAAAACTTTGAACTATGCAAAATAGCTCAGGGCAATGTCCTGAGCTGTATAATTAGTCAATGAATGTTTATTTTGATAGAATAATGACTGTATATAATTTGCCAGAAACCTTGAAAGCAGTGCTCAGTGAGAAAGCTGTTGAGTTCTATTGCAACATGCACTCTATTCTCCTTGATAATGATATCTGAATTAAAACCTCATGAGAAAGTCATTTATCTTTTTTTAAGTCTAAGCTTTCCTTGAATTGAAAATTATTACTTTTCTCAACATAACTATGATGGTCGCTTTCAATTTCTGCTGTGAAACATCAGTTCCCAATGCCAAATTTACGTTTAAGAGCATTGTAGGGACCTAACACTGGTCTTGCAGAAAAAAATAGTATAGATTTGTTGGGAAGGGATTTGTAGAGGAATTATAAAGATTCCCTTAGAACATTCAAGATTTCTGGCAAATCTCCCTGGTATTGACCCATTACTCTCTTGAATGGTAGGGATACTTGTCCAGTCCTCTTCCCCCCACCCTGACACCCCCATCCTATAAACTGGAAACTTATTAGCATATTTGCTAGACTCAGGATAATTTGCCCTTCCTTTGAAAAATGCCTACACAACTCCTGAAGCTATCTCATGCTACCATGAATGTGATACTAATATAGCTAAAATCCTTCTCAAGCAATTCCAATTATTTTCACTCATCTCAGTATACAAAAATTTCACCCAGCCATCCTATTTGACTACTTTCTATAGCATTGCTCCATTAAAGTCAGAATATTAATGTATGAAAGACATGCAATCATGTATTTAATATATTAAAGAAATGCAAATCTCCCCCAAAGACTTCCAGTGGAATGACGTATCCTCTTGAACCAAAATCAGTAAGCATTTGTTATGTAACATAAAACCATAAACCTTAGGGACTTAAAATAACTACGACTCTAGGGAGTGGAAACTTGGGTGCAGGGAGGGTAGGGGAACAGCTAAGCATATCTTCTAATTGTTGTTGGGCTTAGTGGGCTGCGTGCTGGCTGGTCTAGGTTGGCCTACAGTGGAATGGCTCATTTCTGCTTCAAGAAGACATACCCACCAGCACGCTCCCCCAAGTTTGTTCCCTTGGCAGCTCCTCAGGTTTCTAAGATACTGAGCAGAAGCATCTAAGTCCTTTTGACTCCTAGGAAGCAGCATGATGTTATTTCCTTCAAATACTATTGACTAAAGCAAGTCACAAGCCCAACCCAGACTCAAGTGGAGGAAAAACAGACTATCTCATGATGGGAGGGAATTTAAAGTCACATTCTACAGGATGTAGATACAGGGAAGAATAAATAATTTGGGCCATTATAATTTACGACACCTGTTGTATCTCCAAAGGATATATTCCGTATGGAAAGTATGGGAAGTAGCAAAGCCCTCAAATTCAATATAGAAGGTAGCAAAGCAGAAAAACAAACAAACAAACAAAAAAACTGCCCAGAGAGTGGGCTCAGCATAGAACTAGAAACCCATGTGAAATCACTGAAAATGACTACTATTATTATGAGCCTTATGTTGTGTGACTTTGGCCGACTCCCAATCTCTCAGAGATTTTGTTTTCTTCTTGAACAAATATAAATTGTACTTGATCCAACCTGAATCTGAGTAACTTCTAGGCATGTGAGAATGGATATGTTAATAATAGCTACCCTAAAAATTAGAAGTACATGACAGGGTTACTTTTAGTCTACGCCATGAAGAAATACAGGAACTTACATTTAGATAATAAATTATTGATGATAAATAATGCTTGCTATAGCAAAGTCATGCAAAAGCAGCTGGCAACGTGTTGGTGAAAGTTGCTGTATTTATATTTTTAGTTTCAGGCATACAAAACAATGTAATAGACATTTACACCCCTCATAAAGTGATAACCCCCTCCCCCAATCTACTATCCCTGATATCATATATAGCTGTTACAATTCCATTGACTCTATTCCCTATACTGTACTTTACATCCTGTGACCATATATATATATATATATATATATATATATAATGATATGTTTAATTAATTAATTCATTCATTAATTACAATTTTCATTCAATATTATTCAGCTTTAGGTACACAGCGCAGTGGTCATATATCTACACAGTCCATGAAGTGGTCTCCCTAATAAGAAAAGTGCCTATCTTGCTTTTTAAAGTGAGGACCGGGTTCTGGGACTTCTTATCACATCAGCTTCTATCAGTGGTGCCCTGTTGTTCACCTACCAGATCTCATTTAGATAGTGATTACAAGTCCATAAATTCCCAATTTACTGCGAAGAATAATAGTGACAATGTAAAAATATTTGGTTAGCAATTTAGCATCCAATCCAAAGAAAACATAATACTGTGAAATGCAAATTTGTTGTTTTGCAAGAGAGAAATGCTCTACCCTTTATGATATTTTCTTTACACACTAATGTTTTTAAAAATATGGGACAGACTATGGACCAAACACATAAGAATTTCTGAAGCTAGTGGAGTTATTCTAACATGATATATATTTTTCAAATTAAATTACACTTAGCTCAAACATAAGAATTGAAAAATACTTAGGTATTTATAAACTTTATTTTTTTACAAAGGAGAAAGTAAAGATTCAGAAAAGTAGCTGGTTTAGTAGGACCCTGGTTTTCTGATCTGCAGTGTAAAGCTCTTCTACTATTCCGTTCTGCAAGATATTGTTTCATACATATCATACTGCATGGTTTGAGCCTATGTTCTTGTGTGTGTGTGTGTGTGTGTGTGTCTATTTGTGTCTGTCTGCATGTCTGTGTTCATGTAATGTGAGTCTCTTAAAAGAATGAATAAGATTTTTGTTGTTTTCTTATTTGACAAAACACTACTCCAACATTCCAAGATCCCTGCGTTAAGAAAATAAGAAACTTTGGAGCATAAATGATAGCACGTTGAAAACATTCAATGAGGAAGTAAACTTATAATATAAATAGCTTCCAGGACACCATACTTTATCAAAATGTTTATGTTACTGTATCATGCAAAAGGAAACCAAGATAAAATCTTTGTTGACCTTAAATGATTACTGCTTTAATGCAAGCGGGAAATGTGAGTAGTGGGTAACCTTTAGTCTACCCTTGATTCATCTCCAATATATAGACATCATTTCTGTGACAAAAATATAATAGTACTATCTCTCATGTAATTTTGCTTTTTTATACAGGTTAATAGTTTGCAGGTTACAAATTTTGTGAGCTGTGTACATTTCCCGTTATTTTCTAATACATTGATGAAAACAAATGCCCTGTGGTTCCAGCATTGGTCGCTTTTTACCAAACAAAAATTTCCACTGAGAAAAGTTACAGTTATTACCTTAAAAGAGATGTGTTATTTTATTTTTCTGACAGCGGAAGGCCTCTCTACAAGTCTAAAGGCACACACAATTATATGCTAGGGAGCAGAATAATAGAACACTGCACTAGGATAAATTCTGTGCCCACTTAATTGAAACATTTGCCAAGGAGCTGGGTGAGAGCAATGTATTTCAATCACTTTAAACAATGGATAAATGAGACACATTCCTTCTAAACGACACACTTTAGTTGTCTGGAAGCCTATTCACAGTTATGCATGGTAACGTAAGTTTGCCACTCTGTTCCTTACAATTGGTCCATTTCAAGCTGTTCTTTGAAGCTATTTATTCCGAAGAGCCTTCTTAATATTAAAAGAAAATAAAATGTTTTTATGTAGCACTAAATATTTTTAGATGTAGACCAATATATTTCTTTTCCCTCAATCCCTCTGGAATATATATGTATGTATATGTGTATCTTGGTCTTTCTGTATGTTTCTGCCTGTCTTTCTGTTTCCTTTTCTCTCTCTCTCTTTAATTGATTTTATTAATTTCTTATATTAAAATTAATTAATTTTATTAATTTCTTATATTAAACCAGATTGATCTAAAATATTTTCATTGTAATGTTCAGTTCAGTATTTTTATTTTATTAACTTGGAATATAACAATTGGCCAATGCCAGTAATTCTAGAGAAATGAATATAAATTTGTTTTAACAGCAGTATTTTTCTTATTAAATTTATTGGGGTGACATTGGTTAATGACATTACATAGGTTTCAACTATTCAATTCTATAATACATAATCTGTATATTAGATTGTGTGTTCACCACCAAAAGTCAGATCTCTCTTTATGTCACCAAATATTTGGCCCCCTTTACCATTTTCGACCCCCACCTTACCCCCATACCCTCTGGTAACTACTATACTATTGTTTATCTCTATGAGTTTTTGTTTGTTTTATTCATTTGTTGACAGCACTATTCTTTAAATAAACATCTTTTCATGTTTCTGAAAAAAAAACTTACAAAAGAGAAATAAAGAGAAGATAATTGATTACTGAAGAAAGCCAAACTAAAAATAATGAAACAGAAGCAGAGAATACTTGATTTAATGAGTTATAGGTAGAGTGGCTATAGAATTTATTGTCTAAACCATGACAATTTTGAGTATGGAAGACAGTTACTATAACTAGGAACCACGGATGCACTGGAAAACCAGGTAAACAAGGCCATGGGGTTACTCTTGTCACCTTAGTTAGAGGTGATCAATCTTACACATATTTTTTTTAATTGATATGATATTTTTCAATACCCGTTATATTTTTATCTACAGTTTCACAGTTGGTTTTAGACAAAGGATCAAGATAAAGTATGACAAAATGTACCACAATAAGGCAATACAAAACATATTTCTGGCTGGCCGAGTGGCTCAGTTGGTTAAGAGTTGACTTAAGAGTGCAAGCTCTGAGCAACAGGGCTGCTGGTTCGAATCCCACATGGGCCAGAGACCACTGTGCCTGAGCTGAGCTGTCGCTGAGCTGCCAACAGGTGGCAGGATGGTTCAGCTGGTGTAACAAGATTGCCTGTTCGATGAGCTATGCCCACCCGCAACTAAGACTGAACTTGATGCCTTGAGCTGAGCTGCCGCCTGGATGGCTCAGTGGATAGAGTGTGCGCTCTTAACAACAAGGCTGCTGATTGGACTCCCACATGGGATGGTGGCTACGCCCACCCACAACTAAGATCAAACATAGCACCTTGTGCTTAGAGGCCACGTGCTACCAATGGGAAGCCAGATGGCGACTGGCGCCCTCCACAATGAAGATAGAAGAACAACAACTTGGCTGGTCCCCTTCCCGAATTCCCCAAGACTATTCCTCTCCTCCCATTCTCCAGTAAAATCTTAAACAAACAAACAAACAAACAAAACAAATTCCTTCTATGTCTTGTAAACTGAAAACTCAAAGTTCTGGATCTGAAAATACTCTGCAGATTAATGTAAGGTAGGTTGATATTCTAAATTGTTTACAGAATTATATCTGAAAAAAAATTACTGCTCCACAAGGAATTAGAAATATGTTTTAGGTATTTTATAATCTTTTTCTTGGTTTTCAGTTTAAAAATAAAAATGATCTTGTCTGTTAATTTGACCAAGTGCAAACAAAGAACTCACCTTAATGTGGAGGGTGGGAAAATATGTTGATGTTTTCAGAAGCCTGTTCTCTAAACTTGTTCTCCAAACCTGTCAGAGAAGGATCCTCCTTAGTAACTTGAATGCCTGATAACAGTATATTATTTGTTTTGCTTGAAATCAGTGCCTATAATAATTCTACTTAATTTGTGTTATGTTGCTGCAATATGTTTGTGTGGCCACATCTTGGGTAGAAGGAGTAGTGGAGGGAGACAACCTCCTTTAAGATAAGAATTGAACAAGAACTACACAGGTATAAACAAGTGAAGCAATTAAATTGGCAATACCTGGGATGGATGTAATTTTGTTGCATGTCAATATATTTAATATTAGTTCGTGAAGCTGGGGATGGGAGAATGGCTAGAACATGGCCTAAGACACTCAGTTCACAGCAGAGAGGAAAAAGAGCGGTCATGGGGAGTTGCTAAAAAATGATTGAAAGTCTTGCTGGTGAATCTCACTAGATAGGAGAATCTTAGCCCAAATATTCTGTTTTTTTATTTTTATTTTTTTTATTTTGAGGGGTTGCATAAATATTTCTAAAAGTAGAAGTTCAGAAGGAGTCTAAGAGATATGCTTTTGTGGCTTTGGCCCATCACAATTCTTTTAAGTGCTGTGAGAGTAAGAAGAAGCAAATTTCTGACACCCTCCTGGTAAATTGTTGTCACTGTTTGGCAACTTATGTTTCAGAAGATGGAGACCAGGAAGACAGGAAGCTAGTTTCTAACAAAATGCATTACCTTTTTCCCTCAAAATCTGCAGCATTTCTTGCTAACTTCTTGCAGAAAAAGAAGAGAGAGAGAGAGAGAGAGAGAGAGAGAGAGAGAGAGAGAGAGAGAGAGAGAGAGAGAGAATCTCTTTTTATTTTATCCCTTTATAAAAGGGATTGTTGTGGATATTTTCTGCACAAACTATGTAGAAAAGTGTAATAACCCAGAACTACATACATCTGTATAAGAAAAAAAATGAACATTGGAGAAAATCTAGCCAGGCAGTAATTAACTTAATATTAATAAGTTGGATTTCTGTGCTGTAAAAGGAAAGAAGTATTGATAAGATTGTTGTTGTGTAGAAAGATTTAGACTGTGGAGATCACTCCACCCTGAAATCCAACTAATAGCTGGGGGAGGAGGAATATAAGTTGTGAGTCTGAACAGCCTGATTTGCTCTATCTTACAGGAATAATCTATAATTATCTTTATGTCTTTGGAAAATAAATAATATCTGTAAATTTCAGTTGTTTATATAAAATAAGCTTATTTTTAGAATTAAATGATAACACATGCAAAACAATATGAAGATATTCAAAACATCTAGATAATCAAATAATATTGATTACCACCTCTTGTTCAATCTGAGAGATTTTCTAAACAAACTTATTTTCTGGAGTGTAGTATCTTTCTCCACTAATATATCTGTAAGTTTATAAAAATATTTGAAAAACATTACTTGTTGAATACAAGTAATTTTATAAACCCATGAGAAAGTTTGAGAGCAGAAGTATGTTATTTTTTTAGTAAAAATATTAGTGTTGAGATTCACAGTTTACAAATCAATTCCACATATGAGATTTAACTTGCATCTCATGACCAATAAGGTAGTTTTATTATTTTTCAAGTGAGGAAATGCACTAACAATTTAAAGAGAATTTTTTCCTAGAGTACTTACAGAACAGGTCAAACCGCAAATAAATGACAAAGCTTTCATCCAAAATTGAATTATCTGAATCCAAACACTATTCCACTTACTCCTAAAGTTATTTTCCTTTTAAAGTTTGCATTTATTATTAAGCCAGAAATATCACATATATAGTACTATTGAAATATGATGATGATTGCAATAAAATACTCAAGCCTCTAGGGTTCTATTTCATGAGTTCATGTTTGGGGAAATTAATGGCATAAACAAAATTTTTCTTCATGTTTTTTATACTCTTCCTAGAGATAAGTTATAGGCTATACATTTGATGCAATTTGTGAATAAGCAGCAGAGTAAATTATCCACTCTGTTATTTTTCAGACGTCCCTATGACTCAAAATAAATCAATTATCTGTCATTTTAGCTACAGGTATTCATCATGCCCATATTTTTCTTGTTGAATAGGAAATTTAAATTAGAATTCCAGGAGCTATGGAATTGAATTCATTGACTCAACAAGAATTTCTTTTTTAGAAACTATTATAGAAACATAGCAAAACCACAAATATGTCTTTGTCCTCAGGGAGCTGATAGTCAAATGAGCAGAGACAGACAAAAAATTCATATATGTTGAGGGATGATCATATTGTAGAGGAAGAAAAAGCCTTCAGGGAAATAAGGGAGGTGGAGGAGATGCTACTGTAATGCTATTTGATATAGGAAGTCTGTGATAATGCAACACTGTGGAAGAGTTGGAGGCATAATCCCAGTGCTTATCTAGTCTAAAATATTCCAGACAGAGGAAGTAGCCTAGGAAAAGGCCTTGATGTTGGAGCATTGTTTTTATGCAATGGGAACATCCTGGGGGGTCACTGCCCTCGGAGGACAGCGACAGAACTACAGAGTGGTAGAGCATTAGGTCAGAGAAGTTGTTAGAGGCCAGGCCATGTTAGGGCTTTTAAGAATATGTTCTTTCATATTTCTCAAATGTTTGAGATGTCTAAATAGTACCCCCTACCCCCGAATCAAGGTCCTAATCCCTGGAATCTATGAATGTTACCTTATATGACAAAAGAAACTTTACAGATGTAATTAAGGATCTTGACATAAAGAGATTATTCTGATTATCCAGATTGGCACAACATATAATCACAAAACTCTAAAAGAGAGAGGCAGGAGGGCCGGCCGAGTGGCTCAGTTGGTTAAGAGCTCGCTCAAGAGTTTGAGCTCTGAGCAGCAGCGGTTCGAGTCCAGCCTGAGCTGAGCAGCCACTGAGCTGCCAACAGGTAGCAGGATGGCTCAGCTAAAAAAAAAAAAAAGAGAGAGAGAGAGAGAGAGAGAGGCAGGAGGAATTTTGACACAGAAGAAGAAAGCCATGTAAAAATGGAAGATGCTATGCTGCTGGCTTTAGTGATGTAGCAAACGGCCACAAGGAATGCAGCTCTAGAAACTGAAAGAGGCAAAGAGAGGGATACTAGAGCCGCCTGTTAACACCCTGATTTTAACCCATTGGAACAGATTTTGGACTTGGGACTTGCAGCTCTGTGAGAATAACTGTGAGTTTTTTATAACCACCTATCCCATCCTATCAGCTAATATCTGCTCATCATCAAGAACCCAGTGCTGATATTTTAATCACAAAGTAAGCTTTTCTTAACAAAGGTATCTTGCTAGCACTACCCCATGTATACAAAAAACCATGAATAGTAAGTCTTCACTTAACGTTTTTGATAGATTCTGTGACTTTAAGCCAAAGCCATATAATGAAACCAGTTTCACCATAGGCTAATTTATATAAATGACAGTTAAGTTCCTATGGCATTTTATCAATATTATAACAAAATGACATTGAACAAAATAATGTTATTCAAGGACCTGCTATATGTTGCTATAATAGCATGTAATATTTTAGTACAATTATCCATTTACGCATACATCTTCTACATAAGACAGTAAACATGTTGAGGACAGGTGTTTTTTTTCCCCTTTTTTGAACCAACATACACCAGTGTCTTTCATGTAGTCAATGATTAATGATTATTTGTAGAATTAATTAACATGCAATGTTGTTATAAATGAGATCATGTGGGTCATTACATCATTAATTTAGATGTTTTCATATTGTCTCTTTATAGTCCCAAGAAATGCCAAAGACAAATTCCAAAGAAAAATGGAAAACTCACTGGTTTATAAAATTTATGACACACTTTCTTACGCTTTTAGAAGCCCTGGTATTTATCTATCTATAGGCTATTAACGCCTTAACTATTCCTTTGAAAGTGCATTCTAGTTGCTTGGATTCTGTGGACCTAACAACATTTTTAGAATTGCAGTGAAGGATAAGTTACAGGAAGGCCACGGTTAGGGATACATGTTCACATGCTGCCTGGAGTGTTCAATCAAAATTCACAGTGTAAAGTACTTATTAGCCTCTTAGCTGCAAATGTTTACATACTGTAGCAATGCTATTGTTTGAGTGTAGGTAATATAAATGGCCCTCTTGACCAGTTTGAGATCCTACCATAGTCACTTCATTTTAATTCAATTTTTAAAATGTAAAACTCAGATAGCCTTATTGTTAAGAATTCGGGCACATCTCTCTGAATATTTTCTTTCATATTGTCCAAGAATTTCAGCAGCTTGCCAATTCATTCATGCTTTTAGCACATATTTGTTGAGTGCCTACTGTGTTAGGCAAGTGCAGGGTATTTGGGATACATTAGTGAAGAACAGTCAAAAATCCTACTTGTGTCACATCCTTCCCAATACTTAATATTTTCACTCTTTAAAGTTGTCTGAAGTGTTTAATCTTTAAAATTGTAATTATTCTGGTGTGTGTAGAATGGTATTCCATTAGAGTTTTAATTTTCACTTCCCTTATAAATATATTGACAACCATTAATTTTCTTGCTTGACATTCATATATCTCTCTTGGTAAACTCTGTCATCATGCCTTTTATTCATTTTTTTATAAAAAATGAGGTCTTTGTCCTTATTTTTCAAATATAAGATTCCTGTGTTTTATCTATGTAAATAATGGATATAGTTGTGAGAATAGATTTGCTGAGTTATTTTGAATTAATATCAAGCACAGTGTTATTTATTTGTTTGTTTGTTTGTTTGTTTGTTTGTTTGTTTGTTTGTTTGTTTCCACATACCCTGCCTTTCTTCCAGGGAAAATGAATGAACTGCCAGTGATTCTATCAGGGTCAACTGTACTTGTGCCCAGCATCATTTCCACTATTGCCCAATCAAGAATATCTCTCCAGAAATGTATCCTCTCTCTTCCACATCATCTTTCTTTCTTATGAATGATTCACCTCATTTTACACACATGCTGATTTTTCTTCCTTCTAATCCTATCACTCCTCTTCTCAAGCTTTATAATTGCTTCACATCTGTATTATTTTCCTACAGCTGATATAACAAGTTACCATAACCTTGGATAGGTCTAGATTGAAATGATGGTGAGAATGAGGGTTGTTCCTCAGAGAAGGAATATTCTTATTAATGGCAAAAATCTGATGGCAGAAATAAGCATGAAACAGAGTGAGAACCTCAAGCACTGTGGAAATGAGGATAGAAAATGTTTAAGTCAGAGAATTATGGGAAAAGCTGGTGGCAATTTGGGGATTAAAGAATCAGTTTAAGACCTTTGGATGTTCTATGCATTGAAAAGTTTCTGATACTTCTCCACATGCAATTAAAATGTTTAAAAATGTTAAACCCTTAAATTAACATAAAGCAAGTAAAGAATAGATTAGTCCCATGATAACGTATTTGAAGGTATTTTTGAAATGTACAACTTCATATTCTTGACACTCATATAGTCTTTGAAAAACTTATTTATATCCTGGTATCTTTAACATATGAGTGGCCTTGTGTAATTCAAAACTGAGACTAGAGTATCAAAAAAACTGTATGTCCTGTTGACAGTTTTAAGTAGCCCTGTGATTAATGGGAATCCATTGGCAGGTTTTAAAATACTGAATAGCATAATCACATTTTTTTTGATGACTCTGATGTCTGTGTAAGAGACTGAGATACCTGGAGACAGAGAGGATACTTATATTTTTGTAGTTGCCAAAGTTAATGTAATAAAGACCTGAAGAATCAGGAAGACTCCTGAAATTTATTTTGAGTTACTAGATTTAGGGCATCATGATTAATTGTTTTGAAGGTGAACAAGAGGAAGAATCTATTAGTTTGAGATTTCTAGCTTGAATAATTTAATGGTTCTTGGAGTCACTAACATTTGTGGGAATGGGCGTGGTGAAGATGATAACTTTCATATTACAAATGTATTTAAAATGCTTGTAGATACCTGCTGTTGCTATTGATTTGGGAGTTATAAGCATATGCATTGTTGGTAAAAACTTGGCAGTAAATGAAAACACCCAGAGAGACTAGAAACAAAGAACTAAAAGAACAGTGAGAAAATAAAGAAAGCTTTTGTAATAACAGCATTGGGTAGGTGGATTGAGGAGTACATGTCCATGATGCTTTGAAAGGTCACTTCTATTTGATACTCTTAACAGGCATGTAGATCATATAAAACAGTTTATTATTTCTATTATTTGGCAATGTAGTCAAGTAATTAAAATATGGCTGTGACTTGTTGATATCTAGGTCTTATTTCTACTCAGTTTAAAACTATTATTGTCTACTGAAATCTGAAATTTATAATAAACACTGACTAATAATCTTCACTTTATTTCATATCTTACCAATTTCTTTTTATTTAGTGTTATAATGATATATTATGTGACTAGTTTATACATAAAATTTTGTTTTTTACAAGATATTTGGAAACATTTAATTAAGCCTATCTAAGAATGTGTATACACATGAAATGAATAATAATACAGTGAGATTGAGATATATTCACAATTGGATGGATATATAGTCAAGATTGCATATTCAACCATAAAGATATGACCATAACATTCTCTACTAGTACTTCTGTCTATAAAATTTTTTAATTTAAACAAAACACCTTGTAAAAATTTCAGCACACTAAGTTGAAATGGATAGGAAGAAATTTGATTCCAGAATCAAGATTTTATAAACTTATATTGATATTTTAAATTATAAGCCAAAATGAGTAAGACAAAAAAAAATAAATCAGAAATGGAAGTTTCTGAACTCAGATTAAAAAACAATTTATAAAATCAAGGATAGGCAAATTATGGATTAAAAACAATTGTGTTCATAAGACCAAATGGTTTCAAACTGTTTCTAAACTGAGGTTGAGTTAATTGAAGAATAGTTAATAAAACGAAAAAAAATTATAGCACACCCCTCTTTTCCATTGGACCCACAATTCTGCACTTAACTGATGATCTAACAATGTTTAGAAGCCATATGATATACCTGTTAAGACTGAGCTTAGAATCAGTTACAGTTTGTATTTTGGTTTTGCAACTTTTTTTTTATTTAACAATTACTTGTTGATTCTGTGTCTTAGTTTCCTCATAAAAAATTTTACAAAAACAAACTCAGGGGGCCGGCCAAGTGGTGCGCTGGTTAAGAGTTGGCTTGGGATGCCAGCTCTAAGCAGCAGGGCCGCTTGTTCAGATCCCACATGAGGGCCAGTGACGCTGCTCCCTCTACAGCTAAGATGGTGAACAACAGCTCGACCTGGAGCTGGGCTGCTGTGAGTGAGTTGCCTGCAATGGCTTAGGCTGCAGTGAGGCAGCAGTGGCTGCCATAAACTACCGCGAGCAGCCAGCAGCTGGCATGAGCTGCCAGGAGCCACCGTGAGTGACTGTCCAGTGGCCAGCAACCGATCTGCCTCACCTGGGAAGAGCACAATGATAAATACCAACATGGGCCAGTGAAGTGATGTCCTCCAAAGCTAGACTGAAGAACAAAACGACAGCAACTTGTCTATTCCCCGATTCTCCAATGTTGTTCCCCTCCCCCAATTCCCCAATAAAATCTTTAAAAAAAAACCAAAAAACCTCAGGAAATAAAAGGAGTTAATTTGATCAGCCCAGTGCACCTCACATGGCAAAAGCTATATAAATTTATCAGTTTTGAAGTATTACATTCTCAGTACTGCATTTAAGATGGGTACTGAAAATAATTTTAATCTGGGATAGCCTCACAAGAATGGTAAGAGTTTTAAAATCAAAGGATCATAGGTTAGGGCCAGCCGAATGGCCCGCTGGTTAAGAGCTGGCTTGGGACGCCAGAGGGCCCCGGTTTGGATCCCACATATGAGGGCCAGTGACACTGCCCTCCACAGCTAAGATGCTGAACAACAGCTCAACCTGGAGCTGGGCTGCCGTGAGTCGCCAGCTACGGCATAGGCTGCTGCCCCTGTAGCAATGGGTTGCCATGGGCTACCATGTGTAGTTAGCAGCCAGCGTGAGCGGCCGTCCAGAAGCCAGCGACTGATCTGCCTCGCCCGGGAAGAGCGCAATGATGATGCCAGCTTGGGCCAGTGAAGCAACGTCCTCCACAACTAGACTGAAGAACAAAACGACAGCAACTTGTCTGTTCCCCGATTCCCCAGCGCTGTTCCCATCCCCCAATTCCCCAATTAAAAAAAAAAAGAAAAAAAGGATCATAGTTTACATTTATAGGACAAGTATATTAAAGAGGATATTTAGATAAGAATTGGTAACTCTTTTTTAATACCTGGAGAGTTCTGATGTGCAGTGTAGAGCAGCACTGTTCTGGGTAGCTCCTAGAAGATACTAGCACCACAAAGTTATAGGGATGCTCATGGGAGCTTCATCTATAGAAAATATATATTTATATACATATATTTTTATAAATATAAATATATGACTTTTATGTATTTTATAACAATCAGATTATTCAAAAGTATAATGAGCTATCCTAACTATGGTGAAGTTTCTGTGCTCATTGTGTATTTAAGAACAAAGCTCTGAATATGAAGCATCAACAGTCTTATAAATGTTGATCTCTTCATTGATGGGGTCACTTCCCTATTTAACCACCAGAGGGTTCCAGTATTCATGAGGTAAAGAGTTTGCGATACTAGATAATGTTAGTTTGCTAGGGCTGACATAACACAATACTATTGACTGGGTGTCTTAAACAACCAAAATTTATTTACAGTTCTGGAGACTAGAAGTCCTAGATCAAGATGTCAGCAGGTTTGATTTCTTCTGAGGCTTGTCACCTTGGCCTGCAGATGGCTGCCTTGCTGCTTTGCCTTCATATGGCTTTTTCTCTATGTTATGTCATAATTTCATCTTCTTACAAATACCAGTCATATTGGAACAGAGCCCGCCCATGTGACCTCATGCTACTTATTTACCTCTTTAAAGGCTCTGTCTCCAAATACAATAACATTCTGAGGTACTAGGGGTTAGGACTTCAGCACATGAATTTTAGGTGGATATAATTCAGCACATTAACACTAGAGTAGCATTGCTTCATGACCTTGTTCCTTCTCACCCTCCAACCTATGCTTGATCTTTCTTGGCTCACACTCCAAGACCCAACCATAACAGGCATGAGGAGGGCATGCTTCTTATCTAATCCTAGTACTGAGTTGAGCTGTCCTTCCTTGTTTCACAGTCTGGTTCCATTGGGCCTGACCTGAAAGAGATCCTGTTCATCAGCAATTGAAATAAGTTCCACAAATGTAGATGACTTAAAATAGTAGTGATGTATCATTACCTTCCAAATTTTATTGACTTGACCAGAAATCTAGCTCCTTAGGTTTCTGTCTTTCAATTCTTTCTTGTTTGTTTCTTTCAATTCTTTCTTGTTTGTTTGTTTATGTAAAAAGGAAATTTAAAAAAGAACTCTTTAAAAAATAAATCAAATGTAGAATGAATTTGCATATTTTCCCTTTGAATGAATTATGTATGGTGATTATATGCCAAGAAGTTGTAGTCGAGATGTACTCTTGCTTTAAATATAAGGAATAATCAATAATTGCATGTAAAATTGATTAGATAAAATTATCTTAATAGCTCAGTCACAGGTGCAGTCATTGTTCTTATCATTCTAAACGGGGATATTTCTTTTTAGTGAATCCATGAATTAAAGAGGAAGATAGTCAAAAGAACCATAAAGAAACTTTAATTAGGATGTACATATAAAGTTAAGAGAACACAAAGTTGTAAACATTGAAATGGAGGAGAAAACAAACCCAGCCATAAATATTCTTATTTGAGAGCTAAAAGCATTCTGCTAATCTAATGATTTTTCTTCATATTCAAAGTTTTACGGTTACTTTAAGCAACACAGAATTTGAAATACTAAAAGATCAATTCCAAATAAATAAATCAGTATCATATTAGTACCAAATTACCTGCCTATCACTTACTAAAATCATTTGTGTTGTTCACTTATTTCTTAATAGTTCCCAACATAAGTACTATTGTTGTTAATATTAATAAATATATATAAACAAGATTTAGTTGCATTGCAGTGAACTCTTTATATACATATTTTGAGATGTTGATTATGTTATAGTTACTACTTTTGAGGGGAGACCTATTTGATTAGAATTGCAGACAAAAACAAATCAGTGCCATGATTTTAGAACTTTATAAGTTTTTTCATGAAAAGGGCTCCTTTAACATGTGACACCTACTATCTCTTCTTCTTCCTACATATTTAAATCATGGTTCTACTTACGGTGAATTTTTCTGCCTTGAGCAACATCGGCTTATATAATGTCAATCACACAGAGACTTAATACTTCTCATTTCAGTTAAATGCCTTGGAATACCTTAGCTATGATCTATAAATACATTTTCGGTTTCAGCCACCTATGGGCTCTTGAGAACAAGTGAACACAAGGGAACGTTTTTAAAAGCATATGTTCCATATGTGTTACATAATATTTATGTAATTCTAAAATGATGATGCTTGTCAGTAGCATATCAAGGACCTATTTAGAGAAATGATTCACTTAGAGGTCTGAAAATGATAATATGGCAAAACTATAATATAATATGATCACAGAGTATCAGGATAAGTTAAATATCAGGCACCTTTTACATCTTCTATTTTATTTACTGATCATCAGTGCTACTATTTTGATAGAAACATAAAAGAAGTATTAAGCCACTTCAAAGAGTATTAGATTTGAATGTTTATACAGTGAAATGTGACTCACTGATGCAGTTTGGATGGGACATTATCTGACCCCTAGGAAGTGGTTGAGAACATTATTCAATAAATTCTTAAGATTTTGAAATAAAAATGGATTCATTTTCCTGAATGATGCCCTGAGGTGCTAAATGTCCTCAGGTTCTGGAATGGTGAGTCTTTAGGTTATTTAAATATTATCGTGTTTATCCTCCCATTAGCAAAACATTCGAAACTCCCACAATCAGATCAATTGTGAAAAGTGGAATTTTAGAGGCAAGAATATTAAATTGGGCCTAAGTTGAATGTATAACTTGTTAAAGAAATATTGCATTTGTTTATTTTTCATTATAGATCGAGTACTGAATTTTCACTTAAGAACATTTGTAAAATGCACCAAAGCACAAAGGAAATAACCCCCTTTAACATTTTCATATGGACTTATCTAGATATAAAGCCATGTAGGCATGCATGTGCATGGATATATTATATTTTAAACTAAGCCATCACATTATGACATATTTCACATATTTATCCATGCCATTAAATATTTTCCTCTTGCATATGTTGTGCAATGGGGTCATGAGACAATATCAGTAGCATCACAAATATATCTGAGAAAGCTAGTAAACAGAGAAACCATAGAGTGGACACAATCATGCATGCTCTCAGCATACCACAGCTTACACTGGGCAAAGAAAGTCTGCAGGTGTGTACTGTCACACTGCCAGTCGAGTCTCTATATTGATGGTGAACAAGGAACATCTATGCGACTATGGAATAATCGAAGCATTCTGGATGGAAAAATGTCTTTGTAAGAGAGTGGGGGTCTCTAAAAACCAGTGGCATAAATGATTCCGTTCTTGGTGAGTCAATTCTCTGCTAAGTTACAGAAAGAAGGAAACATTTCCTCCAGAGCAAATTTATCTTTCACCATTACATAAATAACAGTAATGTCATATGTATATGTACTTTAATTTGCTGGGATATTAGATACAATTTTTTTTCATTATCCTGCATCCAGTGAGCCCATAGTCCATATGAAAGTCATTGCAACATTTGCCAGTTGCCGTGTTCTCCTTAGTGCTGTTAGAACTCTGCCCTAGACTCCTCTATTGCTGGACCTGCCACAGAGGCTTTCAGTGCAGCAACCCTGGCTTCACTGATGGTAGAAGAGCTCTCAAAGATGCCTAGTGTGTTAGTCAGTTTGGGCTGTTATGACAAAATACCATAGAATGAGAGGCATAAATAACAGAAATTTATTTCTCACAGTCTTGGAAACGGAAAAGTCCAAGATTGAGATGTTCGTAGATTTGTCCTTGGTGAGGATGCTCTTCCTGGCTTACAAATAACTGCCTTCTCACTGTACCCTCACATGGCAGGGAGAGGAAGCTCTGGTATCTCTTCCTGTTCTCATAGGGCACTAATCCCATCATGGGAACTCCACCCTCATGACCCAAGCTAAATCAAATTACCTCCCAAAGGTCCAAACTCCTAACACCATCACAGAGAGGGGGTAGGGCTTCAATGTTTGAATTTGTGAAGGACACACATTCAGTCCATAGCACTTATGTACATATGTGTGATATTTCTCCATGTGCTGTGGAATATTTTGAAAGATTCTGACATATACAATGTAAGAGGATAGTAGTAATGCTTATTTTTTTCAAATACTTTCTCTTGAAATTTTGATATAAACTTTTCAAGGTAAGTTATATACTATGTTTACATAGCATGGAATATTATACATAGATAAACATGTTAAATAAGCACTTTGAAGGTAAACATCTGATTATATATAAAGGCATTTGATTGAGTAAAAAGTCAAGTCTACATTTTTGAGGGCTGAAATTTACATGAAGTACTTGAAACTTATAGCTGAAGAAGAACCATATATATATATATATATATATGTGTGTGTTATATATATATATATATATATATATATATATGTTAGAAAAATAACAACTGATTATCTAAAAATAAGTAGAGAACAAATGATAATGAAAGTACAACTAATAATAATACAAGAAACAAAACTGCAATTAAGGGAATTAATCAAGAAAACAATTTATTTTGAAACTAATAATACCTGGTGGTACACTGTATCAAGTAAATAAAACCCAGATATCAACAGAAAATTATAGGGTAATACTATTTATGAATTAGGATTTAAAAATCTGAAGAAATTTTTAACAGATAAAATATATCAGTGTATGAGTATTACAAAGAAAGACAATATGTTGTGACCACATTAGATCCACACCCGGAGTGCAAGGATAGATTAATATTATATATTCTATGCAAGTCATTTTGTAGTAACTTTCAGAGAGTAATATGATTATTTTTTTTGCAAAAACAAAAAGTCTTTTGTGAAATTCTACATTTACTAATTGCTTTAAAATAAAATCTTAAGTAATAGGAATAGGAGGTAAACACTTTAATCTGATAAAGGATGTCTATACAAAACAAGTAATCACCATCATTCCTACTGGTGATCCTTAAGAATGTCTTCATGAAAAGAAAGCAGACATGGAAACACAATAGCCTATCCTTACTACATCATCATGGATTTCCTAGTCAGTGTCCAAAAGACACGAGTATGAGGAGAGAAGCTATGACTTCTTTAAAGAAAACTGTAGGTTTGAAGCCAATATTAAGTACCTTAATGACTGTGTTCTCACAGTGTACTACCTCCAAACAAAAAAACTTTTGCCTGAATAAACTAAAATACCAAAAAAAAATGCCTGTTGGAATAAATTATGAAGCAAATAAGAATACAACCCACAAACCAAAGCAAAATACTTGAAACATAACTATAAAAGTAACCATGTTTAAGACTATTTTTTACTCAGTAGAAAAATATACAAAAATCAACTATAAAGTAATCAAAAGACATGTATAAGAATTTTAAGAAACAAAAATATACACATTTCTACAAATAAATGAAAATATGAACTGTTTTTATTGATACCATGGAAGTAAATACATATTCACACCACAATATTCTACAATTTTATATTCACTAGAAAAGCAAAAATTAAGAGATGTGACAATACCAAATTTTGGCAAGGACGTGGATCAACAGAGTTTTATACACTCTAGTGAAATGGAAAATTGCTCAAAATCATTGGGAAAAAATAAGGCTTTATCTGTAAAAATATGCATAACTAAAATTTAGGAATTGCATTTCCAGGCATACTCATATGTGCCAGGAAACATGCTAAAATGTTCACAGCAAGCTAACTAGAAACAAGTGTCTATACACTGGAGGACAGATAACTGAATCTAGCTATATTCATGTAATACCAGAATTGGCAAACTATGGACCATGAACCCAAGATAGCAAGCTTCCTGTTTTAACAAATAGTGTTTTATTGGAACTCAGCCACACTCCCTGGTTTATGTATTGTGTATGGTTGCTTCTTCTTTGTGAAAGCAGTGTTTGGTAGTTGTGACAGGGATCACATGCCCTATAAAGCCAAACATATTTACTGTCTATTTACAGAAAATGTTTGCTAAACCTGGCTTAATGGGATCTTGCACAGAAGTGACAATGAAAAAAAACATGAAACAGCATGAATGAACTTCAGAAACATAATAACTAGATAATGAAACTATATTTTAATAAAGTTCTAATTATTGACTAGTAAAATGAGGCAATATGTTTTTTTAGGAATAGATACGTATAGCATACATTTATTTTAAAATGCAAAAATATGCAAGTTTGATGAATAACAATTCTGATTATTGGTTATCTGTGTTATGGTAGGAAGCAGCTCGGCCAATTAGAGAATTGCAATATAATAATTCCTGTTGGAGGGCAAGTTTAAGCATATTTGTTTTATTATTTAATTTTTTATCTTATATATTAATTATATTAATTTTTTGGTATCACTTATCATATTACTTTAATTCTAATATAAAGTAGCCCTAGTCAGAGTAGAGAGAGCATGTGCTTATCTGTGTATATGTAAATAATCCATCCATCAGTAGGATGAGAAATAAAAAAATCCTTTAGGAAAGAAAAGAGAAAGATATATATCAAAGAAGAGTAAGCTGCATGAGTATGTGTGTGTGTGTATGTGTTCACATGCGTTATTATCATCATCATAAATAACTAAAGAGTATTATATTTGAAAAGCAATATATAGTAGTGGTTTCAAGGGGGGTTCTGGAACCAGAAAATGTGGATTTGGATTTGAATTATACTCTACTACATCTTAGCTGTTTAAACTTGGACAATTTAACCCTTCTATAAAATGAAGCTAAAAATGTGTCTTAATAGATTTATTAAGTGAGAATCATTCATTTATTAGAATCAGTGGAGATGAGGCTTTCTCAAATGGTAGAACACCACTTAAAAGAGCTTCAAAAATATGTCTATTTTTTGTAGTTTTATTTCATCTTTAGTATATATTATCTGAAAATGTTATGTTTTAAACTGTACCTAAAATTATTATAATTTAAAGAAATATTTAGTAAATTGGGAAGTAAACTCCAAAGTGCTTAAAATATAGTGACCTCCTGGTTTAAACATTTTTGAGAAAGGGATAAAAATAATCCTGGTTAGATGGGCTTACTCATGTGTGCCAGCTACTCTTGTGGCTTTTTCTTAGTTATGCATGAAGTTTTTAAAAGACTAAGCTTTTGGAATTAGGAAAAGCATGATAGTAGTCTGAATATGTTTATAATTCCGGCATTCCAAAATGCTTTCACTCTGCAATAAGGATTCTCTTGTTTAACTCAAAATCTGATTATTCCTTTCATGTTTAATCTTTCTAGCTATTTTGCAATTTGGGTCAGTCTCTTGGATACTATTCCATCATATACTTTCAAGGCTGGTTCTGTTGGGTTGTACACATCTCAGATGCAAGCCATGAACTCTAAGAGGTATATGACAGAATGTCCAATTTAAATGGTTAATAGAAGATATGTTGAACAAATGGAGAGAGAGTCTAAGTTTCTAATTTTAAAATTGTATATTGTTTGGTGTTAATTCCTCTCAAATAAACCTAAAAATTCCATCCTGCTAAAGTCCTAAATACTCATATGTTTCACAAACTAAAAGAAAAAGCATCCCAAGTACTTCATTTTATTTTGGCTATTAATGTTATATATTGCATTATTTAATATTTTAGTAGCATATAATTTAAACTCATACCTTTTTCTTTAATTTTTTGTGCTTGATAGAAAAAAAAAATATATATATATATTTAAAGATTTTATTGGGGAATTGGTGGGAGGGGAACAGTGCTGGGGAATCCGGGGAAGGGGAACAGACAAGTTGCTGTCCTTTTGTTCTTCAGTCTAGTTGTGGAGGATGTCGCTTCACTGGCCCATGTTGGTATTATCATTGCGCTCTTCCCCGGTGAGGCAATTGGTCTCTGGTCATTAGTCGGCCACTCACAGCGGCTCCCTGCAGCTCACACCGGCTGCCGGCCACTCACATAGCTCACGACAGCCCACTGCAGCCCTGCTGCAGCCTATGCCATCACCAGGGACTTACGCAGCCCAGCTCCAGTTCCAGCTGTTGTTCATCATCTTAGCTGTAGAGGGCGAGCGTCACTGGCCCTCAATGTGGGATCCGAACCACAGCCCTGCTGCTCAGAGCTAGCGCTCCCAGGTGAGTTCTTAACCAGCTGAGCCACTCGGCTGGCTCGAAAAACATATTATTGTTTATTGTTTCCAATGATTTGATTATTGCTGAGCTTCATATTTATATTTTTATTTATTGGGCATTTAAATTTGTACATGTATAAATGTTTCTCACTTTTCAATTGAGGGTGTTTGCATTTTCTAGACATTTGTTGAGTAAAAAAAAAAATGAGTGAGTAGAATAACCTTTTTATGATGCAGGATCTGGTCATATGTTGGCAGTAAATATTAAAATCACATTTTCAACATTTATCATTAGTTTCTGACATTTATAATTCTATATAGCCAAATTTATCACTTTTCAAATTTATGGTTTCTTCCATTTTTATTCCAGACTCAGAACTGCCTTCTCAAACTAAAATTGAAGAAGTTTGTATTTTGCCCCTATTCTTTTATGATTGATTTTTTTAACCTTATCTTTAATTGATCTTCTGTTATAACATTAAGAATTCTTTCTAGGCTATAATTTTTTTTTATTGACTTTCTTGCACTGCTTACCTCTGGTATAAAACCAAACAAATATATACACAGAGGGTGCCAAAAATAACGTATACATGTTTTAAGAAAGAAGAAAACTATTAAAATTGTAATACTTAATATATACCAATAACAAAAGATGAACACAAGTCACGTTTGACTTCTGCAATTACAAGAGGTGATTGAAGTGTTTACTTACATCAGCGTCCAGACACTTCTGAATATGGGGAACTACTGCTTGAGCAACACTGACCAAAGTGTCCAGTTGTATACATTTGTATACATTTTTTTGCATCCCTGGTGTGTGTGTGTGTGTGTGTGTGTGTGTATTCAATAAACACACACACACACACACAAACACACTGCCCATGATGTTGAAACTGTGACATTATTTCTAATTATATTTTCTTTTTATTTTTGGCTTATTTTTTTCTTTAAAAAAATACTTGTATTTGTAAACCTTTAGTTGTAAAGTTACCACACTTAGGTTTTATGTTTTGTTATATTGTTTATAATATCTGAAACGGTTTTGATAACATAAAATGCTAAAATGGCAATCATAGCCTTGTGTGTGTGTGTGTATTCAATAAACTTGAACAATTAATTCCAGTAGTTACCCATGGTAATACATGAATAACAACAAAAAAATGGTTTACATGAGTTACTACTGGAATTAATTGTTCAGTTTTATTTAATATAAATTTTATTTCACTGCTTGTAATTTCATAAGCTTTTACACTGAGATGATATAATTTCAGATGCAAGAAACTCTATTTTATGTTTAAGTTAGCCTCAGGATAACCTTTTAAGGACTCTTTAGCTTTTAAGGACCTGCTGGGAAAACTTGATTCCATTATCTCATTTTATAGATAAATAAACTGATCCTAGAAAGTTGAAGCAATTTGCCTACAGCATAATTGGAAAAGGTATCTATTTGATTTATTTCTCCCATCAATCGCATGCATGATGTGGACAATACAATGATTTTACTCTCATGCTTTACTAAAATGAAACCTATAGCGGTTAACTAACATGCCTGTATTGTTAGGATTCTTCAGAAAAACTGAACCAATAGGCTATGTGCCTAAGAGGAAATTCATTATAGGAACTGGCTCACACGATTGGTAAGGCCAAAAAGCTCCAAGGTCTGCCATATGCAATCTGGAGAACCAGGGAACCTGGTGGTTTAATTCAGTCAGAATCCAAAGGTCTGAGAACCAGGGAAGCCAACGGTGTAAGTTGAAATGCAAAGGCCAGAGATTTGGGGGGCCGGTGGCATAAATCTTGGTCTGAGTCTGAAAGCCAGAGAACCAGAAATGCTTATGTCCCAGGGCAGATGATGACTCTCTGATCAAGCAGAGAGCACAGTCACCCTTCCTCTGCGTTTGAGTTCTACAAGAGCCCTTAGAGAATCACATGATGCCTGCCCGCGTTGGTGAAAGCGATCTTCTTTACTCAGTCTACTGATTAAAATGCTAATCTCTTCCAGAAACTCTCTCAGGGACACATCTAGAATTAATGATTTAACAGTGATTTGGGCATCCTCTAGCCCTGTCAAGTTGACAGATAAATTAACCATTCAGTGCCCAAGGACATTCAGTGTGTTTGAACTGAGACATGACTGAAAACCATGTTTGTAGACTGGTACTTTGATAATCTTTCCACTTTAACATTGTGCCACAGCGCAGGCAGATTGATGGGAGTGGGAGGGGATTTCCTTCTCTTTTATTCCAACATTTAAACTTAGTCTGTCACATTTACTACTTTTTTCCTAATCAAGACTTTAAAATGAATAGAACACCTGTAAGCATCACTTCCTTGAATTGACTATTACCTTTGCAAAATGTGAAATGAGATCCCTTTGCCCTCTGGATAAATGTCAAGAATTCATAACCATTTTCAGGTTCTTGTCACCTTTGTTATCCAGCAACAGAAGCACTGTCATCTTGTCAGCAATGCCGATTCCTCTTTTTCTAACAACATTGCAATTGTCACTTTCCTGACAGACATCTTAGAAAATTCACATACTTGCCAAATTTTAGACAGAGCAACCTTAATACCTGTATGTTGGTAAGAAGAACCATTCTAAAATACAAGCGTGGACAAAACGCTCCTCATGCACCTTAATAATAACTCTTCAGAGTTTTTGTGCGTTTTAAGAAAACTATGGAGGCTGGCAGGAGCAGGAGTTTAAAGTACCGAAAGCAGATGGCTTCCTTCCATCAGTTAGGCTCTGCTGGTATTGCTTCAACAGAGTAGTCAGGCCAGTGCATCAAACCCAAAGTCAGAGGTCTGTATATGACCTAGATTATTCCAACTGCTGTTTATTTGACAGCCATTTTCACACATATGCCAATACAGCCATAGGTTGCTGATATTTTATTTATCGTCCATATGAATATGGGTCCAGCAGATAATTCCATGATCAAAGGGGGAAAGTAATGATTGTTTAATTAACGATCACATTTCATAGGTAGGATTAGATTTAGGGAAATTCCACAAGAGATGGCAAAGGAACCCAGGTCATTGTCACTAATACAGGTGAAGGTATAGGTGGAAGGAATGGTTATTAACACCCTATCAGACCTGTAGCTGTGAGAACATCCTGAGAAAACTTCAGTATTGTCCGTCTTCAGCCTGGCATAGAAAAAACCAAGGGCATAAACATGGAACTTCTATTATTATTAGCCTCCTGCTGGTGCACTGAAAACAACTGGCTGTCAGAAGGCCGGGATTCTTCGTTGGTTCATTCCATAATTATCAGCCTCCAGAGGCATAGGGCAGGGTGGACAGGGACGGAGGGCAGATCAGTGCAGGCTAATAGAGATCACCCAGCACACTCTCATTTCACAAGGGAGGTAAATGAGCTCGAAGAAGTTGAATAACTTGCCTTAGGTGAAAAGGCATGTAGTTGCTGAATCGGAATTTAATTCGTGGTCTTCCAATGTGAAGCTCCATGATTTTGCTCCTATACCATTATGCCCTTCTTGTTAAAAATGAATTTATTTACTGCACCTTTCCTTTTCTTCAACATAGACTTTATTTTAGCTGAAGTCAAAAGAGTATAAAAGCACATTCAGAGTAATAAATGCTCATTGTAGCAGCACAACCTAAAGTTACTCCCTATTCCTTCAACCAGTCAGGTTTTTTTCAGAGTACCTCAAATACACATACACATTAATAAACCATACTTACTGCACCTGTAAAATATGTTGACCATGATAAAGCATTAGTGCCTTTTAAAACTACATCATTACACCATTTCAAAAAATTAGTGTTTCAGTAGCAATCAACTACTTGGGAATAATGTGTAAAAATTCCCTTACAAAGTATTTTACAATAAAATGTTTTGCATTTCAATAGTCCTCCAAAGGACCATTGTGAAGGGCCTATGCTAACATTCGATCATTCATCTCTATTTGAAGTCAATGATTATAAAATCTTTATATTCATGGGTCATGTTACTCAATACTGTGAAACAAAATTTTAAGACATTTGCCTTATTGGAAGACCAATCTTGCTGTTTTGACATAGTAATAAGTAGTGAATTCTTCCTAACTCTTTTGTAAGATCGTTTCATACCAATCTATTTAACTAAAGAAGCCAGTAGTAGCTTTGCAGAAAGACATAGTTTTTACACATGGGTTTCCTTCTCCAAATCGCAACATAAAAGTACTGCCTTACAAAGGGCTGAGCCTCTTGTCTGCACAAGTAGATACTTGAACTTGATGCTGACTCCTTAGGTGGGTCCTCAAGGTAAAGAAAAAATATAGAGCAGCAGCCTCCTGGCATATAGCTTGCCAGGAGTTCAGTAGCCTACCATCCTGAGATAAAATTGAGGCTAATGGACACTAGCAAATAAACTCCTTTAACAGCACCAGAGAACCTATTAGAATAAGCTTTTTATTATTTCAGATTGGACTTAAGTTGGCAAATGGAATATTTAAGTATCAAAACTGTGCTAACAAGGCACTGTTATTCTGACCTCTGCATCTAAAGGCACATGAACCTTTTGACTCATGGCAAATAAAATGGCACAGTACTAATTAACTTTGGGCATAATCATTGAATATCCAATCGGTAAATGCATTTGAAATTGTTGAATATCTTTGCTGTTTCTCTTTCAGCATAGCCCGTCAACATCATGTCCTCCGGAAACCTGTAGACAAATTGAATATATGCAATGAAAAGTGATAGAATATAAAACAATCAGCACTGACAGTGTGCCTGCCTTGTAAATAGTACTTAGTTCTCTGGACCCTTTCTGTCCAAATATGATCATAAAAAGGGAGAAGAAGTGAGTAACCTGAAGTTGTTTGATTTACAAATTGTTCTCATTAATATTAATCAGGAGTTCTTGGAATTAGACTTTCTTATTAACTCTCAGTATTAGTAGTGAAGCTCATGGAAGAGCTTTCATTCTAAAGAAGCAAACATTAACTGGATGAGAGTCAGCTTCTTTGTTTTAAAGGAGACAATAAATAATTAGTCATGACCTAGGAGCAGACGACCTTGAGTCTCAGGAGGCAGATGCCGCTTCCCACTATATGAATGGAGGGGACACATAGCTCCCTCCATTTTATTTTCCAACAAGGGGTGCTTATTAGATATACCCAAGCATCTCGAGGAATTAAAAAGTTTATGACTTGAAGAAAATATTTTGGACATCAAGATGCAGTAAATAGCAAGCTATTATAAATACTTTTCATGGAGTGTCTGGTTGTACCGAGTCTAAATTATCCAGCAATACTAAGTTTGACCCATCAATTCATGGAGACCGCTCCAGCCATGTAGCTATTATTACCGCCCTGAAGTGACTGTACCTAAGTTGACAAGTAGCCTGTTGTAGTTAAGGCAATAATCATAGTTGCTGTTTTGCCTGAAACAGTCTCAGTTTACACCCCTTCTTCCAGGATAATGGTTAATTCACTCTTAAAATTGTTCCTGTTTGGATAAGTCACAAGGCTATCCTAATTATTGGGTGTGTTAGAAAACTGAGAAATTCATTCAGTGTTTCAAAGAAAGAACTAAACTTTAAAAAGTTGGATTTCTTTTGGTTGTAGAATTCATTATGTGTAAAGGATTCCATTTATATGGTCAATATATGTAAATACTATGATTTTAAAAAATAATAAAAGAATCTTAGGTGTGCTCATTATTTACATAATGAAATGATCCATTTATCATTTGATATATATATTTTTTTGAAATGAATAATACCCAGCATCAAAACAACAGCAATAAAATGAAAAAGCTAAACAACATGAAAGACACTGTAAAGTACTGAGTAATTTGCATTTTTTCACTATTTAGAGGACACATTTTCTTGATGTTGGCATATTTCAAAAATATATTATCTGAACCAACAACATAATTTATATTCTCAAAAAATATCTCATTTGTTTTCTTGGCATAAAATTTAATATTGTCAGCCTGCTCATTTATGCTACTGGCTAAAAATCAAATTGCCAAAAGGGATGTAATTTCAAACATGGGCTAGTTTTTTTTTCTCCTAAATCTTTCATGTAAACATTTTTTTAGTCCTCCAAATATATATATATATCTGAAACATGACATTTAAAAGATGACTTCTGATTGTTGCAGTTGTCAAGAAATATAATTCCAAGTATAGGCATTTTATCATAAATGCTAGTTGAATCTTGTTTTATAGGATTTATAGCAAAACCCTTTTAATAAACATAGCTTTTCCTTAATTCAAATAATAAAAGCCAGATTTTTATGAATGTCATTTTTTAAACAGAACTGATTTTGTTCAAAATTATTTTAAATAATTTGAACTTTCAACCTTTAATCATGACCTTAAAGTTGATTTTTATAGCTATCCCAAAGTGATAGTGGAAGTTACTAGCCCAGAAGAAAATCATAAGTTGATGAAATTAAAGACTATCAAAGTAATTAATACGTAGCCAGTAAAAGAATATTTATAGAAGTACAAATGAAAAAAAAATATTGAGCATATGAAGTAAATCAGAAGTGGAGTTTTTGAAAAAGCAATTAGGAAGACTAGATTATTCATAACTCAATGTGGGCAGATCACAGTGTTTTAAAAAAGATAACATCTATCCACTGTTGCAGAGTATTAATTAATAAGAATTACACACACACACACACACACACAAAATCACATGACTACACATACATGTATACAAACTCGCCCCATTATAATAGCATTCTCTGCAGAAAAATTACGGAAAATTGCAATTCACAATTTACATGAATTCTGCATTATTTCAGTTAAATAATTTTTGTATTATGTGCTAGCCTAAGACGAAAATGGGGTTACCTGTTTTTGTTGTTGTTGTTCTGGGAAATCAATATTGTTCCGTGGATTCAATTTTGCTGTTCAGATCTTCTACCTGGAAGAGACTGTACTCAGCATTATGTCATGTTAATTCTTGCACTCAAGTAGACTCTTCATGCTGACTCAGATTTTACCAGACATATATTGAATATACTTGCAGTTCATCAGTTACAGTACAATTTGGCTCATCGGCCAAATGGAGTGTTTGGCAAAACACAAGAAAACTGAAAGAATCTATTCAATGAGTAGTATATGATAAGCATAAAAAGCATTGTGCAATGTATAAAATAACTTTGCAAACATTCCAAGTCATATCAACGTTTATGGAGTCTGGTGGAGCTTAGATGATCTAGTAAAATAATATATTGAATGATTTTTATTTATTTTATGAATGGAGCATGAGTCTAGAATGTAAACTAACCAGATGATAGGAGAAGCTTTCATGGACAATGGAATTTGTCATCAATAAGATACAGTAAATATATTCTTATGAAGCAACTGCATTGCTTTTTTCTGGAGCCCCAAACTCATGTAGAAAGAGCTTTGTGAATTATTTCCAAAGGAGACTTGGTAAAGGATCCACATAAATAGAATGCTTTCTGCATAGTAGATGACTAATTTTTTTTAGTTTTAATAACTAATGGTTATATTTAAAAATGAATCATTCTTTAAAGATAAATGTTAAATAGTTATATATGAAACAAACTTTCTTGGATCTAACTAAAACTAATCCAGAGGAAGAGGAAGAAGTAGATGAGAGTATAGACAAAACAAAATTGGTCCCAAGTCAAAATGATTAAAGTTGTGTAGTGGATTCATAGTGTTTTGTTGTACTATTATCTCTATTTTCATGTGTTTGAAGATTTTCATAATAGCAATGCTTCTACAATAAAGATAAATATCTGGCCGGCCGAGTGGCGCGATGGTTGAGAGCTCGCTTGGGATGCCGGAGGGCCTCGGTTCGGATCCCACATATGAGGGCCCGTGGCGCTGCCCTCCACAGGTGGGATGCTGGGTGGCGGCTCGACCTGGGGCTGGGCTGCCGTGGGTCGCTGGCGACGGCGTGGGCTGCAGTCCCTGTGGCAGTGGGTTGCCGGTGGGCTGCCGTGTGTGGCCAGCAGCTGGCATGGGCGGCCAGCAGCCACAGTGAGCTGCCGTCCAGAAGCCCGCGACTGATGTGCCTCGCCAGAGAGGAGCACAGTGATGGTGCCAACTTGGGCCGGTGGAGCGACGTCCTCCACGGCTGGATTGAGGAACGGGACGGCAGCGGCTGGTCTGTTCCCCTTCCCCCCCAGTTCCCCCAGCGCTGTTCCCATCCCCCCAGTTCCCTGGTGAAAATCTTTAAAAAAAAAGATAAATATCATCTTGTATATATCTGAAATTAAAAAATGCAATTCTACCAGAATCAAAACAAAGCCAGGGAGAAAAAGATTATGTGATACACAACATGTCATGCTTTTTAGTTTTCAGTATATAATACACCCTTTCAATATGGGGTAAGTGTATGAGCAACATTCAGGGCGTCGGCACCAACAGTATTTGATAATCTGAAAAGTATGCTCCACATATCTTTTGAACCCTCAACCTCCTTGTGTGTGCTCCCTTACCTCTAAATTCAGTGACTCTGCCATGCTTTCTGGCTGTCCTAACATAAACTGATATATATATATTTTCCCCTTGCCATATTGAGACCCCTTCCATTTTTATCTCCTCTATTCCTCCTTTCACTTCCTCAATCTACATCTCATTTTCTTATATATCACAATCTGTCAAAGTGTACACAAAGACATGCAGTTTATCCAACAAAGAAATTGTACCCAGAATATATTCAGAACCCTTACAACTTACAACAGAAAATTTCATTAAAAATATGATCAAATGTTTCAGTAGGCACTTTATTAAACAAAGTCTAAAAAGGTAAAAAGAAAAAAGCACATGAAATGTTTAGCATCATTTGTCATCATATAGATACAAATTTAAAAGCTCAATATACTACTACAGCTTACCTCCTAGAATGGCTGAAGTCAGAAAGACTAAAATACTAAATATTGGCAAGAATCTGAAGAAATTTAAATCCTTATACATTACTGATGGGAAAATTAAATGGCACTACCACTTTCTAAAGAGGTTTGGTAGTTCCTTTAAATGTTAAACAAAAAATTTACCATGTGACCCAGTAATTCCATTCTTAAGTATCTATCCCAAAGAAATGAAGACCTATATCCACACAATGACTCATATGGTACACTCATAGCAGAATTATTTATACTTACCAAGAACTAGAAATAAGTCAAATGCCCCTGAACTTGTGAAAGAATGAACAAAATGCACTATAAATGCTGCTTAGCAATAAAAAGAAACACACTCCTGATGGACACAACAGCATAGATGAATCTAAAACAAAATCATGTTAAGTGAGAGAAGTCAAACAAAAGACTAAATTTTGTATCATTTCATTTATATGAAATTTTTAGGCAATGAAAAACTGGAGAAACCAGATCAATTTTTTTTCTGGGGCCAGGGATGGGAGAGGGATTGACTGCAAAATGACATAAAGGTATTTCTGGGATAATAATGGTATAACACTGGATTATCATGGTTGCACAATTGTAAAATTTTTAAGAATTATCAGACTAAGTACATTTTAAGTGGGTGAATATTATGGTATGTAAAATATACATTAGTACAGCTGCATTTTTTTAAAGAACAACAAAGAAACAGTCAAATGTAGAAAACAGTTCTTCAATTGTACAGTTTATATATGCTAATAACCAATTTGGAGGTAAAAATCTAGCAACACTATGTATGTTCATTCATACTCTTTTTAATATTTTATGTGTAGTGGGGAAGAAAGTCAACAATTTAGCTATACATATGTTAACATTGACCTGTCCTAGTAAAGAAGTGCGTTTCACACAAGGAAATTTACAAAGGTAGAAGAGGTATTTATATCATATTTGCAGCCACCTACATCTAACATTTACTGAGCAAAATCCATAGGACCGCCACTATATTGACACTTTGCATGTGTTATTTAATCCATTATGAAGTTGTCACTATGATGTCCTTCATTTTTACAGATAAAGAGCTGGGGCTAAGAGAGATTAAATAACCTGTTCTAAGTCAACCAGCTGGGAAACGGAAGAGATGGGGTGGTTCATACTCTGATCCGTCTAGCTCCAGATCCTTTGCTCCTCTACACTGTAGAGCCCCCTTTGATACCCTGAGAGTGTAGGGGCTTTAAAATGATACAACTAATTACAGGAATTTCAACTGTTAGATCTAGTCTTGTCTCTAAAGGAACTTAGGCTGTACATGGAAAGAAAGAACTTGTGTGTTTGGTTCAACTGCTAATAAACTTTGAACAGAATGAAATTTTTCTCTCTCCCTAGAAGATGGCTAATTACCTCAAGCTTTCACTTCTGTTAAATGTGGCAGGACTGACTGTCGGTTAAAATACTACATTTACTTGCAGGATGTTCACTGTTTTAGGGATGTGATAACACAAGAACAGACTTAGTCTAAAGGTAGTTATGAGTAATCACACTATAGGCTTAAGCTTAATATATAATTGTCTTTACCAAGGTGTTTTTTTTAATGTTAAATTCTTATCTAGATCATTTATAAATCTTTGATACAATCTTTTATATGATAGAGCAAAGTCTACATTAATAACTTAGTGTTATAACTTAAGTCAAGACTTTCTTTTTTCAGGGGCATGGTGAGGAAAATTATAGGAGTTTTCTAAACTAGCCTGCCAATCTCTCAGTTATGGTCAAGATCTTAGTCAGTACAACTGGTCCCCCAAACTGAGGCTGGATAGAATGGCATGAGAGAAGAGATTCCTAGTCTAGAAATTGTTGGCTTTTTTGTTTGTTTCTTTTTAGAGACAAAGCTCATTCAAAGGAAACAGAATATAATTATTGCCATTTGGTTGAGAGGAAAGAGCAACACTGATAAATTTCCCATCCGCGCATGGGTATTTCATGGCATCTGTATCTAAAATACACTTTTTTAAAGATCGTGTGCAAGATACTTTCATTTGCTGTTTTATACCCACTTTCTATTCTTTTCAATCCTTTTCTGATATCAGAATATTGTCCAGTATTCACTGGGTCAGAAGGCTCATTTCATTGTAGATTCAGCAAATGAACAGTAGCTGCTGGAGGTCATCGCATAAGAGGACAGAGTTAGGTTGCTAAGGGGTCACTGTGCCCCTTGGAGGCCATAGCTTCTTCTTTACATAGTTGCCTTATTTATGTTTCAGTCCCTGCCAACCCCTGAACCTTCATGCCTAGATGTGGCAATCACCACTCCTCCCCCTGAGGCTGGCTGCTGGGGCAGCACTGTTACCCATTGGTTTCTCTGAATTGTTTCCGAACATTTGTACACAGTCCTCTCACTACTCTCTTGAAATTATCTGGATGAAATATGCCACTTCTTTCTATAGTTACCTTGAATGATACTGATCTACAAAGCTATCATAACTTCCTATTTAGTAAGTTTATACAAAATAGTACCCCTGCTTCCAATCTCTCAACTCTCCCAATAATGGTGAATATTGTTGCCAGATTAATGACTATGCCAGTTTCCTGATAAATATGATCCACTAGTATTTTTGTTCGTTTGATTGCTTGCTTGTTTGTTTTTAAATTTCTATATTCTTGCTTATGAAGCTATTTGGTGTGTCTTTTTGCCTCTAGGATAAAATACCAAAGTACTTAATTAAGCATTCAGCCTTCTTTAATTCCAGTTCTCTCTTATATTCCTATCGAATGTCAGTTCTCTGTTCTAGTCATATTGGTGTAGTGACTATTCAAAAATATTTTCAATTTAATTCAATTCAGTTTGATTCAGTGCAATGTAACTTAAGTTATCCCATATTTCTTAAGCACTGTTAATTCCCAAAAGTATGATATAGCTTCTAAGCTCTGGATGAAAAAGAGATAGATGGAAGTTGAAAATGTTAGAATAGATACAATATGATATAGAACCAAGCTCCATAAAAGGTGTCACAGGCCATTCTATATGTCTCTGTAGATTACATGCATATATTTAAAAAGAAAAGAGAAGAGAAGAAGAGAGGAGAAAAAGGAGAGGAGGGGATGGGAGGGGAGGGGAAAGGAGTGGGGATAAGAGAAGAGAAAAGGCTGATTTTATTTGATAAACTGAATAAACCTAAAGAAAACATGTAAAAATATACAGTTTGAATATACTTGTTTATCAGTGTATTGGCTTCATGCTCTATGTATTTTGTAGTAAAGTCTTCAATTTCAAATTGTCTTCTGGGTAAGAGAAAAAACTAGTCACACCATTCATTAGCAGCATCCATCCCTTTATCTATCTGTTGTTCCTTCCCCGCACCATCCATTTATTGCAAGACTCTTGCTCCAACTAGCACTAAGTTTGATAAGCTCTTTCAAGGTTTAAAATCTGAAAATATGCTCAGCTAAACTTAAGTCAGGAATGCTCACCCTGATATTGTAAATTGCTACTCCCCAGCCACCATCAAGAATCTGTAAACTAATGCTTGTGAGGAGGGTCTTTACACTCTAATAATTTTTTTTTTTTAAATCAAGCTTTTCATCTTGATGACAAGTTGCAGTAATTAAGTGTATTCTGGATAGCCTGACTTACTACTACATGAAGAAGCTCTCGGTGTGCAATAAAGAATAATGACATAATAACTCAGTGGCATTCCAAATTAAACATGTATTTCTTATATGTCTCTGGATCAGCTAGAACAACTTTGTTCTGCTTGTGTTCCTTCTGGGTCCCAAGGTGAAAGGGCATCTGCTGATGAATGCAATGCAGAAAGGCAAGTCCAGTATTGAAAGCCTCGTTTAAACTCTGCTTATATCATCTCTGCTAACATCCCTTTGTCCAAAGCCAGTTGGATGGCGGAGCTCAAAGCTGAGAGTCATTGATGTGCCCCCAGCCTCTGAGGGAGTGACTGCGTATTTATAAAGCACAGGATATGGTGGGGGGATTATCATTACTGCCAATTACCCACCCACTCTCTCACAGCACAATGATGATGATGCAAACATTTGAATTTGTTTTGGTAAATGATTGTGTTTCAGCAAATTAACAATTAAATGATGACAAGATTATAGTATAAAAGGTTTTGTAGATTGAATGGACAAGAGTAGCATGATTCAGGAGTCATCAGATGGTACATTCTTAGTCCTGTCAGACAAAAAGTTGAATTCAGTATTACCAATCTAAAATAATCCCACCTTTGTAACTGCCTACTCATAGCAGTCAATACTGCACAGCTGATCAATCAATAATAAATGCGCAATGAAAAAATGGTTCTTTTTCAGAATCCAGCAATAACTAGAATAAGTAACCATTTAATGCAATGGAGATACGAACAATGCTAGAAAGGTACATATTTCTCAAATAAAATGTGAGATCATTATAGGTTGCCAGTGAAACCTCACTAAAATTGTTGCTTTAGCATTCAACACTTTTTGTAAAGATTGGGGTCTGCTTATTCTACCAAACAAATTGTTAAATTGTTAATGCATTTTTACATATTTATTTAAACTATTGTTCTTCGCAAGAATGTTGCTGGAGTCAGAATTCATAAATACATAAATATAGAGCCAGACCTAAATTTAAATCTTTCTCTTGAACTTAACATTGATGATTTAGTTTCAATATCACATCATTACAAGTTGTATTCATTAGCTAAAGTTTCTATTTCCCAAATTTTCACCAGTGTGAATTACCAATAATTTCATCAGTACATAACATAGTTTGCCAGTTTTTGGCCTCTTCAATTCCTTCATCCGTTTTCCCAGCCTCTGCTCACTCAATGCTGAGTCCCGGAAGCCATTTACTGTAATTTGGTTGTATTTATATGGCAACACTCCACATCTAGGTATCAATTTATGTGTCAGTTATACATTGACAGTATAAAGCTACAAAGTGAACCATCCCCAACTCAAGGGAAATAGAATATACACTTATTGAGATCATGACTCTACACATCTGTGTTTTAGCTGAGAGTTACTTCTGATTTGAGCTACACTTATTCTTGATTAGGAGTTGGCTACTGGTAGCTAGGAGCTCAGACATTGTTAAGTCAACTCTTTTTGCTGGAGTAACTTGGTTCAGCTCCATGTTTCTCTATATTCAACCAGCAGGTTAGAACAGGCTCTTTTCAAAAGGCAGAGTTGCAAAAGCAACTAAGTGGAAATACATGAGTCATCTTGAGGCCTGTATTCAGAACTGTCACATTGTCACTTTTGTCATATCCTACTGTCAGAGTAAGTCACAAAGCTGGATTTTTCTTCTTTGAGTGAAACTGAAAAGTCATATGGCAAAGAGTGTAGATAGTGAGATTAAAAATGTGCAACAATGTATGCAGTCAGTCTTGTAATTTGTGTTTAATCAGTTTTGTTTTTAAAATTGTATATGTTCTATAAGCATAAGGAGCTTTTTAAATTATTACTCGTCTCAGGTGTACAAAACAATGTAATAGTTCAACTTTTGCACCCCTCACAAAGTGATAAACCCCCCAGTCTACTACCCCTCTGACATCATATATAGCTGTTATAATACCATTGACTATATTGCCTATGTTGTGCTCCACATCCCTTTACCATATATATATAGATAGATAGATAGATAGATAGATAGATAGATATAGATATAGATATAGATATAGATATAGATAGATATATCTATATGTATATGACATTCAATATCATTCAACTTCAGCTTCAGGTATATAGCACAGTGTTCAGGCATCTACACAGTCTGTGAAGTGATCTACCTAACAAGTCCAGTGCCCATCTGGCACCCTACATAATCTTTACATCATTATTGATTATATTCCCCAAACTGTATTTCATATCCCTCTGATTATATTGTGATTACTCATTTGTACTTTCTGATTCCTTCACCTTCTCCCTGCCCCCACCCCCTGCCATCTAGTAACCATTATTTTTTTCCCTCTATCTCTGAGTCTGTTTCTATTTTGTTTGTTCATTTATTCTGTTCATTAGATTCCACATATAAGTGAGATCATATGGTATTCGTCTTTCTCAGTTTGACTTATTTCATTTAGCATGATTTTCTCTAGATCCATCCATGTCATTGCAAATAGTAAGATTTCATTCTTTTTTATGGCCAAATAATACTCCATTGTGTAAACGTACCACAGTTTCTTTATCCAGTCGTGTATCAATGGGCATTTCAGTTGTTTACATGTCTTGGCTATTGTAAATAGCACTGCAATGAACATAGGGGTGCTTATATTTTTTCGAATTAGTGTTTTGGATTTCTTTGGATAAATACCTACTAGTGGAATTGCTGGGTCATAAGGTAATTCTATTTCCAGTTTTTCGAGGTACCTCCATACTGTTTTCCATTGTGGCTGCACCAATCTGCATGAGGGTTCCCTTTTCCTAATATCCTCGCCAGCACTTGTTGTTTGTTGATTTATTGATGATAGCCATTCTGTATGGAGTGAGGCAGTATTTCATTGTGGTTTTTATTTGCATTTCTCTAATAATTAGTGCCGTTGAGCATTTTTTCATGTCTATTGGCCATCTGTATGTCCTTTTTAGAGAAATGTCTCTTCATGTCCTCTGCCCATTTTATAATTGGGTTCTTTTTGGTGTTGAGTTGTATGAGTTTTTTATAAATTTTGGATATTAACCCCTTATCAGATGTATCACTGGCAAACATCTTCTCTCATTCAATAGGATGTCTTTTTGTTTTATTGATGGTTTCCTTTGCTGTGAAAAAACTTTTTTAGTTTAATGTAATCCCACATGTTTATTTTTTCTTTTGCTCCCTTGCTCGAGGGTAATGTGTGCAAATTTACTCCCCATATTTTCTTCTAGGAGTTTTATAGTTTCGGATCTGACATTTAAGTCTTCAATCCATTTGTAATTTATTCTCATATATGGAGTTAAAGTGGTGGTCCTGCTGTATTTTTTTTTGCATGTGTCAGTCCAGTTTTCCCAGCACCATTTATTAAAGACTGTCTTTATCCCAATGTAAATTCTTGCTTCCGTTTTCATAGATTAAATGACCATGTTGGTATGGATTTATTTTTAGGCTCTCTATTCTGTTCCATTGATCTATGTGTCTGTTTTTATGCCAGTACCATGCCGTTTTGATTACTATCACCTTGTAGCATGATTTGATGTCAGGTAGCATGATAATGCCCACTTTGTTCTTATTTCTCAAGATTGCCATGGCTATTTTGGTTTTTTTATGGTTCCATATAAATTTTAAGATTATATGTCCCAGTTCTGTGAAAAATGTCATTGGTAATTTGATAGGGATTGTGTTGAATCTATATATTGCCTTAGGTAGTATGGACATTTTAACTGTTGGGTTGTTGGAAAAGTCATGACATATTTTTTCTATGTTTTTCATTGCAAAAATGCATCATGACTTTTCTGACAACCCAATATATTAATTCTTCCTATCCATGAACACGGTATATGATTCTATTTGTTTGTATCTTCTTTAATTTCTCTCTTCAGTGTCTTATACTTTTCTGAGTACAGGTCTTTTACTTCCTTGGTTAAATTTATTCCTAAGTATTTTATTGTTTTTGGAGCAATTATAAATGGGATTGTTTTCTTAATTTCTCATTCTGATAGTTTGTTATTGGTGCATGGAAGTGCAACTGATTTCTGAATATTAATTTTGTATCCTACTACTTTACTAAATTAATTTATTAGTTCTAATTGTTTTTTAGTGGACTCTTTGTGGTTCTCTCTATGTATAGTACCATGTCATTTGCATTATAATGACAATTTACTTCCTCCTTTCCAATTTGGATGCCTTTTATTTTTTACTTTTTTTTTTCCTTGTCTGATTGCTCTGGCTAGAACTTTCAGAACTATGTTGATAAAAAGTGGTAAAAGTGGGCAACTTTGTTTTGTTCCTGATCTTAAGGGAAATGCTTTTAGCTTTTCCCCATTGAGCATGATGTTAGCTGTGGGTTTGTCATATATGCCTTTTATTATTTTGAGATATGATCCCTCTATTCCCACTTTGCTAAGAGGTTTTATCATAAATGGCTGCTGGATTTTGTCAAATGCTTTTTCTTCATCTATTGATATGACCATATGATTTTTATTTTTCATTTTGTTGATGTGGTGTATCATGTTAATTGATTTGAGATATTGAACCAACCTTGCGTACTAGGGATGAACCCCACTTGATCGTGGTGTATGATCTTCTTAATGTATTGCGGAATTTAGTTTGCTAATATTTTGTTGAGGAATTTTACATCCATGTTCATTAGGGATATCAGCCTATAGTTATATTTTTTTGTAATGTCTTTGTCTGGTGTAGGGATCAGGGTGATAGTGGCCTTATAAAATGAGACTGGGAGCCTTCTCTCTTGGATTTTTTGGAATAGTTTGAGGAGAATAGGTGATAATTCTTTATTGAGTGTTTGGTAAAATTCACCAGTAAAGCCATCTGGCCCAGGGCTTTTGTTTTTCTGGAGCTTGTTGATTACTGATATAATTTTGTTGGTAGTGATCAGTCTGTTCAGATTTTTTGTTTCTTTTTGATTCAGTCTTGGAAGATCATATGCTTCTAGAAATTTATCCATTTCTTCCAAGTTGTCTAATTTGTTGGCATATAGTTACTCATAGTCTCTTTCTTCCTCTTTCTTTCTTTCTTTCTTTCTTTCTTTCTTTCTTTCTTTCTTTCTTTCTTTCGTTTTCTTTGTATTTCTGTGGTACCTGTTGTCACTTCTCTTTCATTCCTGATTTTATTAATTTGGGTCCTCTCTTTCTTTTTTTTTCTTTTTTTTTTATATGAGTCTGGCTAAAGGTTTATCAATTTTATCTTTTCAAAAAGCCAGCTCTTGGTTTCAATGATCTTTTGTATTGTTTTTTTGGTCTCCATTTTGTTTATTTCCTCTCTGATCTTTATTTCCTTCCTTTTACTCCATTTGGGCTTATTTTGCTGTCATTTTCCAGCTCCCTTAGGTGTAAAGATAGAATGTTAATTTGAGATTTTTCTTGTTTCTGTAGGTAGACCTGCATTGCTATGAAGTTTCCTCTCAGGACTGCTTTCGCCAGGTCATTGTGTTTTCATTTTCATTTGTCTTAAGGTATCTTTTGATTTCTTTCTTGATCCCATTGTTGACCCACTCATTATTCAGTAGCATGTTATTCAGTCTCCATGTGTTTGTGTGTTTTCCAGTTTTCTCCTGCAGTTGAATTCTAGTTTCATAACACTATGGTCAGAAAAGAATGCTTGATATGATTTTGGTCATCTTAAATTTATTGAGACTTGTTTTGAGGCCTAACATGTCGTCTATCTTGGAAAATGTTCCATGTGCACTTGAGAAGAATGCATATTCTCCTGCTTTGAGGTGAAATTCTCTAAAAATATCAATTAAATCCAACTGGTCTAATGTGTCATTTAAGGCCACTGTTTCTGTATTGATTTTCTGTCTGGAGAATCTGTCCATTGGTGTCAGTGGGGTATTGAAGTCCTCTACTACAACAGTGTTACTGTTGATTTCTGTCTTTATGTCTGTCAATATCTGTTTTATATATTTAGGGGCTCCTATGTTGGGTGCATAGATGTTTACTAGGGTTATGTTGTCTTGTTGGAGCTATCCCTTTATTATTATGCAGTGCCCTTTTTTGTCTTTTATTATGGTTTGTTTTAAAGTCTATTTTGTCCATTATAAATATTGCTACTCTAGATTTTTTCTCATTTCTATTTGCGTGTAATATCTTATCCCATTCAGTTTGTGTGTCTTTTGATCTGAGGTGGGTCTATATTGTAAACAGCATATGCATAGTTCTTGTTTTCTTATCCACTCAGCTCCCTTCTATCTTTTGATTGGAGCATTAAATCCATTTTCATTTAAAGTGCTTATTGATAGGCACATAGTTATTGACATTATTCATATTTCTGGTCTTCATTAGTTAGTTTGTTTTCACCATTCTTCTTAAAGAATCCCTTTTAACATTTCCTGCATGCTGGCTTGGTGGTAATGAATTCCTTTAGCTTATTCTTTTCTGGAATGCTGTTTATCTCTCCTTCAATTTTGAATGATAGCCTTGTTGAGTAGAGTAATCTTGTTTGTAGGCCTTTGTTTTTTATCACTTTGAATATTTCCTGCCACTCCCTCTGGTCTACAAATTTTCTGTTGAGAATTCAGCTGACAGTCTTATGGGAGCTGCCTTGTAAGTAACTAGCTCTGTCTCTTGCTGCTTTTAGGATTCTTTCTTTGTCTTTAACCTTTGGCATTTTAACTATAATGTGTCTTGGTGTGAGCCTGTTTGGGTTCATCTTGTTTAGAGCTCACTTTCTTTCCCCAGGTTATGGAAGTTTTTGGTCATTATTTCTTCAAATATGCCCTGGATCCCTTGCTCCCTCTCTTCTCCTTCTGGCATTCCTATGATGTGAATGTTGTTGCGCTTGATGTTGTCCCACAGTCTCTTAAACTATTTTCATTGTTTTCTTACTATTTTTTTCTTTTTGTTGTTCTAGTTGGGTGAGTCCTGCTACTTTGTCTTCTAAATCCCTGATTTGATCCTCTGCTTTGTCTAATCTGCTGTTGATTCCTTCTAGTGTATTCTTCATTTCAGTTATTATAGTCTTTATTTCTGACTGGTTATTTTCCATGGTTTCTATACCCTTCTTTATGTTTGCCATCTCGAAATTCTCACCAAGTTCCTTAAGAATTCTTATAATCAGTATTTTAAACTCTGTCTCTGGTAGGTTGATTGCTTCTGTTTCAATTATTCCCATTTCTGGAGGTTTCTTCTGTTCTTTTACTTGGGACATGTTTCTTTGTGTCCTCATTCTGGCTGTTGCTCTATGTTTGCTTCTATGTATTAGGTAGATCACCTATGTCTCTCAGTCTTTGCTGGGTGACCTGATGTAGTAAATGTCTTTTGTAGTCAAATTTCTCAGTCTCCCTAATCTCCTGTGCATGTGTTCCAGAGGAGTCCCTTGTGTTGTGAGTTTTCCCCTGTTGTAGTTGAGCCTTGATTGCTTTTGACTTGTCAGTGGGTGGGATTGAATCCCAGGCTGACTAACTATGAGGATTGGCTACGCCCACAGTGTATAAACTGCTGTGTGAGGGCTGACCTCTCAGAGGAGGCTTTGCCCCTGCAGGCTCTTGTGCCTGTGGAGAGATCACTTTGGGTGTGCTGCTTGTAGGTCACACCAGGTAGTGCTCTGGTGTGGTCTGAAACTGGCCTCTGGGTATGTTGATTGTGCTGCCTCTTGGGTGGGGCTCTCATGTAGGGCAATTTCAGAACAAAACAAACCAACAACCACAACAACACAACAACAAAAACCAAATACACTCAGACATAAAAACAACACACTCAAAACGAACAAAAATACAGAACAACTAAAAACAAAACGAAAAGAAAGAAGAAAGAGAAAAGAAAGAAAAAAAAAAGAGAAAGGGGAAAAAAGAAGAAAAATATATACAGAGAGTGCCTAAAAACTGTATACACATTTTAACAAAGGAAAACTGTATTAAAATTGTAATACTCAATATATACCGATAACAAGAAATGAATACAAGACACGCTTGACTTCTGCAATTGCAAGAGGTGCTCAAAGTGGTTACCATCAGCATCCAGACACTTCTGATTATGGCGAACTACTGCTTGAGCAATGTTGACCAAAGTGTTCACTTGTATACATTTTTTTTTGGCACCGCCAGTATTTATTAAAATAAAACAGCAGGCCTTTTGAGCTTCCTTTGCTCTGGCTCGCTCCAAACTCTTTGGAGTGTGCTTTCTCTTTTAATAATGGCCCTTGAGCCATTCTCTACTGCTCAGGCCGCTTCTGTTTCTTTGAAATGTATTTTTTTCTTCTAATAAACTGTTCTTTTCTGCAACTGAAAGAAAAACAACAATAAAAAAACAACCAGCATAGGTCTTGGCTTAAAGCCTACCAGCTATCTCTGGGTTGTCCACTGATATGAAAAATCTCCTCTGTGACTTGTAGAGATGTGGCCAGCCACTAGATACCCAAAGGCCCCCTGGCAGTGCAGTTCTAGATGGGTGGGTCTATGGCGTGTGGTAGGTGATTTCTTCAAAATCAGTGTAGTTTCTGCTCTGGCCTGCACAAACACACACTGAGAACACCACAGCCAACCACAGGAAGGTGGGCTTCTTCTCTGTGAGCAGGTTGCCTGGATCTTAGGACACCTCTCCCATGGGGGGATATGGAAGGTGACAGAGTTCTGAGCTTCTGAAAACCCAGAGCTGTCTTTGCCACCCAGTGCTAAATCTGTGTGTGTCTCAGTGGCTCTAGTTGCCCTGCAGAATCTGCCTCAAAAAAGTGGGGCTGGGTGGCTTTGTGGCTCCAACCACTCCAGCACTGTCACACACATCCCTCCTGTCCTCCCCCTCGCGTCCCACCTCCCAGATGCTCTTTTTCTGTTGCTGGAGTGTGGATCAGCGGACACCTGGATTTTTCTAGTTCTCAAAGGCTGCAGCTGTTCTGTGCTAGAATCTGACACAGCTCCTGCTTCTCCGGGAGCCTGCTTTTAACACTGGGAGGGCGGGAGTCCGGTGAGTTCTGGGAGGGTTGGGCGGGGGAGGCTTCTAGGTGTTGTGGCTTTTTTTTTTTTCTCCCCTGTTTTTTGCACAGCCATGAGGTCGTAAGCCACAGTTCTCAGCTGGGGTCTCTGCCTCAAAGGCTGGGCACCACCATCTTATATGCTGATCCCTCAGGGGCACAGGGAGAGAGCCCATAGCCTGGCTTCTTCCTTAAACCATGGCTGGTCTGCATCCGGGAGCCCCCACAGCCCACAGGCCATGTTTCCACTCTTCCATCTTCTCTCCTCCCCTGGTGGCCCGATTTGCTGTGCAGGTCTCTTAGCTCTTCCTGTGAGATGAGCAGAGAATCCTTTGTTGAATTATAGCTGTTCAATTGGTTGTAACTTCCAGGGGAGATTTCAAGAAGCACCCCTTATGCCTCCATTTCTGTGACAGCCCTCAAGCATAAGGAGATTTTAACTTGTTTTGTTTAATTTACATAATTTTGAAACAATCAATACAAATTAGTCAATCAAGTACTCATTGATCTTAAGGAATTTCTTTGTTCTTTTATTTATTTTTAACTTGAAAAGGAATTTGTGTATTACTCGTGTTTGAGAATCTCTGCCTTTTGCTTACAGGTTGTTTTAAGAATACAGAGGGAAGTACAGGACAAATGTAAGCTCAAACTATTCATTTGCAACACTGTTCAGGATACCACAACATATCAATGAATTAATAGGAAATCTAATGAAGAGATATGAAGGCAGAGTGGTTTAGAGCATGGTTCAGATTCAGTCAGCTTAACTCCACTGCCTCTTAGCTCTGTGACCTTGAACAAGTTATGTGACTTCAATTTCCTCATCAATATGATGATGGGGGTAAAAATGGGACCTACGTTATATGGTCCTTGAGAGAATTAAATGAACACACACACACACACACTGCTTAGAGCAGGGCCTAGTACATACTCGGTACATGTAAGTGTAAGCTACACCCCTTGCGATAAAAAGCTATTTTTATGATGACTAGGTTTTTCTGTTGTTAAAAATGGGTAGCACCTCTCTTTGGTCACTTTACTTCATAAATCCTCTTGAGGGAATCTGATAGAATTTAGGTCTGAGACAGTAATTGCACAAACGTACCGTAGAGTTCAGTGACTATCCTAAGCAGAGGACTTGAGGCTCCTTAGTTGTGAGAGTTGGAGGGTCACAAGTCATAAAGCATGGAAATATGTGTGCCATGTCTAGGTATGTTTCTCTCATAGTGGAGCAAATTATTTTTTCTTTAGTCAATAATCTGTTTTCCCAAATTTGTGCTTTTTAAAAAATTAATAGAGATGCATGCCTTGCTTATACATGTTTTCTTGCCCACACATGTGTTTCCCCAGCATAAATGTGTAAAAGTGAAATTGTTTTGGACTAATGGGCTCTAAACTTATATGAAAGTACCTTTTTATATAAATTATCCAGAAAAAGAACCAAGTAGGTAGGTAAATAAATAATGCCAACCCAATGGATTAAAAGTAGTTTAATCCCTTCCTAATTACTACTGAGATTCATCATCCACTAATCATCCACTAAAATATTTGTTGGATATTTATGTTTTTTCTTATGTATATTTTATATTGAAATACTTTACCACTTGTCTGTTTGTTGCCACCTCTCTCGCCCTTTTTCTTTTCTTTTTTTTGTTTTCCTAATAGGCTGTGGTCAGTTGCAAAGCTATATTTTCAGAAAGAGGAAAACTTGCTTATTGCAGGAGGGTTTTTAATTTCTCTTTGTCTTCATATCTCTATAGCCTATAACAGTAAAGAAAGACAAGCAATAATATATATTGTACAAGTTACAACGACAGCATTTAGTATTATGCCAGTTTGCATAATCTTTTAATAAGGTTTTGTTCTAGTCACTTATGCATAATGACATCTTAATTTCACTGTACATGATTAAAGCAGTATCCTAAAGACTCTTTAGTGTATTACAAAACTTTTGTGATGCTGTTGTGAGCTGTTTTATAAACTTACTTACTTCAGTATTTTTTTAAGTTATTACTCATCATATTTTCTTTTTTTGTTTGTTTTTGTTTTCCTGCTTTAGAATGTTCATATGGACATGGGTTTTTTGCTCTTTCCATCATTTTCACTGTAGAATGATCTTAAAATAAGAAGAAAAAGTATGAAAATATTCTTTTGGCATGCAGAGGCTGTACTTTCTAGTTTATAAATATCAGCCAAGTTGTTTTTATGTATATACATTAGTTTACTTATGTAATTCCATAATATTACTGTAAGTGAAAATTATGATCATAATAATGTAACAGTGTATATATACTAGAATGGCTAAAATTAAAACTATTACCAATACCAAGTATTGGTAAATTTGAGAAAATATCTGAATCTCTTCTTTCACTATTCATGAGTGTGTCAACTGGTACAATTACTTTGGAAAAATAGTTGGCCATAACTATAAAGTAAACATTGTCAATTCCTGTGATCCAGCAAGTCCATTCCTGGGTATTTATCCAACATAAATATCTCATATGTCCACCAATAACCAAGATGCTAATTATAGCTTTATTCAAAATAGCAGCAAACTTGAATCAAGTTGTATTCATTTTGTATTGGTCTGTAACAAATTACCACAACTTTAGCAGCTTAAGACAACAGATGTTTATCATCTCATAAATTCTTTAAGTCATAAGTGGAGTACAACTAAACTGGGTACTCTGCTTATTAAAAAACTGCAATTAAAAAATTAGCCAGGCTTAGTTTTCATCTGAGGCTCAGGGTTCTCACTGATATTAAAGATATTCAGTTGGTTGTTGACAACTTGAGAGTTTTTTCTCTTTTTTTTTTTCCCAGTCTCTGAGACCACCTACAGTACCTAGAGACTGACGCTGTCAGTGGTCTACCCAACATGGCGATGGTGGCTTACTTTATTTATCCAGAAAGGAGAACTGGTGAGCAAGATGAAATTATATAATGTAACAATCACAGGAGTGATATTCAATCACTTTTTCCATATTTTATTGGTTAAAAGCAAATTAGGGAGAATTGACACTTTTATCATTATGTAATGCCCCTCTTTATTCCTGATAATTTTTGTTGCTCTGAAGTCTGCTTTGTCTGAAATTAATGTAGCTACTTCAGCTTTCTTTTGATTAGTGTTAGCATGGAATGTCTTTCTCCATCTCTTTTCACTTTTAATCTATCTGTGTTTTTATATTTAAAGTGAATTTCTTGTACATAACATGTGGTTAGTTCTCGTTTTTTGGTCCACTATGATAGTCTCAGTCTTTCAGTTCATGTATATAGACCATTTACATTTAAAGCAATTTTTTTATATAGCAAATAAGTCAAACAGAAAGAGTACCTACTATACAATTGCATTTATATGAGGTTCAAAATGAACAAATTAGTCTACATATGTATAAAGTCAGAAAACATGGTCATGCTTATACCAATGTACTAAAAAGCAAAAAGGTACAAAGGAACTTTTGGGAGTGTGGAAAATGTTCTCTTTTTATCTTGATTGTAGTTATATAGGTATATACATCTGTAAAATTTTTATTGAGCTGTATATTTAAAATGTGTGCATTTACTGCATGTAAGTCCATGTTTTTCATATACTCCAATAGAAATAAATAAATAAGAAATAACTATGAAAGAAACGTTTACAGTGTAACCTTGAATTGCGAGTGACTTGGTTTGTGAGTGTTCCATAAGACGAGCAAACATTTCTAATAACTTGGTAAATGAGTGATATCTTGCAATATGAGTAGTTTGTTTCCAGAACAAATTATGCTCACAAGCCAAGGTATTACTGTACTTTCTTTACATTTTATACCAAACCATGAGACTTTGTACAAATGTGTAGCAACTTGACTATTGGTTAAGAGTATAGCATGTGGTGCCTACTGCCTTAGTTCAAATCCTGGATTTCCAACATGTTAACCTTAAGCAAATACTTCAGGCTGTGCCTCAGTGTCTTCTGTAAAATGGTGAAAACTATAGTATTTGCCTATTAATATTCATGTAAGGAAACGTGAATATATCTTAAATGCTTTGATCATTTCTTGACACATAGTAAGCTCTCACAGCACGTTCACTATTTTTGACAAACAGGTATTCAATAAATGTTATGTACCTATCCTATCAATTCATGAATATTTGCAAGTTAACATTTTCAAAATGTTGGAGGTCCAAAGCATGAGTAACCAATGCAACCGTCTATGCAGTATGCCTTGAGTGATCCATTGAGTAAAATAGTTTCCTTCTCATTTTCCAGATTCACACTTCTTACCTATTAATAATTTTTTTATTTTAGGCAATACAGAAAGAGTGGGGTTTTTTTCTACAGAATAACACATTTAAATTAGTACAGTTAATAAATTTCATATTTTTGAAATTATTCATTAAATGTCTTTAATACACAAATCAATAATCTACAGATGTTAGATTATGGGGGCAGGGAGAAGATTTAGAAAGAAATTTTATTAATAAAAATAGAGGCTTTATCCATCTACATTTTCTATCTTGTAAAACCCTCACTAGCATTTTAATAATTATACATCTTCTTGACAACTTTACTGATGACAAAGATTTAAGATATTGATTTTCATTATACAAAGTTACAAAAATATATAGACTCTCTTTTAGAGGAAAAGGACAAGTATTTGGTAGTACCAGTGTCCACTTAATCACCTGTTGACAAGTATGTCCCAGCTGACCACCTATGCTATAACTTTACCATTTCTTTGCTTTTCAGACTTTTGAATGACCTTAACTTACTCGTCTATGCAAATTCCTTATATCTAATGAAATATTTATTGGGATGCTCTTAAGACAGATATGTAAAGAATCTAAAATTAAGAATCAAGTTAGATAGGGTTTGTACAATACTTGGAAGTCCCGATTTCCTTACAAACCTGATGCTCCACAGACAATAGAAATATCTCATTCAGATAATTCCCAAACACCAAAGAAACAAACACGTATACATATTTATTAGAACATTAAACAGTTATATTTAGGTTAGTATGCACATAGCAAAAATGATTGTATTCCCAACTTTAATTTACATTCTCTCAAAGTGTTTTTTAATATTTTCTCTAGTGCAAATTCTATTTTTTGTTTTTAAAGAATGAATTAACGTACAGAATACAGAACATCCAGTGATAAATATCAGTTTACCTCAGTTTTACCCAGCAGGACAGTTCACGCACATCAATAGATACTTTGCCGTATATTTAAGTCACATTAAGTATTAATATTTAAGTCACATTAATATATTAGTGTTACACTCAGTATTTTTATGTCAAAGTCATCCAGCTATTCTAATTCTCCAAAGATAAAACTAAACTAAGAAGCAGGAGCTAACAAAAATTTCAACAATATTTGTAAAGTTTTATCAAAAAATAAACAATTTTTGCTCAGCAATTTCAAGCTGCTGTGTTGTTTAACTTGTTCAAGTTCATTCAAATCAGTTTATTTTCCAAAATGTCAGCAATAATCTAAACTGTTCCACATCACAGGCTGCTGACAGTTGGTATGTAAGATAATAAACAGAATTGCATTCACTTGGGGCAGTGAATTTCATAAATTTTCCTTTCTATGGGCCCAGTTATCACATAATTTAGATACTAGTTTGTCACTGTGGTTTTCAATTCATTCTTCATAGAGTTAATGTAACTGAACTGATGATCCTACTCATAGGTGTCAACAGAAATGTTCACTATCTGTATACAAATTTGTATGTAGGCCAGTGTGTTTGCTATTTCATTGTAGAATACATAGAAGGGAATATATATATATATATATATATATATATATATATATATATATATATATATGTAATGCCTTACTCCATCTCTTTTCACTTTTAATCTATGTTTTTATATTTAAAGTGAATTTCTTGTACATAATATGTGGTTAGTTCTTGTTTTCTGGTCCACTCTGATATGTGTGTGTGTGTGTGTGTGTGTGTGTGTGTGTGTGTATCCTGTTAGCCTGTTTCCCAAAAATAAGACCTAGCCAGAAAATAGGCAGTAGCATGTTTTTAGGTGCCAAAATGTGGCACCTTGGCATACTGAATATTTTAAGCTTAAGAAGTTTGTGTAAAAGGCACCCTTCTTCCTGAAATAGGTCATAAAACTCATGTGAGGGGTGCGTGCCCTCCATATCCTAGAGGAATCATGCTATGGCTTACTTTCTGGCTAGGTCTTATTTTCGAGGAAACAAGGTGTGTGTGTGTGTGTGTGTGTGTGTGTGTGTGTGTGTGTGTGTGTATACACATACACACATATATAAATTTTATTTAATAATAAATATTTATTAAATGTCTAATATGTGCTACACATTATATTATTAAGTGTATAGCAGTGTATCCATATCAATATTATGTAGCAGGCAGTGATGAAATAGATATATACAGCAACATGGATAGATTATAAAGAATGTATTGAAATAACAATAGTGAGAATAGAAACTTGTATCTATAAGGGTGTGTGTGTGTGTGTGTGTGTGTGTATGTGTGTGTGTGTAGCAAGAGAGAGAGAGACAGAGACAGAGAGACAGAGAGAGAAACAGAGTGAAAGAGAGCTATATTGGGGAAGTAAGAATACATATATTAGATGAAGTGGACTGTAAAACATAACACCATATCTATATCATGATATTATTTATGAAGACTAAAATTGCATACTTTCAAATAACAGTGTACATTTTTTTCTAAGAACATACACACACACACATACACACTAAAATTAAGTCTTTCAGAGACCATTTTGTGTGTGTGTGTCTGTGTGTGCGTGTGTATGTGATATGATTGTTTTCCAATGAATGGCAAAAAACAACAACAAAAACACAGTGCTTTTTCTTCCCCAAGGGAATTTGGCATTGTAAGACATCAAGTTATCAAACTTTAATTCTGGCTTGATGAATTCAGATACTATCAAGGGAAGAAAATCTAAAATGTTTTTTTTATCCTTTGCAAAAAATTCTGGCATGCCAAAGAGAAAAGAAGCATAAAAGTAAGGACTGAATTTCAGTCACTAATTGTGAACCTTCTGTTGTCATTTGTTCAAGAGAGAAATGACAGGAAAGAACAATTTTTCTGAGCTCTCCAACAATCTTCCTTATCTAGCTGTTCTCCCTCCATTAATATCGTGGTGGGACCTGTTGCTTTCAGAGAATTTTAGTCAGATAAACTAAATCAGTAAATGGGTTTAAATGTTCTACAGGGCCCAGAGTGAGGACGCTCATGACTGCAAAATGATGGATCTTAAATTTGCTCTTTGATTTATCTTCTTATTCATCCTTCAATGTCCAGATCAGATGTCAACTCATCCTATAGTGAGATCGTTCCTATGCTCATCTCAACGTACAGATTCTGTCCTCTCCTATGACACCTCCACGCCATCTGTGTAGTTTCGTTATTGCATCTGTTTCTTTCAGGAATCTTCTCGAAAGCTAAACATTTTTCATATTAGCCTCAATTTCTGGGGAAAAAGTAACAGCATCTTACAGAGTTATTACCAAATTATTTTACTATGAATATTCTTAAATTTTGCTGGCTGTTTCCCTGTTAGTTGAGAACTTTTTTAGGTTATAATCAAGGGTTTTAAGGGAATAAATTCCATCCTCTTCACAATTCATACCTGATAGTTTTCATACACACACACACACACACACACACACACACACACACACACACACACATATATGATTTAATCTAGTATGTTAGCGGTTGAAGAGCCCTTTCATATCAACACCTAATTTTTTAGGTGATGAAATGAGGTCACTCAAATGTTAGACATCTCTCTTAGCCCCAGTTTCCTCATCTACAAAAATGGGAATCATTCTTAACCAGAGTTAGTCTAAGAATTAAATGTTTGCTTAGCACATAACATACAGTAAGCATTCAAGAAAGGGTAGATGCTTGGATTATTTTTGTGGCAATTTGTCAATAGCTTTAGAAAATTTCAAGTTTGCTGTTTATTTATTGAATAACTTCAGCATGTTTCCCAAACAAACAAAACCTCATTTTTCCCGTTACCATTTATATTTATCTGTCAATTCAATAATATCCGACCAACCTGCTTTTTGTGGAAATGACCCTCCTCAGACTGCAGATCCTGTTGTGTTCTGAAGAACCCTCCTGATGATTTGTGCCACATCCAACCCCATCTCATCTCCCGTGCAGTGGCTCAAGTTTGAGTCAATATAAAACGCTAAATAGAACTTGTATAGTAACTTAAATTTTTGATACTTTTCGTATCTTGTTTTCACACTTTCACTTTCTCTAAGTCTCTTTTTCTACAGGCTTTTCCTGTTGCCAATCAAATTATCATTACTTTAAAATGGGAATTGAAATCTAAGAACATATATTAATATTTAAATAGCATGGTATCAGCTTTGATTTTACATTTGTATTATAGTTTGCACAATTATAATGAAATGAATATTTATATACCTATTTCTGGAAATCTGTCTCCTCATTAGGCTGTAATATGTGGAAGGGCACATGTTGGGTATTTTAGTTTCTTCTAGCCCATGCTATATGCCTGGGTCTAGGAAACATAGGCCTATAGGTTGAATGATCTTTTTTTCAACATTGTTTGCACTCATAAATCTACTTCACCTTGCAACGTGTACATTTTTATTGAAACCCTATGTTTCTGTTATTTCAAACCAGTCATATGTTTATTCAGTCATCTATACTTATCTTTCCTTTAGCCTTTATTACCAAGTGTTCTCATTAACTATTTTACATCAGTTCTGTTGGTTTCTAAACATTTGTGAAAAGAGCATCTGAATGCATTATAACAATAGGTTTGCAATTTACAAAAAGAAAAGTGTTTACTTTGGGTTTTCCTATCGAATTAGAGAAAATGTTAATAAATATTCATATTATAATAATATCTATTTTATATATGCATGGGTATACACAATTGTCTCCTTTTAACAACTTTCTGTTCAGGCCATAACAACATTTATAATGCTCTTGATTCTAAAATAGTCAAATTACACGAGTATGGTTGGCACGCCATCCATGTCTGTTTTCCCATGTCTCACAGCTTACACATATCCTTAGCCAATGAGAGTCAGCAAACACTCTTGAAAGAACACTTTTAAGCAATGCGGTTGACTATATCATCATCCTGAAAATTTTCTCATCCAATAGTGGTGACTTCCGCTCTTTTGAAAGTATTGCTTTGCTTTGGGTATCTCACTCTCTACTGACCTGGGAGATTTGTCTGATTCTGGGAGACAAAGAATTGCAAGTCCTAGTGCTTGACTTGCACCAAATAAACAATGGAATAGTATCATGTGGATGTTAAAATACAAGGTTTAGAATGTTAGTCACCATAAAAAAACAAAAACAAACAAACAAAAACTGTAAAAACATAACAGAATAAAAATGAGCAATCCAATACAGAAGGGTTCAGAAACATCAGTGTAGGGTGGGAAGATGAGTAATTACGTGGAAGGTTTGTGAAAACATCTCTAACCTGAAGTATATCATAACTCATATGAATTTGGAGATGAGAAAGAATGGGTTACAAGCAGGCCTACAAACCACTTCTCACTTTTTTTTTGATTAAAGTTTATTGGGGTGACAATTCTTAGCAAAGTTACATAGGTTTCAAGCGTACAATTCTGTAATACATCATCTGTATATCACATTGTGTGTTCACCACCCAGAGTCAGTTCTCCTCCCATCACCATATATTTGATCCCTTTTACCCACATCTACCACCCTGGCTCCCCACTTACCCTCTGGTAACCACTAAACTATTGTCTGTGTCTGAGTTTTTGTTTCTTCATTTGTTTGTCTTCTCCCTTTGTTGTTTTCAGTTTCAGTTACCATGTATCAGTGAAATCATATGGTTCTTGACTTTTTCTGTCTGACTTATTTCGCTTAGCATTATAATCTCAAGATCCATCTATGTTGTCGCAAATAGCAGTATTTCATCTTTTCTCATAGCAGAATAGTATTCCATTGTGTATATGTACCACATCTTCTTTATTCAGTCATCTGTCAAAGGACACTTTGGTTGTTTCCATGTCTTGGCCACTGTGAATAATGCTGCAGTGAATATAGGGGTACATATATCTTCTTTTTTTTTTTTTTTTTTTTTTTTTTTTAGCTGAGCCATCCTGCTACCTATTGGCAGCTCAGCAGCTGCTCAGCTCGGGCTGGACTTGAACAGTTGTTGCTCAGAGCTCAAACTCTTGAGCGAGCTCTTAACCAACTGAGCCACTCGGCCGGCCCAACATATGTCTTTATGAATAAATGTTTTCAGATTTTTTCAGTAGATACCCAGGAGAGGCATTACTGGGTAATATGGTAATTCTATTCTTAATTTTTTGAGGAACCTCGACACTGCTATCTGTCATCGTGTACCAAAGTTAATTAAAAATGGATCAAAGACCTAAACATAAGACCTAAAACAATAAACTACATAAAACAAATAAACAAACAAAAAACATAGGTACTAAACTTCTGGACATTGCGCTCAAAGAGGATTTTATGAATTTGACTTCAAAGGCAATGAAAGTAAAAGCTAAAATAAATGAGTGGAACTATATCAAACTAAAAAGCATCTTAACAACAAAAGAAACCACCAACAAAACAAAGAGGCAACCAACCAAATGGGAGAAGATTTTTTTACACAATGCTTCCAATAAGGGGCTAATATCCAAAATATATAAGGAACTCATACAGCTCAACAAAAGAACAAATAACCTAATTAAAAAATGGGCAGAGAACCTGAATAAACATTTCTCCAAAGAAGACATACAAATGGCCAATAGACATACGAAAATACTCAACAGCACTAATCATCAGAGAAATGCAAATAAAAACCCACAATGAGATACCACCTCACCAGTGAGAATGGCTGTCATCAACAAGACAAATATTAACAAGTGTTGGAGAGGCTGTGGAGTAAAGGAGCCCTCATACGCTGTTGGTGGGAATGCAGATTGGTGCAGCCGCTGTGGAACGCACTTCTCACTTTTATATCCAGGAAAAGAAAATGACTCATTCAAACTGGCTTGTAAACATCTTAACAAGAGCTCATGGCAAACACAGTAATTATACTTCCTGGCATAAAGAGCTCTTATTTATGGAATTCCTTTATAATTAGTGGAACTGCATTGCTTATTAAAAACAAATCTCAATTTATGGACTTAATGTGGGTATTTCTAGCTAGAGAATATCATAGCAGTTCTAGAACTAACAGGTATAGCAAAGGAGACACTTTATAAAGAAAATGGTTTCCTTTGTGCTAGCAATTCCACTTAGAAATGTTAAAACTAAAACAGAATGTAACCCAAAGCTGGATGAAAGGACTAAAAGAGTTTCATTGACCAACTCAGATTTCTCTGTTTTCCACATGTTTTGATATTGCCCCTGTCTTTTGAATTATCAGTCAAATGAGAGGAACCATGGGGTAAGTGTGATTTGACAATTCCGCTCATTGTGGGTTTTTTTTAATGTAAAGATCCCAGGAGAGTGTATCCATAGGGCTTGTGCTACAAGAAGCTCATACTAAACTGTGTTATTGGCTGAATTGTGCCACCCCCCCACCACACACACACACACACACACATGCACACACACACACACACACACACACAGAGTTCATATATTAAACTCCAAACCCTAGTACCCCAGAATATAACCATATTTGGAGATACATTCTTTAAAGAGGTGATAAAGTTTAAATGAGGGTGGAGCCCTAATCGCATATGGCTGCCATCCTTATAAGAAGAAGAAAAGACACCACAGTGGTCATACAAAAAGAAAAGGCCATGTGAGGACCCAAGAGAATGTGGTTGTCTGCAAGACAGGAAGAGCAGCCTCAGGAGACACCAAACATTCAGACACCTTGATGTTGAACTTCCAGCCCCCAAAACTGTGAGAAAATAAATTTCTGTTGTTTAAGCCCCAGGGACAGTGCTATTTTGTTATGGCAGCCCCAGCAAACTAATAAAAAATAGTTTTGTTTCTATGGTAGTATGACTATAGTCCCCTGGATATGTACTTTTGCTTAAAAGGAGTTGCACTTAATATGGTATATATTCATCAGTGATTTAACTCAAGGTGAAAACTTCATGAAACCTTGGAACTTTAGTGATAGTCCACTATTTTATAGATATCAACAGAGGCCAAAGCAAGGTGACAAATCATGTGCTCCTAAACATAGTGGGGTTTGAGATAGGCCAATGATTAACAGATTTGTTCTTAATGTGCATTGTGAACTTTATTAAAGGCTAACTAGAGAAAGGAGCTTAGTGGAAAAAAATGGGCTTGCTAAAAGCACTCCAGAATTCATCAGAATAACCTACCCTATGAGTGCAGTGGTTTCTAGCAGACAACCACTGGCATTTTCTAATCATTCCAATTAACAGACTTTCCTCTTGAAAGAAAAAAACGAAAACAAAACCCCAGAATGTTTGTTTCTTCTCTGCAAGTATTGGGTTGTCGGAAAAGTCATGACATATTTTTTCTTTTTCATTGCAAAAATGTGTCATGACTTTTCTGACAACCCAATATTACTGAAGAGGGGGAAAAAAAGTGTGCATGTGGGTGTTAGTGTGTGTATGAAGTTGAGGTGCTTTAATTATCTTTGGCTGCATAATACATCATCCCAATATTTAACAGCTTAAAATAACACTTATTTGTTCACAAATCTTCAATTGGGATGGAACTCAATGAAGAAAGATTTTCTCAGATCCAAATAGCACCTGCTAGAATTATAACATCCAAGATGGCTCTCTCCTAACATGTCTGAATCCCAGCTGAGATGGCTGGATGGTCATTTGACTCTTTCTCCCCACACAGCCACTCTTTGTAGCTAGTTTTGTTTTCCTCCCTGTGTGGGAGTCTTAGTTTAGCCAGACCCTGTTTAGCTGGTGGCTTACTTCCTCTAGTGTACAAAAAACAAACTACTAATAACTGAACTCTGAAGTTCCAGAATGGCATTTTCACCCCATTTTCTGGTTAAAATAGTTACAGATTTAGACCAGACACAAGGGGAGGAAAAATAGACCACCGCTTGATGGAGGTATGGTAATAACAAATTGCAAAACCAGGAGAGAAATCGTTGCAGTAGTTTTTAGAATGAACTACTAAATGATCCCAACATGCCAAGTTTATCCATAATTTCAATCAGGTAAGCCACACAACCTTATCTGATATGAAATGGATATATCAGAAAAAAAACATGAATGTTAAAAATAAGTGGGCTTAAACTATTTATATTTATATTTATTTAAACCACTGCTTCAGTATTTATTGAGTGTCTTCTATATGCTACCCCCTGTCATATCCTCTGGAGGTACAGCATATGAAGTCCATGATCTCATAGAGCTTACAATTTAGCATGTGTGTGTGTGTGTGTGTGTGTGTGTGTGTGTGTGTGTGTGTGTGTTGTGTGTGGGGGAGGAGGGGAGTTGGCAGTCATGAGAAACAAATAAATGTATAAGGTATAACAAAGAAAGGTAAGGTGAAGAGAAATAAAACCAGGTGGGGGGAAGAGAATATTCCTGTTCTTTTACCTTCTGCACGTTCCCCTGTCACAGCACAATCACTACAATGACAAAGTTACCTGTTTCCTCTGGCCTTTCCCCCAAGGCAAAGAGAACTTTAAGGAGAGGGACTGTACTTTTTGCTCCAAATTTAAATGAGTACAGAACCTGGGTGTACTAGTGGCTCAATCAGTGTCTGTTGAACTTCATAATCCATCAGTCTGCCGTCTCTTCCCCATTTTTCTGCAGGAAAAAAAAATTCTTTTCACAGTGATAGGAGCTCAAATATGCACAATGTTTCTATTTAAGCTCTGCTTTAAATATCATACTTTGAAACTAAACCTCTATTTATAATAGCACACATATGTTTACCATACATGTTAAAAAAAACCAAATGTTTGCAGCTTACCAGGACACACCAGTATGCTGCTCAGGAAGGAATGTCCCGCCTATGCTGGGAATCACCTGTCTGACACATATTGACTTCCAAATGAAAACATGCTGCAGTTGGCTGCAGTTCCCAGCAGGCCTCCTTTAATTATGTTACCCTTTTTCCTTCTTTCCATTGCCTACTACATTCTACCTTATAAATATGGGTATCCAGTGTGTAATATTGAGCAGGACTCAATAGGTTCTAGTATCGATTCCAGTCCCCACAACATGAAGCAATTCTCAGGACACCAGCTGGGTGTCCTACAGTTCACCTCAATTGTGACACTATCTACCTCGAATAGCATCAGATTTTACAGCGTAAGGGTTCAATCCTTGAAGACTGTCCCCCACTTCAGACACCAGTCACAAGCCCATGTTGTTCCCTCTGCTTCTGGCCAACCTTTGTTCTAGATCAGAGGTCCCAACAACCCCTTCTTGGACTTCAGATGCCAGTTGCTAAGTCCAGGTTGTCACCTGTACTTCAGACTAAGTAGTTATACATCAGTTTCCTAAGCCACCTCCTTGGGTTCAAGTAATTTGCTAGAGCAGGTCACAGAATGCAGAGAAACATTTTACTTACTAGATTACTGATTTATTATAAAAGATATAACTCAGGAACAGCCATATGGAAGATATGCATAGGGCAAGTCATGGGGAGAGGGCACCGCTTCCATGTCCTCTCTAGAAGAGTCACTCTCCCAGCACCTCCATGTGTTCATCAACCCAGAAACTCTCCAACTCTGTCCTTTGAGGGTTTTTTTTGTTTGTTTGTTTTTTTTTAGATTTTTTTATTGGGGAATTGGGGGGATGGGAACAGTGCTGGGGAATTGGGGAAAGGGGAACAGACAAGTTGCTGTCGTTTTGTTCTTCAGTCTAGTTGTGGAGGATGTTGCTTCACTGGCCCAAGTTGGCACCATCATTGCGCTCTTCTCTGGTGAGGCAGATCAGTCGCTGGCTTCTGGACGGCCGCTCACTGCGGCTGCTGGCCGCTCACGGTAGCCCATGGCAATCCACTGCCACAGGGACTGCAGCCCACGCCGTTGCCGGCGACTCACGGCAGCCCAGCTCCAGGTTGAGCTGTTGTTCAGCATCTTAGCTGTGGAGGGCAGTGTCACTGGCCCTCATATGTGGGATCCGAACCGGGGCCCTCTGGCATCCCAAGCGAGTTCTTAACCATCGCGCCACTCGGCCGGCCCTGTCCTTTGAGGTTTTTATGGAGGTGTGATTGAGTAAATCATTGGCCGTTGGAGATTGATTCAACCGCCAGCTCCTAGCCCCTCCCTGGATGTCAGGAGGGTGGGATTGAACGTTACAACCCTCTAATCACATGGTTGATCCTCTGGTTACCAGCCCCCGTTCTTAGGTGACTTAAGAGAATTCTAAAAATCACCTCTTTAACGTAACAAAAGACACTTTTATGATTCTCTTCACTTCAGAAATTCCAAGTGTTTTAGCTTGTGCCAGAAACAAGACTAAGACCAAATATATACTTATTATAAATCACAATATCACAAAGACTTAATAGCTACCACTTTTAGTATGTTTGACATGCACCAGACACTTCCCGGTAAGCTCGGACTCTCATATTTTTTACTTCATTTAATACTGACAACAACCTGTTAAAAGCACATGATTAAACTGAAACTTAGAGAGCTAAGGGCCGCAGCCGTACTGAGAGCTTAGTGTGATCCAGCCAAGACGTCAAACCAATCCCTGCCTTCTTCATCACTTTTTTGCAGTTCAGCAGTATGCTCTAATACATAATGTTCTGCTCTAAATTGGATATCTGATATCTTTTTAAAAGCCCAGACTTAGTTGATTTCATTATATACATCCCCATTCCAGAGATAAATCACATTATCTCAATATCTTTGGCATTGGAATATTTGTTTATGTAAGGCAGTTCTTAATCTTTGTTGGGTCACAAACCCTATAGAGTATATGGAAAAATAAACTATGGACACCCTTTGCATATATATTGCATTCGATTTCCTAAGGTTTGTAGATATTATGAAGCCTGTTCATTATATCTTTTCAAATGATACTTTCCAAAGTACAGAAAGACTATTATTTGCACATCCCAAATTAGATAACATTGACTCATGTTTTGCAAGGTAAAGCTATTTTAAATTTTGTATCCTTCATGTTTATAAAAGGAAATATAGTTTGGTGTTACTGTCTTTACCACCTTAAAAAATTCAGTTTCATCTAAGTGAGACTAGATCTCAGGCTAAAAGCCATCAGCAGAAAATGCCATCTAGCTATATTTTAATAAAATCACTTGCTTTCTATAACATTATTTTGGGTACATTCATTTGTACATTTGTTTATTGTGCTAGAAGACTTTCAAGCACAATTTTAAGTGCTTTACAAATATTAGCTCACTTATCATTAGTGACCTGTGCCAGTGATACAAAGTTTTCTTTTAGATAAGTGATTTAAGTTTAAAAAGTGAGTTAATTAAAAGAAAGAACTGGTATAAAGATTTCCCGAAAGGTTTTTGATATGATATGTAGATTACTAAAATGTGCAAAATATTTTCTTAATGTTAGATTTTCTTGTATAAATAACATACCAGGCCTTATAATTAAGTTTGCAAACTTGTTGCAACGATGCTTCTAACCTTTTTTGATATCAAAGGGATTATTCATTATGAACTTTTACCAACTAGACAAATAGTTAACCAAATTTACTATTTGGAAGTGCTAAAAAGGCCGCAAGAAAAAGTTAGACGAAAACAACATGAATTTTCCATCAATAATTCATGGCTCTTGCATCATGACAATGCTCCAGCTCACACAGCACTATCTGTGAGGGAGTTTTTAGCCAGTAAACAAATAACTGTATTGGAACACCCTCCCTACTCACCTGATCTGGCCCCCAANTTGGAACACCCTCCCTACTCACCTGATCTGGCCCCCAATGACTTCTTTCTTAACCAAAGATACAGGAAATACTGAAAGGAAGACATTTGATGACACTCACGACGACAACTCTGATGGCCATTCCGGGAAAAGAGTTCCAAAATTGCTTTGAAGGGTGGACCAGGCGCTGGTGTCAGTACATAGCTTCCCAAGGGGAGTACTTTGAAGGTGACCATAATGATATTTAGCAATGAGGTGTGTAGAACTTTTTCTAGGATAAGTTCATGGACTTAATAGTCTGACCTCATAAACCATACCTTGGGTGATTTCTTCTCCTTTTTAGTAATACTAGTTTTTAATCATACTGGAGAAAACTGTGTCTCTGAAGGTAGAAGATGGTCATTACCCACATATTCCTACATATTTTTGCTTTTAAACAGCAGTATAGTGTGAACAAATCAGTGAGTGTTAAGCTACTGCAGTTGCTCTTATGCCATTCATAATGTCCTTATGACAGAATTTGAGGTAGAGAAGGAATGCTGGCCTGAAGCGATAACATAGCCATATTTGTGCAGCACGGCCCTTTGTTAGAGACTGAAGGAAAAGACATCATATCCCACCTTCCCATTCTTGACACACACTCCACTGTTTACCAACAGCCATTTTCAGTTTTACATTTTTGACTATGCTATTTATAGAAATTTGCTTAGATAAAAATAGAGTAATCTATTCCCACTGGTTGTCTGTAAATTCTCATAAATCTGAAATAAAATAATTTGCTTATAAGTAATGTTTTTGTTTGTTTGTTTTCTGAAGTAGTGTAATTCATGCAAGAAATGTGGCTACCGAGGCTATCATCATAATACAAATCCAAGATTAATATATGGAACGATGATTTAATGATAGAGAATTGGAATTGTATTTAATTTGTTTGAAAAAAAGATTGTGTCATAAGAGAAAATACCAGGAAAAAATATCTTCCAGACAGAAACGGGAATATAAAAAGAGTATGTTTTGATAACAATCACTTGATATATGAAATCACAAGTTATAAGTTGTCCTCCATGTTCATCATATATAATAGGGAGACAGATTAAAAGTAAATCCATTTAAACATCTTCCTAGACATAATTTTGATGATGTCAGCAGATGTTCTCTTTCCTTCTCTTTCCTCCCCTCTTCTCTTAACTCTGTAGGGTAAGTTTCTTCCCTTTCTTATTTCCTTCCCTCCTCCAGTATTGCCTCCCTCCCTCTCTTCCTGCTTCTCTTTCTTCTTTCACTCTCAAACATTGTCTTCCTTCTCCTCTTTAGGTCCCTCTCTTTTCATTTCACATATATTTTTTTAAATCAGTTTTATTTGTCAGGAAAGCATTCTATAATGGGGTAAATGAATAGAAACCTTCAAGAAGCTTAAAATGTATGAAGATTAAAATAACAAAATGTTTAAAAATCAAAAAGAAACCACAAAATCATGTGTAGGTTGGAACAAAGTTTTAGGAGAGTTCATAACTATGCAGAGATCAATTCTAGCTGGAATTACACTTCCTGGAAGAGTCTGCATTAGGTTGAAGTTTGAAAGATGACATAAAATTTCTACAGGGGAAAGTATGCTAGAAGAATTGGAATCTCAGACAACCAATCCAACATTATTAAAGACACTGATAAAGAAAAAGTAGATGGCATTCTTAGAAACTCAGCATTAAATTTTATAATAGCACTTTTTTCCCCAAGAGAATACCATTCAATGGGCAAGTAATCCATTTATATTTATAATCAAAGTTAACTAACTGCAAATGTTTAAATCATATAAGAAGATGCAAATGTAATATGCTTTAATAAGGAAAAAAAGTTATCAAAACCTGTGAATTGGAAGGAGGGAAGAAGGAAGAAAATATAAGCACTAATGTCTTAATAGCTAATGCCCCACATGATTAAAATCATATTTTTTTGACAATGCCATATTGAAGGATTAAATGAAATGAATTTAATTTTAATTAAGGCTTCACATAATGACTGTTCAGTTAATGACTTTCTGTCAAAAGTGTTTTTAAAAAGGTGTACCTGTTTTTAATGATTTTTTTAAACAATGAAACTTTTTCCCCAAAACACACAAAAAATGTACTATGTAAACTGGCATTTTGATGTTATGATTTTAAGCAAAGATACATGTAAAAACAAGTTTCTAGTCAGAAATCATCATGTAGAATGTTTGAATTTTATATCCTTTTCTCCACCCCTCGTCTTTATTTTTCTATTTCCTTTTTTCATATTCCCAATTATTTTGCATATGGATATTGTTATTGATTTCTAGATATACATTTTTAACTCATAAGCATAAATAAAATAATAAAAACATTTTTATAGGTATGGAATTAGTACTACTTATGTATAATGTGCATCCTTATTTTTTCCTCACAAATTTGGGGAAAAGAGTATGCATTATACACAGCAAAATATGGTATATTATATACACTTTTATATCTATTTATTCTATAAGAGAAAAGCTAACCTTCCCTGGTACTGAAGTACAAGTGAAATTTCACCCATGGGTCCTTAATACAGAGGAAATAATGTGATGAACTTGATGATGTTCTCAATGAAATTCTGACACCAAGAGTTTTCATGTGGGTCATACTAATAGGTGTCCTTCCACATAAGCCAAAGACATAACATCCAAATATAATTCAATATAAATTAAGTTCATGAGATGTAAGACAATGTAGTTTAAGTACATTATTCAATTATCTGATAGCCATACACACACACACACACACACACACACACACACACACACACGCACTGAATAGATATATGCACACTGAACATATATATACCTATATAAACATATATACATCTATATACCTATATAGATAGATAGATAAATAGATATGTATATAGGTGTATATATATATATAGATATAGATATATAGATATATTGATAGATATACAGTGTATTGGGTTACTGCCTATATACTTTTTAAAAATTCATTGATTTGAATTATGTGAAATCTATTTAAACACGTAGTTCCATTAGTGGATATAGTTATTAAAAAAAAACAACTTTTCAAAATGATATAAAGTGACACATTCTGCACCTTGGGCGTTCACGTCACTTGCTGCCTATTTTGCACAAGCGCTGTGTGAGCACTGAGCATATAACAGTTGACCAGAGTGCGGAGGTTGTTACCTACTTGGAGCTGTGGAGGCTAGGGAAGCAATGAACAGAAAAGCACATACAACAAAACAATTAAGACTGTGTGACAAGAGCTAAAAAAAGGGAATCAGAAGGGCTCTGGTAGGGAGTGCTTCCTAATCACCACTTGAAAGAGATTAGTCAGCACTGGTGGACAGAGGCTGAGAGGGAACCCCGAGATTCTTAGGAAGTTGTCTACTTTCTGGTCGGGGAAGGCCGGGAAAGTTTGGGGGCTGGCGGGTTCATGGCGACCTCTGGTGGCAACCGGGGCCTAGTTGAGCCCAGCCGCCCCTCAGGACCCAAATGCGGGAGCTTCAAATTTCTTCTGTGGAGCTGGGGTTTGGGGCAGTGGCCGGAGCTGCTCCCTGACGGCTCCCTGATGGTTGAGGTCCAAATGCTGCTTGCTTCCAGCAGGGAAAAGGTGTGCTCTCCGCCCTTATCTTTTCTGTGCTTCTGGATGTGATAACTTCCTGCAAGGCGTGTGCACAGACAACTCCACCCCCAGGTGGTTTGAACTGTGAGCTCCTTGTAATCCTGGTGAAGAATTTCGCTTTCCTCGAGTTTATGACGCTTGGGATTTCAAGAATTGGAGGTTTATGCAATTTGAGACCGGTCAACACTGTGCCGAGTTCGGAGTGCTGAAAGACAGAGATTAAAATGGCTTCCAGAGAAAAGACAGAGACAAGCAAGTTAAAGCAGAATTTAGACGAGCAGTTGAATAGAGTAATGCAGCAATTACGAGATCTGGAGGAATGCAGAGAGGAACTTCATACGGATGAACATGAAGAAACCGAAAAGGAAACTCTGGAGCAAGTAAGTGAATTTAATGATTCACTGAAGAAAATTATGTCTGGAAATATGACTTTGGTAGATGAACTAAGTGGAATGCAACTGGCTATCCTGGCTGCCATCAGCCAGGCCTTTAACACACCAGAGGTCATCAGACTGTTTGCAAAGAAACAACCAGGTCAGCTTCGAACAAGGTTAGCAGAGATGGATAGAGATCTCATGGTAGGAAAGCTGGAAAGAGACCTGTACACACAACAGAAAGTGGAGACACTAACAGCTCTCAAGAAACTCAGCGAGAAGCTGAATGCAAATGATGAGGCCTTCTTGTCAGCAAATGCAGGTGCTATCCTTAGCCAGTTTCAGAAAGTCTCCACTCACCTTGGCTCTGGAGACAAAGTTCTTGCTTTGGCAAATTTTGAGGTTGAAAAACAACAAAAAAAATGATAGTGTGGAACCTTGGGACAGTGATAATCTTCTTGTAAATGGCATCTTTCTGCTGCAGATTTTGAGTCATTGCAAAGAAATCGAGAGATTCATAAAGTGCACTAATCACCTAAAAAAAAGGTTATTAATGAAAAACATACTCGAGGCTTCTGTTTGTGCCCTTCATCCTTGTGCTTTGTGTAAGGCTGTCTGCTTAAGGGATCCTGCACTTGGGATGGAGGGACTCACTGGACTTGATTCATCACATTTGTCTGTGTAAGAGAGAACAGAAAACAGTGTCTCTGACTTTTTATTAAGGCTCCTTGTTTTCAAGTACTGATAGTAAATGAAAAGATGTGGAAAAAAAATTTTTTTAAATATTTAAAAAAATAAAGAGATTAGTCAGGAAAGGATTCCCCATGATGAAATGTAAAAGATAAAGCAGATAACCATACTCAGTATCAGAAGAGTGCTTACCTAGTTTTGTCTCTAAGTTGCGAAAGGACTTGGCCTATCTGAGAAACTCAAGGATGGTATGGGAGTAATGTAGGGAAGCAAGATAACCAATATAAAATGAAGTTGGAGAGATGATCGGGAATAAGATAATAGAAGGAATTGTAGGCTGTCACTAGGAGTTTAGATTTTTACTAAAATCAGGTACAATGTTTATATTTTAAACAAGGGGGTGATCTGAATTATGGTTTGTAGAAGACCCTCTGGTTGATACATGTCTACTGTTGCAAGAACAGTAATGGTGTGATAGTGACTAAGTTGGAGGGTATTGTAGTGGTCCAAGCAAACATCTGCCAGTAAATTCCACTTGAGTGCTGAGAGCAGAACTACAATACATTTAAGATGTGTATGGGGGTCAGAATTGAGAGGACTCACTGACAAATTAGATGTTGCAAATGGAAGAAAATAATCAAGCATGGGAAAGAAAGGAAGAGTTTTGGTGGGGAGGGGGTGTTTTAGAATCAAAAGCACCATTTGGAATATGCCAAATTTGAGATGTCTACAAAGCCTCTGAAAGAAGACTTCATGTAGGTATGGATGAAAAAAGGGGTTCTCTGGAAAGTCACCTCACAGGGTGATCTGATCATAAATCCCTAACTGGGCAGGTCATGGTGGGGAGTCATGTACCAGACATCTACTTTTTAGTAAAAGGTTTATCTTTGCTTTAAGACAAACCTGTGCATTGTTTCTATGCATCTAGGTTAACACATTTTTGAAATAAGCCATAACCATCTCCAAGAGAGCTCATAATCTTTTATCTATTCTGTAACCCCATCCCTGAGTTGCTGCCTTCCACTTCTATCTACTCTTCCTCGTCCTCTTTAATCTCAAATGCATAAGAGAGGCTGCAAAACTGTTATTCTCCAGAGCATTTCAGATCTTGCTCCCCAACGTATGTCATCAGTTTGGCTTAAATAAACTCATAAAAATTATCTGCAGGCTTGGATATTTCTTATATCAACATAGGCATTTAGGTATACAAGTTTCAAGGCATCCTTAGAGATGAAGTCTAAACCCACGAAGCTAGGTGAGATATCCCAAAGACAAACTAAAGATAGAATAAAAAATTGCCCTTCAAAAAAACCAATGTTTGCAGTTTGGTTATGTGAGAAGGAAACAGAAAAGAAGATTGGATTTGAAGTAAAGGAACTAACTAGTAAAGTGGGAAGAAAAATAAGAAAATATGGTTTTGCTGAAGCCAAGAGAGAAAAGTGAGTAAAGATAGCACTATATGGCTTGTATATATTAACCTGAGCTAATAAATAAATAAATTTTTAAAAGTACATACAGCATAACATAGTTTGATTCAGAAAAAAGGAAAAATTAAGTTTCCTATTGATTTAAATTACAATAGGCCAAATATCAGAGAACAAAAATTGCCTTCAGAATTCTCTACTGTGCCTGAGAAGGAGGTTGTTTATACTATGCATCTCTGGCATCTTATTATATCCCCAGTGTCATTACTATTAGAAGGACTATTTATTATCTTAAAACACAATTCATCTGTTCACAAACTATAGAATTTAAAGAAGTTTAATATGGCATGGATTGTTATATATACTTCTCAAAACAATTCTATGAGATGAGGATTATTATTATCCATTATACAAATGAAGAAACTAAATTTTTGCAAGTTAAAATGGCATGCTTATGTTTCCACAGTATAAAAAGTGGCAGTTTGAATAAACCATGTGTAGCTGATTTCTGGTTCTACGTTCTTGACCATTTTGTGATAGTTCTTACTTTTCAAGTAATAACCACCTTTTAAGATGTATTTCTAAGTTGATACATTTATATTTATCTATTGAGGTCAAATTTAGTTAAAATTTGTTGAAGTCTAGGTTTGATATTTAGACAAATTATTTCTTTTCTTCATTGACTAATTTTTAAAACCAACTTATCATTAGTTTGCATAATTATAATCTAAGTTTATATTTTTCTCAATAAGATAGCTATTAAACTACTTAAATAATGCAATCTGAAGAATACATGCCTGTTTTATGTGTTAGCAATATGACATAATTTTATTTATATTCCAGATCCTTATCTGGCACATAGTGATCGTTATTTTTATTTCATTCACTTTATCTAAAACTCCCCCAAAATTAGATAAAATATTCAATTTTCTTCATAATACTACTTAAATGACCACTAATTTTCTAATGTCTGAAGAGCAAATGCATGTGTGAAATCACCCATAATTTAAATAGTTGGAATTGTAAAGCTATTCTTTAAATTGCTATTTTCTTCTATTTAACATAAGTAAGCTTCCATTGCTAGGGCTGTCAGGGCATCATAAAATAAAAGGAAAACAACATTCTCTGAAAAGCTTTAACTGAGACAGAATAAAAATTGCAGATTTTTCCATTCAATTGTAGATTTTTTTTAGATTAAAATGCTTGAATACTAAACCAAGCATTCTATTGAGTGTTAGATGATTAATGATCTGCATCTAGCATATTCAACTACAAAAATAAAGCAAAACATACTTAATATACCATGCATTTAGGTACTTTGTCACCTCAATTATTCATCACCATTTTTCTCTAGTATTTTATGGTTTAATCTACCAAAAAATCTTTTTTGACATCAGAACGGAGCATACCAGAATGCCTAGTTGTGCCATTTGTGGAGTCCGACCTTTCTGCCCAGCTGTGAAGACTGAAGCCCTCATTTAAATAGCTAAGGAATTTGGGACCATTACTTGACTCAGTTTTTTCATCTCTAAAAAAGGAATAAATAATATACATAAGTTTTAAGGTGCACATGAAGATTACATTACCCATATGAAATTCTTAGACTGGTCCCTGGCAGGTAGATAAATTATGGTATAATAGATGCTAGTTTTATTTCTCTCTGGTTGGTACTAACCCTAAAACCGTAAGCTTTATTTTAAAATTCTTGTAGTTTTCTTGCACTGCAACTACAGTCATCTTGAAAAAGAGTTTATCTACCTTGGGTCAAAATTTTGTGCTGTTACTTTCACCTCCAATTTCTACAACTTTTGAATGATGGGTATGTTTAGCCCCCTACCACAAATGTTAACTGCGTTTTAACATTCATGGGGCTCAAGACAGAAGAAGCATACAGAGCAGAACCTTTGCCTTGTTAACTTTGTTTTCAAACCCACTTCTCTAACTCTGCTTGTGTTTTCCAAATACCATTGGTTCGTCTACATTTTCAAACTCAATTCACCTAAATTTTCCCCAGTTCGTAACCACTGATATTTACTTCCATATCTCAGTGGTAGAAATATTCCTAATTCTTTTCCCTAACAACTGTGGCAGTGACTCGATTCTGTCAGATCTCACTTGATTCCTATTTTAACAATGGGACCTTCCAGAATTGCATGAATAGCCTTCTCAAATTTATATCACCTACCTGTATTTCCATGCTCTTAACACCAGAAGGAACATACTGTTGTTTTATTCTTTGATCTGTTGGACTGACTATTATTTGCATGATTTATCCTTGGATAGTTCTAACCTGTAGAGACTTCCTATCTTGCTCTTCTAACAGAAACTCTAAGAACAACCATTTCAGCCCCCTGGCATTGACCTTATTTTAGTAGCTAGGATGTAGGATAAAGCTGATTTTTATATTTCTAAGTAATAATTATGCTTACTTTGTAACTTGATTTAGTCCTTAGGTACAGACTCCATTTTTTTGCTCAATTACAATATTTTATAAGATGGTTCAATATTCTTCGCTTACAGATAGTCTGACTTTTCATTTCTCAAACAGAGGCTTTCAACATATATAGAAAGAAAATCAAGCCATAGATATAAATGTTTAAAGTAAAACACAAAACAATGGTAAGATATCAAAATGGCTTAAAAACTAAACAAATAAACCTGACAATACCAATTGCTGGCATGGATGTGGAACAGCAGTAGCTCTCATTCATTGCTGATGGGAATGCAAAATGGTACCACCACTTTGGAAAATAGTTTAGAAGTTTCTAACAAAACTAAATATAATCTTGCCATGTTATCTAGAAATTGTGCTCCTAGTTTGAATACCAGGTCTGCAAAAAACAAAACAAAACAAAAACACTGCATGCAAATATTTACAGCAGTTTTATTCATACTTGCAAAAAACTCAAAGCAACCAAGATATCTTCAATAGATGAATAAAGATCAAAATAGTGCTTATTATCTTTGGGACCCTTATCTGCTCAAAAGAGATGTATGGTAGCTTCCTGAATCGCTGATAGCATTCTAAACTGGATATGGATTGTGCTTACCTGGGTGTATATATGCACGTAAAAAATTCATTAAGCTGTACATGTTTATGTCTATCTTACAGCTCAATTAGAAATAAATAGAACTAATCTTTGGAAAGTATTTCAAAATGATATAACCATTTGCACATAGTTATAATTTGATTTGTTTTCATAACAGGATACATTAAGCTTTCTACAGAGCATTTTTCACTAAGAAAATATCATTTTTGTGCCTGAGTTATGGCAAGCGTTAAGCTAACAATTCATTAAGCAGTTGAAAAATTACTTCACACTGCTGTGGACATTATTGGCACATTGTGTCTAAGCCATTAGCCCTCGGTATTAGAGTGGTGTGGGAGTGAGCAATACATTGGAAAATAAGATTCCACAATTGGATTTGTAGCTGGAAGTCATTTAAGGAGTTTAGAACTTTATATTGAAGTAGTCTATAAATCACTTGGAAATGGTGCATCTCAACAGGTCGCTGACATCATCAGAAGTATTCAAGACAGTAATCCATTATAATTTCTATCTCATTCTAGACTATTCTTTTAACTACACAGAAGTTTACATAAAAGAAAAAATTAAAGTGTTGCAACACTAGCACATTATGAAAGCCTATGATAAGTGTAAAAAATGTATCGGTTCTACAAGATACTTGTTTTAAAATTTCAACTAAATTGATGTTTCCAGCATTTTCTCTCCTCACTATCCCTACCCCCACCTTCCAAAAACCTATCAGAATTTGGCAAAATAGGCTGGGAAAACAACTGAAAAGAGAAAATAGTGAGAGTCCACCCGTGTGTGTGTGGGGGGGTGTGCGTGTGTGTGTGTGCATGTGTGTGTGTGTGTGCGCATGCGTGCGTGTGTGTGTGTGTGTGTGTGTGTGTGTGTGTGTGTGTGTGGTGTTTACTTAAGGCTAATGGTACCACATAAGACTTTTCCTGAACTAACTTTGGTTTGACTCAGTGAAATAATCAGTTTATGCTGGTTTCATAAAGATACAATCTCTGATTTATTGTCTCCTTTTTTTGTTTTACACATATGTTGAAAACTGTGTAACAGACACTTCATACTTTCCTCTGTATTCCCTAGAAATATACCTATAGGTGCTTAAAGTAATTCTGGATTTTTCTGTCAGCAGAGTTGTTCTGCAGCTGAGATACTGAAGAATATACAGTTAATCCTGGGAGAGTCATCACCAAACTGAAATAGAATGGCTTGATACTAAGTCTCTTCAAGGCAGAGAGCATGTATCAACAAACCTACTATAGAAATAAGTAGGGAAGCAAAACGTTAAATGTTCTAGTTAATGTCATTGGATGAAACTCTGCAGCTACATTGTTCAATTTAACATCATGTATTTAAAAATTTTTTTAATTAAAATTTTGGGGATGACATTGGTCAGTAAAATTATATAGGTTTCAAGTGTACAATTACCGTATTTGCCAGCGTATAAGACGATTTTTTGGCCCTGAAAAATATGCCTCCAAGTGGGGGGTCGTCTTATACACCAGGTACACTTCAGATAGACTTCCCATAGTGCTTGCCCCGTGCCATAGTGGCCTCCCGATGCCCGCCCACTTCATTCCACATACCGTTCAGGCATCAGCAGCGCTGTTGGGTGTATGCTCGGCTGTTATGCGATTTTGCTGTTATGCGATTTTACCACACTCGCAAAATCGCACACAGCCGACCATACACCCAGTATGATAGCGCAAAATCGCGAATCGCGATACCATACTGGGTGTAAGGTCGGCTGTGTGCGATTTTGCGAGTGTGGTAAATTCGGGTTACCGTATATTTCTTTACATATGCATTGAAGATTCGCGATTTTGCGCTATCACGTGCCTGTTAGAATGTTGAAGAGCTCGCACTTGCGCACTAGTGAGGTCCCAGGGAGATGCTGATGCAAGGGTGGACCAGACTGCTATAGTGACAGGGCGGGCAAACAGGGAGCAGGGACCAATCAAATCAGGCTTTGTATACAGCCAACAGCCAACCACAATACTGCACCATTGTACAGTACAGCATAGAAAATGTCGACCAGTCAAACCCCTATCATCCCTATCATGGCACCACCCAAAAGAAAGAAGTATGATGCAAATTTTAAACTGAAAGTTATAAACTTTGCTAAGGAAAATAATAATTGTGCTGCTGCAAGACAATATGGAGTAACAGAAAAGATTGTTCGGGACTGGAAATCAAATGAGAAAGCATTAAAGAGTATGCCAAGGGGTAAGTGTGCATTAAGAAGAGGCACCCCACACTGGCCAGAACTCGAAAAACATGTAGCAGACATGGTGGCTCAACATCGCCAAAACGGTTATGTGGTGACACGAAATACAATACGCTTGTTTGCACTTCAGTGGGCCAAATCAAATCTGATATTGTTTTACCTTTTATTTGGTGTGTGGAAGGTGTGCGGAAGAGGGGGTAGTCTTATATGGCGAGTATATAACAAACTCTGTATTTTGAGTGGAAATGTTAGGGGGTCGTCTTATACGCCCAGTCGTCTTATACGCCGGCAAATACGGTACATAACACATCATTTATATAATTGCATTGGGTGTTCACCACCCGAAGTCAATTCTTCCATCACCATATGTTTGACCTCCTTTACCTTCTTCTACTACCTACTTCCCCTCTTACCCCTAAACTGTTGTCTGTGTCAATGAGTTTTTGTTTGTTTGTTTCTCTTGTTGCTCTCAGTTTTATATTCCACATTTGAGTAAAATCATTAGATTCTCAACTTTTTCTGTCTGACTTATTTTGCTTAGCATGATAATCTCAAGATCCATCCATATTATCACAAATGGCAGTACTTCATCTTTTCTTATGCTGAATAGTGTTGTGTTGTATATATGTACAACATCTTCTTCAATCATCTATTGAAGGGCATTTCAGTTGTTTCTATGTCTTGGCCACAGTAAATAATGCTGCAGTGAACATAGGGGTACAAATATCTTTACAGATAAATGTTTTCAAATATTTTGGGTAGATACCCAGGAGAAGATTGCTGGGTCATATGTTGAGGCACTTTCCTTCTATATTTATTTTATTAAGTATTTTCATTATAAATGTATGTTATATCTTGTCAAATGCTTTTTCTGTGTCTATGGATATGATCATATGATTTTTACTTTTATTTTGTTTATTATTGATTTGCATATGTTGAACCACCGTTGCACCCCTGGAATGAACCCCACTTTCTCGTGATATATAATCATTTTTAATGTATTGTCATATTCAATTTTCAAATCCTCAACATCATGTATTACAAGACAACTATTTAAGAGGAGAAAAATAAATAACCAAACAAAAGAGTATTTGAAAACAAAATGAAATAAAATAACCTTTACCAGCAAAGATAAATGAGGCAGCAAAATACCCATGACACCCTTCCCAAAATGGAAACCTAAATATTTGCACCCATTCACTTTCAAATATAATATGATAAACCCCCAAATATATATTTCCTCCCTCTATGTGCTCTGGTTCACATTTTTATATCCAAGTACCTCATAATTTTATAGTAAAATTGTGTTTTATCCCTGCAATCATTTGTCTTAGTGCCATTCATATTGTTTTGTGATTAGTATATCTGTATTTATTTTAATACAGTTGTTTTACTAGTAATCCATACCTGTACGAGAGAAAAATTCAATAAAAGAGGTAAAATAAAGCATATTTAGGTTAAAATTACAGGACAAGATGAAATAACATGTGCTGTAGTGGGAATCAGTACCTTTTAAGGTAGAAATTAGTATTTTTTTAAATTCAACCTTGTATAGCTGTACTTTGTATATTATAAGTTTAGTATCATTATCATTCAGTAAGTATTTCATATATAATTAATATTGGATTACTTATTGAACATCACTTGTGCAGCAAATTTAATAGGAAATTACCATTTAGGTAAGCCAGATTATAATTAAAAATAATGCTTTTCTGTACTTCCTTATTTAACATCTGACCCATCGTTTTTTCTACTGCTAGACATAACTATTGCTTTATTTGGTTTATGTCCTTCTGCTCACTCTCTTTATCTCAGCCACATTCTTGTAGTTCTTCTAGTTTGTTGTTGTTGTTGTTTAATTGAATGTTAATGTATTATGAAAGAAATATATCATTGATGTTTACCCTAGAAGGAAGAGATTGCTCTTTTACTGTAACTTTTTTCTTATTTTCCATTTACATCATGGTATTCTATTTTGGGAAGGTTTTCTGTGTTAGGGTGAATACACCCATAGATTTGTATAGAGAAATATGCTTCAGGTTGATTACAAGTCATGCAAACACTTGATTAACTTTGGACTTTAAAAAACAAATTAATTAAAAAAATGAACTTGATCTCTCTCTCTCTCTCTCTCTCTCTCTCTCTCTCTCTCTCTCTCTCTCTNTATCTCTCCCTTCCTTCCTTCCTTCCTTCCTTCCTTCCTTCCTTCCTTCCTTCCTTCCTTCCTTCCTTCCTTCCTTTCTTCCTTAAATTTTTACTAGTACAAATTCCTTTCTACTTCATTATGTGGTGGATGGAGAAAGGTACCAATTACAATTCTCTGCCTTGGCAACTAATAAGAACTCACAGCAGACCTTCTGTATTATAGCCCTTTGAAAACTCATGCTCCACTCTTCCCAAATGTTTTGAAATAATTAAATTGAGAACTGATTATGTGCACAACCTCAAATCTGTTTGGTGAACAATGTGATTTCAGGTGTATGTTTCAGGTCTATAAACCCCTCTAAATTGCTGTTTTTAATACATATTTGAATTTAAGCCTTTGAACATAACACACAATGTGGTATCATAATTTGAATATTCTCAAAGCATTAGAATAACTGAAAATAAAATTCAGTGTGGTACTGAAAATGACAGGTCAGAAAAATAGTCCAAGATATACATCTCCTTTTTTCTTTTTTTTTTTCTCCTATTTATTGAACAGAGTAGAAACGAGCAAGGAGAACAACAAGCAATCAGTGGAAGGGAAAACTAAATTTTAATTCTGTTCTCTGAAAACTTAATGTAGCTCAAATTAGTTGGGAAACATTATTCAATGAACAGGTTCTTCCTTGATTCTATGAGGAAACATAGCCCAATTAAAGGAGAAGAAATTAAAAAGTGGTGTAATAAGCAGTAACAGGTCCTCCAGGCAGAGGCATTTGGCGCTGGCATCTGGTTGGGTCCCATGTACAATCAGCATGGCAGCGATTATAGCCATTGGATTGAGCTGAGACTCCTCCACATGCTCTCAAAGGAGGTCACTCAGTCAAAGAATGTGTTTTTGTTGTTGGAAGAAAGCCACAATAATATCTGATGAATTTATTATTGACATGTTGGTAATTGAAGAACTGTGAGCCATCTAAGCTATGAAGATTCCGTTTTTGGTATTTTTGCTTGAAATAAAACAGGTGGATACAATTGAATATATTCTCTGTCATTGACACACTAAAGATAGACTATATATTGAACCTGTATAAATTCATGAACCAGATCCTCATTTTTTTTTTTGTTTATTGAGGCAATATTTTCTATCCAACCTATTCAAACTGTCACTGAAAGTAAGAATTCCCTGACTGAGCACACTTTTCTGATATCAACCCTGAACATAAAAATCATAACTCCATTGTGAACGAATGACACACTTATTTGGTCTTGTATTAGAAGTTCATTAAAACTTGTACTAAAAAAAAATAATTATTTAATTAATTAGCTTTTCTACATCTTTTTAAGAGCACCATATTGTGTTCTAACGGGCCTATTTGACATTTACCAAGCAAACCTTGTATTTTCCAACTCCAGGCCCTTTCCTCTGTTGTTCCTTCTCCAGGAAATGCTCTGAATTCTCCTGCCCATATAGGACCAATTTTTACCTTTATATCAAGATCCACTGCACGATACCTCCCTGAATTTCTTCATGTAAAATAATGAGCCCCTTCTGAAAAGAAGCAAGCATTTATTTTTACTTCTACTGAGTACTTGTATCATACTGCTATGTGAAACAGCTGTCTGTGAGTTGGTATTATCACCAATAATGACAATATTAAGTGTTTACTAAAGGCCAAGAAACTGCTATCTGCTTTTTATGCAAAAACTCATTTAATCAGACCCAAACTCTTTTATCTCTGTCTTTAAAATCAGAAAAGTAAAACTTCAGAGGTGGTAAGCAAGTTGCTAAGGCTAGAGCTAATGGTAGGAATCAATGGTAGGAAGCTAGGCATCAAATCCACACCGGTCATACTCCAAAGCCCAATCCCCTCACAACTTACATAAACTCCTTTAAGATGAACCTACTCTTCTCCATATTGGTATATTCTTAAGCAATTAGCATAGTGCTTTACACTTCCTAAGCCAGAGATTTTTAACTTTTGTTTACATATTGGAAAGAATGAGTTTTGAACATTCCTATGCTTGAATATACTTCATACCAATTGTAGCAGAATCTGTGTGGCATGGCTGGGGAGAGGTATATTTTCAAGGCTCCCTAGGAAAGTCTGTTAAGAATGCTGAGTTTTCATTTGATAGCTATTGAGCTCAGTGAACAAATAAAGGTGTAATATAAATTATTTTCCTAATGAAATATAGAAATATAGTACAAATAAGCACATACCTGCATACATAATTGTACAGAGAATGTTTGGATATGACCTCCATGGAGTATAAATATAGAGAATCATTTACTCTATTCATCTGAAGAAGTTGATTTGTTTTCCATTCCTCCCACCCTGTGGAAGAGAAGAAGACCAGGAGTAAGTAGTAAAGATTTTAAGGAGGAGAGTAATGTGAACAAAGGTCTGCTTTAAGAAGAGTAATGTAATGGGACAGTAACATAGGATAGATTTAAGGATGAGATTCCAGAATCTAGAATCTATGCCTATTGGGAAGCTATTGCATTTCCTTGGTTGTGAAGATCAGAGGGACAAAATCACAGCGAAGTAGGAATGGAAATGAATGGTAAAATATAAGAGGTACTAAAACCAAAATATTGATATAAACTTAATATGTTGTATATGAGAGTGTTTAAATGAGTGACACTGTAATAATTGAGGAATGATTGACAGTGATTAGGAAAACAAGAGGAAGACCTAATTACAAGATCCAAAGTGGAGAACTTATTCTTATATCTGCTGAATATCTTAAGTTCCAATGTTGATCTTAATACTTTCTGAAGTTAGGAGTTATTCCCATCTCAAAAATTAGGCTAAATTTAGTCCTAGTATGATAAACAGTGTAGATGCCATGGAAATTCCACTAAACTAAGAGATTATATTACAGCTTTTATATTCATAGTTTTTTGTTTGTTTGTTTTTTGTCATATTATCTGAGCAATTCTAGGCCTGACATATATTTACAAGGTGGACATAAATATTTTTGTCAGCAAACACCAAGGTACATCAAGGGGAGAGTTCCAGAATTTTTTAACACTCTTCTGAGACAAACATAATTGGCTGTGAAAACATTCAGTCATAACCCTAGGACCTTATTCAAGGAAGCTGTTAGTGGTATTCTGTTCTTTGGTAGCAACATTCACAATGATCCTTACTTTTTTTTTTTAAACTACCTTTCATATTGGAAAACCTTCATCTAGAAGCATCACATATTCCACTTGTTGCAATTATGTGAATTAATTTTTCTGAGATGGGTACATCCATTTCTTCAAGTATATTATAAAGGATTCATAAATAATAAGTTAAATTTATATGCATTTCCCCTGGAGAAAAAAAAATATGTGATAAATATTTGAAAAGATCTTTAGATTTACGAAGGGTAAACTGGCCAGAGGTCTCTATGTAAAATTGCCTGAATATCAATTTAAAGTAGCTCATGAGAGGTCAAGAAAATGGTTGCATGAGTTGGAATCATTTATATAGAGTATAGAGAGTTCAAACTACAGAAATCAATTAGAAGAGAAAAGATAAAGAGTAAAAAGAGAAGAGAGATGAGGTCAAATCATAAACCAACAAAACAACCAAACAAAAACACCCAGTGCAGGTGACTCAAAGAGAGGAAAGATCAGAGATGGAAAGATGAAATAGTGCAAATCATTATAATGAAGTATCACTGAATCAAAGAAAATGTGTTTTTGTCACTGCTGATCAACAGTGTCACATAAAGCATTTAAATTAAAGAAAGGAAGCATTTTTAAAAAGAGCCATTAGAGTAGGTTCGTTCATATATGACTATTTTGAGACACCAATAGTGAACAATTGAAGTTGGTAACATTCCTATTGTTAAATCTTGTTAATAGATGGAATCTCATATTGGAAAAGTATGGTAGAACAAAATATTATGTTAAGTAGGAAAAAATATAATTTCCATGATATTGCAGTAGATCCAGAGGAACTTTTTTTTTCTAGTTCAATAGCAGCAACAATATCTTTGCATATAGTAAGAATTCAATAAATGTTTACCAAGACCAGATATTTGTGTCTAAGAATATTCTCTTTAAAAAAAAACACCAGGCTTTCAAATGGTAGCTCATTGTATATCATAGAGTAAGAAAAATTTAGAATGATGTTACTGCCAAAAAATAAAGGCACTTTAAGTAGATTAGGGGTCATTCTCAAAGAAAGCTGTATGGTTAAACTATTGTAATATCCTAAGAAGTAAACTTTAAAGAAAGAAAAAGTAGCAAATGAGTTAAGCATTAAAAATGATAAAATGTTTAAGCCACCTGGGTGATATAGCAATTATAAATTTGTGTGAACCAAATAACTTAGAAAAAATATGGTAAGCAAAAAAATGACAGTACTAAAAAGGAATATTTGAAAATTGACCATCACATTATGTACATTTTTCAGTGTCTTAAAAAAATCAGTTAAAGTGTATGGATCAAACAACAATTAACAAAATTAACCAAATGGACATATATGAAAACCTTCACCTAACATTGACAGAAAATGAAATACCAAAGTCACCAATTTAAAGGAGCATATATTCAGCAGATTTCAAATAATTTAAATCATTCAAAGTATGCTTTAGAGTCACAGTGAAATTATGAAAAAAATTTTGTGCCATATCATACTGTAATAATTATAATAGCTTTGTACTATAGTTTGTGCTCAGGGAGCATGATACCTTCCTTCCATTTTGTTCCTCTTTCTCAAGATTGTTTTGGCTATTTGGGTTTTTTGTGGCTTCATATAAATTTTAGTATCATTTGTTCTAAATCTGGGAAGAATTACATTGGCATTTTGATACGGATTGAATCTGTAAATTGCTTTGGATAGTATGGTCATTTTAACAATATCAATCCTTCCATTCATGAGCATGGGCTTATCATTTGTAGTAGTTATCTGGTTGAGGCAAGTTCCTTATAAACCCCACTTTGTTAAGAGTTTTTATCATAAATCAATGTTAAATTTTCTCAAATGCTTTTTCTGCATCTATGGAGATAATCACTTGATTTTTTTCCTGGTTTTTGTTAATGTGATAAATCACATGAATTGTTTTGTGGATGTTGAACCACATTTGCATCCCTGATATAAATCTCATCTTGATCATGGTGTATGTTCATTTTAATGTACTGTTGAATTCAGTTTGCTAGTATTTTGTTGAAAATTTTGGCATCTCTGTTCATCAGAAATATTATCTTATAGTTCCCTTTTTTTGTAATGTCTTTGTCTGGATTTGGTACCAGGGTAATGCTGGCCTCGTAGAATGAGTTTGAAATTGTTGCCTCCTCTTCAATTTTTTGGACTAGCTAGAGAAGAATAGTCACTAATTCTTCTTTTAAGTGTTTATTAACATTCACCTGTGAAGGATGGATCTAGAGGGTATTAAACTAACTGAAGTAAGTCAGGCAGAGAAAGGCAAATACTGTAAGTTTTCACTTATATGTGGAATCTAAAAACAAAACAAAGAAACAAAACAAAAACAGACTTATTGAAGCAGAAACCAAAGGGATGAGTACCAGAAGGGAAGGGGTGGGAGAATGAGTGAAAAGGAAAAGGGGAATATATATATAGTCAATATTATTTTGATAAGTTTACACAATGACAGATGACTACAAGAATTAGTGGGATGATCACATTGTAATGTTTAAAAAATGATGAATAACTATATTTTACACCTGACACAAATATAAACAATATAAGATTGTATGCCAACTATTTTTAAATTAAAAAATATTTTTCTTTGATCAAACCCAAACTTAAAAAAAGTCATATATTTAAAAATGTGTTTAAATTTATTTAGAAATGAAGCACTATAATTCTAAATAATCCATAGATTACAGAAAAAAAATCAAAATATGTTTATACTAGTTATATCTTAATTATAATGAAAATATGACATACTAACAGATTAGACTTAAATGCATATATCAAAAGATAAGAATAGCTAAAAATCAGTTACTTAAATACCCAAATTAAAAAGAAGAGAACAGGGCCAGCCGAGTGGCGTGATGGTTAAGAACTCGCTTGGGATGCCAGAGGGCCCCGGTTCGGATCCCACATATGAGGGCCAGTGACACTGC
>NW_017732262.1:367718-395470 GCF_001890085.2 Hipposideros armiger
AGAAGCCGGCGACTGATCTGCCTCGCCAGAGAAGAGCGCAATGATGGTGCCAACTTGGGCCAGTGAAGCAACGTCCTCCACAACTAGATTGAAGAACAAGACGACAGCAACTTGTCTGTTCCCCTTCCCCCAATTCCCCAGCACTGTTCCAATTCCCCCAATAAAAATCTTTAAAAAAAAAAAAAAAAGAGAACATTTAAGCCAAAGAAAGGAAAAAAAGTAATAATAAAATAAGAACACTAACCAGTGAGATAGAAAACAAACACACTATAGACAGAATCAATAAAGCAAAACTTGAGTCTATGGAAAAGCTAACACAATTGATAATCACCTAGAAAGTTTCAAAATAAAAGGTAATAAGGTACAAATTACCAATATCAAGAATAAAATGAGCATTACTATAGATCATATATACATAAAAAATAAGAAAAAATTTGTCACTATATTTGTTCATTTAGAGTAAATTGACAAATACCTATAAAGTATAATTCCTAACATTTGAGACAAGTAGAATGAAAATATCTTAGTAGAAATATACTCTATAGAACTTAATCTATGATTAATTATTTTCCTACGAAGAAAAGTCCAGATTCACATGGTATCACTAATAATTTCATTCACAAGTATTTGTAGAGCACATATTTTACACAAATTCTTTCAGGGCAAAAAATTAGAAATGTTTTCCTACTTGTTTTATTAGAGTAAAATATATTTGATAGTAGCACTAAATGAGAAAAAGATTGCAGGCTAATTCCTTTCCTGAACATGGATGCAAAATACTAAGCAAAATAATAGCAAAGCAAATCCAGCAATAATTTTTAAAAGGATTTTTGTAGTTAATAAGATAATTCCAAAATTTTATGGAAATGTGGTACTGGTATAAAAATAGACCAATAAAAGATAATAGGCAAGATGGAGGAGGAGGAAAAATGGGTGAGGTGGGACATAAATGTCTAGATATAGATGATGATGGATAGATAGATAGATAGATAGATAGATAGATAGATAGATAGATAGATAGGCAGACAGACAGACGATAGAAAGGTGTTTTTTGTGTGGTTTTTTTTCAATGAAGCATTAAACAAGTTACAAGGACCTAGGGATCTTTTTCTTGGCCAAATACTTAGGAATGTTAATACATCAATTTCAGTTAGGACGTAAAAGCACTGAGTATATAAAAGATTACAGGAGCATAGTATATGACCTCATATAAAACGGAATTATAAGATTTGTTCTGCCACTTACTCATTGTGAGTTCTTAGACAAATCATTCAGACTCACTGATTTTCACTGTACTTCTCTTTAAAAGATAAAATAATAATAATAATAATAGTATGGATATATATAAGGCTGTTCTCAAGAGTAAATGAGAACACAATTCAAACACAGCCACTAGCACTGTTCTTCAAATAGTTAGCATTCAATTGCTGTTAGGAGTTATTGTTATTACTACTGTCATTGAAATGTTGCAGAAAAAGGGAAATAATGGTTGTTAGTTTGATGGGGTATCAAGTTTATGAAACATTGTTCTTTTAAAAATTATGATATAGGAGGGCCGGCCAAGTGCCACATCGGTTAGGAGTTGGCTTGAGACGCCAGCTCTGAGCAGCGGGGCCTTGGTTCAGATCCCACATGGGGGCCAGTGACACTGTGCCCTCTATAGCTAAGATGGTGAACAACAGCTTAATCTGGAGCTGGGCTGCCATGAGCTGCCCGTGGTGGTGTAGGCTGCAGTGGGGCGGCAGTGGGCTGCCGTGAGCTACTGTGAGTGGAAGAGCACAATGATATACCAACCTGGGCCAGTGAAGCGACGTCCTCCACAACTAGACTGAAGAACAAAAGGACAGCAACTTGTCTGTTCCCCTCCCCCAACTCCCCAATAAAATCTTTAAAAAAAATTATGATATAGGAGAACCAAACAATGTATAATAGTAAGGAAATCAGAGGAACCCAAAGACATGGGTAGTACCAGAAAACAGGAATGATCAATGTGACAAAAAGTACCCAAAGAGGGAATGGAGGAAAGGAAACTGCACATTTAAAGTAGAGGAGGAGGAAGAATATTTTTGATAGAAAGAAGGTGATAATTGTGGGAAACCACAAAGACTGTAATTGTAGTGAAAACACGTGCCATGGCATCTAGAGATGGGAAATGTTTAGGAGTCCAGCACGGAGGAATCGCAGAATGAAAATTAGGAAGCAAAACATCTGCTGAGAGTAAAGGAGGTGGACCTGTGATTTGCATCATGGGTAATGAGACGAAATAAAGATGGAGAGAAGTTGTCACTTTCAGTTTCAGAGATGGACTTTATTTTCTATGCCCTTGGATTCAGGTTGGTCCTGTGAATACTTAACCGATAAAATACATTATGACAGTCCCATACCTAGCCTTTAAAAGGATTGGAAACGTCTGCTTCTTGGAATACCCTCTCTTAAAAGTCACTTTCTTTATTGGAAGCAGCTGTCATATTGTGAGGAAACAAGCAACCATGTGGAGAAATCTGCATAAAGGAGAAACAAGGCCCCAGTCAGCAACCTTCAGCTTAGCTTCCATCTGACAGACAGCACCAAATTGCCAGCCATCTGTGTGAGACATCTTGGAAAGGAAGGTAATGAAAGTTCTAGTCCCACTTAAGCTGCCTTAGCTTATGACACATACAGCAGAAGCAGGTTGTCACCACCAAGCCCTCCTCCAATTGCAGAACTTCAAAATCATATGAAGGATTTTATTTATTTGTGTTAACTTTTTGTTTTGGAGTGCAGCAATAGATAACTGAAACAAGTAGCACAAAAAAGTTTGAATTAGCCCAATAGTGGCGTATATATCTCCCCTGATTTATATAGATAGATAGATAGATATTTCCCCAGGTGCTCAAAAACAAAAACCAAATGACAAGGTGGTAAGAAGCGGAGGCAGTGATGCATTACTGAGGTACCACTATCAATGAGGTTACTCTGTCTGAGAAACAAATATCCGAAACTGAAGGAGAGCTCAATAAAAGCTAAATTAAAAGGATTCTTAGGAGATTGAAAACTTAGAGAAAAATAGCGACTTCCACAAATTGGTTTGTTTACCTGCACCTTCTGTTCATACATAAGGAACACAAATTATGATTTATGAGAGACAGAAGGTTGCTTTACATAGCTACAGAAGGGTTTCTTGGAATGAATCTGGACTTAGGGTAAAATTAAGTGGCAAATACCCTGAAATATCATCACATACATTTGGGATTGACCCATATAGCAGCATGCAGTTACAGTCCTACTAATAAATGAATATAATGCTAAAAAAGAACATTTTTTTTCTCACCAGGGTACATAGAAATTTAAAGTGATAGGTTTATATTTCTTGTTTTTTTTTCCTTTTTATGAAAGTTTCTTTAAGTAAAAGCCAATTCTATCGGGATACATACTTTAAATGCTACCTAATTTGGAAAGATCTCAAAAATTATTAAAAATAATTTATGTTAAGTTTTAATTTGTATTTCTTGAATTTAACATTGTATTATATATACATATATTAAACCCACAGAAGAGATGTAGTAACATCTCCTCTATTTGTGGCTGTGATTTAGACAGAACTGAAACCCATATATCAAAAATGTTCCCCAAAATAATGTTAGAAAGTTGAATGGGGGCAATGAAGAAAGAAAGTACTGTTAATCTCTAAGAAGCAGTAATTTTTACAGAGAAAGGGAATTTAAGGTCTTATGTGGCAATTATGTAAAAAGGAAAGGTAGAAAAATGTGCAGCCTTATATAGAGAGGCTTAAGGAAAGTTAACTATGAAGAGCTGACCCAGATTGAGGAAAGGCAAAGTATGGAGGGTTGAGGGGTATGGTGTGTTTTTTGTTTGTTTGTTTTATTTTGAGATTAAAAGGAACACTATATATTATAAACCAGGGGAAATAAATGAAATGTTCTAATAACAACACTTCATAAGTATAATTATAAATACACACACACACACACACACACACACACTGAGTGAGCCTGGGCAACATATTTTCTCTGATACAGGTAAATGATAAAAATACTTGAAAACTACTGCTCAGTTCTCAGACCTCTAGCCATCCAGCCCTCTCAATGCAATTACATTTGTAATTCTTCCCTGCATTCTTTTGATTTATACAGCAAGTAGTTGCCACCTGCTTTATCTCTCAGAATAGAGCTCTTGTAAATCTTGTAGTGAAATGTCCTCTTTTCCTCTAATCTTAGAATACTTTATGGGGAACAGATAATCTTTGTGAATAAATGGTGTTGGGAAAATTAACCACGTGCAAAAATAAATAAATAAATAAATAAATAAATAAATAAAGGTGGATTCCTGTCTCACACAACTCATAAAAATTAATTCCAATTGGTGTAAAGAATTAAATGTAAGACCTAAAACCATTAATCTTCTAGAAGAAACACAGGGAAAAACTCCTAAACATTGGTCTTGGCAACATTTGTTGGATACGACATCAGAAGCATAAGGAACTAAAACAGAAATCAACAAGTGAGACTCCATCATGGTAAAATGCTTCTGCAGAGCCAAACAAACAATCAAAATGAAAAAACAACCTATGGAATGGGCGAAGATATTGGCAAACATGTATCTGTTAAGGATTGATATCTCAAATATATAAAGAACTCATACAATTCAATAACAATAACAACAACAATAAAAACAATCCGATTTAAAGTAAGCAAAGGAACTGAATAGTTTTTTCCAAAGAAGACATACCAATGACCAACAGGTATATGAAAAGGTGCTTAACATCACTAATCATCAGGAAAATGCAAATTAAAACCACAGTGAGGTATCACCTAACACTTTCTATGATGGCTATAAACAAAATACAAAAGATAAGAGTTGGTGAGGATGTAAAGGGAAGCCTGTGCAGTGCTGGTGGAACTGTATATTGGTTCAACCACTATGGAAAGCAGTCTGGAGTTTCCTCAAGAAAATTAAAAATAGAACTACCATATGATCCAGAAATCCCACATCTGGGTATATATGCAAAGGAAATGAAAGCAGGATCTCAAAAAGATATCTGCATTTCCAGGTTTATTGCAGCCTTATTCACAGTAGCCAAGCTATGGAAACAACCTAAGTGTCTAACAGGTGGATAGATAAAGAAGACAATATTTCATTTCATATGGAGTATATCTTGACAGATATATATTTCAACTGAAAGAAAATGGGAAATCCTGACATTTGCAAGAACATCGATGGATCTTGAGGGCATTTTGCTAGTGACATATGTCAACAGAGAAAGACAAATGCTGTATGACTTCACCAATATGTGGAATCTAAAAGAGCTAAACTTATGAAAGCAGGAAGTATAATGGTGATAGCTAGGGGCTAGTTGGGGGAAATTGTAGAGAATTTGTTCAAAGAGTGCAAACTAGCAGATAGAAGATAAATAAGTTCTTGAGCTCTAATGTACGAGGTCTGAAAATTAAGTTCGCAAACTCATCCTAGAAAAAGTGCTACATGCCTCATTGCTGAATATCACTATGGTCACCTTCGAAGTACTCCCCTTGGAAAGTTAGACACCAATGCCAGTGCCTAGTCCACCCTTCAAAGTTTTGGAACTCTTTTTCTGGAATGGCCATCAGAGCTGTCGTTGTCTTACCCTTGATGTCCTGAATGTCATCCAAATGTCTTCCTTTCAATATTTCCTTTATCTTTAGGTAAAGAAAGAAGTCACTGGGGGCCAGATCAGGTGAGTAGGGAGGGTGTTCCAATACAGTTATTTGTTTCCTGGCTAAAAACTCCCTCACGGACAGTGCTGTGTGAGCTAGTGTATTGTTGTGATGCAAGAGCCATGAACCGTTGGCAATAAGTTCAGGTTGTCTAACTTTTTCACGCAGCCTTTTCAGCACTTCCAAATAGTAAACTTGGTTAACTGTTTGTCCAGTTGGTGCAAATTCATCATGAATAATCTCTCTGATATCAAAAAAGGTTAGCAACATCATTGTAACAAGTTCACAAACTTAATTATTTGGCCTCGTATGATCTAATGTATTATATACTTTAAGGTTTCTAAGAGACTAGGTCTTTTATGTTCTCACCACAAAAAAGAAATTGTAATTATCTGATATGTTGGAGGTGTTAGCTAATGCTAAGTTGATAATCATATCGCAGTATATAAATGTATCAAATCAACACGTTGTATACCTTAAACTTACACAATGCACAATGTTATATGTCATTTATGTCTCAATAAAGAGATATTTTTTAAGTAATAGATTTAAAGGTGAGGTAACTCTAGCTCTGACCCATCAACTGATGCCATATTTCAAGATGTGAATCAGTCATCATTTTCACCTGGATTTTTGCTGTATTCCTTTAAGTGACATCACTGTGTCTATCCTTTCTCAGCACTTTGGTCTGTTCTCATCACAGTATCCAGAATAATCTTGTTGAAGTCAAACTCCAGTTGTGTCACTGCATAAAACCAACTGCCTGTCTCATTCAAAGCAAATTTGTAAAATGACCTCAAGGCTGCATGGCCTTTCCACATTACTCTTTCATTTCTGGGCCTAAAATTCAGAATGTGTCCTTATTTTACAGGCAGCCAGGCGCCCTGCTTTTCTTTGGACATACCAGCACCTGCTCTCTGCTCAAGAAGCATTTTGCAGCTGTTCTTTTCTCACTCACCTTTGTCCAGGTTTCATGCACATGTCACCTCTTCAGTGATGCTTCCCCAGGTCACTCTATCTGCAATCAAACTCCTCTCTCTCTCTCTCTCTCTCTCTCTCTCTCTCTCTCTCCCTCCCTCCCTTCCTCCCATCCCCACTCTGTCCCTTCCTCACACTCACACACAGACACACAGAGTTCATCATCGTGCTTTGTTTTTCTCATTGAACATAATACTGTTTAATATTCTCTCTCACATATAAATACACACGTATATGATATATAGTCTTTGGTTAAACATGACTTGGAAAACCTTCCCTTTTGATGGCGTTTGTTGATCTTTATAGATCTGCTTCATTGAATTGTGCTTCAGCCTTCAGTCATTGGCTTACATACGAGAGAGATTCCCGTTACAATATTTATTATATTTATTACACATGTGAAAAAAAGTAAATGATCATTTACTATATCCACGATGTTTTTATGTTAATGAATCAGGGATACTTATGCTTCTCCCGTGACATTGATTTTATATTTCTTAAAACTGATTCAATTTCCCTCTTGGCTTTAGCTACCATGGGGGCTAGGGCAAAATATACATGGAAATTCCAGCAAATATAAAGGATCTTATCACCTGCGTTCCAATCACCAATATTACATAAGTTTTATCTTTCCTATTATGTTAGTTTTCTATTGATTCCTATGTTTTTAATATTTTATTTTCTTTCCCACTATGTAACTGTGGCTTTGACCCAAATTAACTTATCCGGACATAAGATATACATACAAATATTGTAGAATCCTTATTTCTCAATGCCCAGTCTAAACATCAACATTGATATTGCTACTGCTTACTCATTCCCAAACAGGTAGAATCGATGGATTGTTCATCCCCTACAAGGAACTATAAATTTATCAGAATCAAGGCCAGTAGGCCCTTTAGCATCTCACTACCAGCACAAAGCACTGTGAGCTGTCTTACTCATTGAATAACCTAGTAACTGTTTTGTGATAAATATCTGTAAGGAAATTATCATAAAATACACTCCTTTTAAATATAGAATAAAGGCCTCCAGTTTCTTTAAAGTAGGAGTAGTTTAAATTTCTATGACTTATGAATTAATTTAGCAGGCCAGAATGTAAAAGGAGTAATTGATTTAACTGAATTACTTAAAAAGAGGAGAGGGGAAGCATTTGAAATTAGTATATAAGAGCTACGAGAATTCAGACTAATAAGAAATTGGCTCATGTTGATAACTTTTTGTAAGACATCATTTTAAGCCTCATTTTTCTTATGATTTTATCTCGAGCAGATTTGTTCACTGAATTAGAGAGCTTTTTTAAATTACAATATTCTAAAATGAATTCAATACATTGGTGTGGGAAGCAGAAAGATTAAGATTTTACTATCAAATAATACTAGAAGAAAAAAAATCTCATCAAAAGAATGCAACATGATACCATAAATAAAAATATTTGTAAGTTACCATGTGCCAGACAGTATTCTAAGCACTTTGTATTAAATGATTTAATTGTTATAGCAAACCTGTGAGGTAGGTATTATTACCATTATCCTTACATAAAAATGAAGAATATGAGTCACATAAAATTAACACTTGCTCAAAGTTATGAGTATATATTGTTAAGTGACAGAGTTTGGATTTGAATCTGCAGAAATAGGAATCTAATTCCAGAATCCCTGCTCTTAAACAGTATCTTTACTGCCTCTGAAAAGAATATGAATAGCAGAAAATTTCCAGGATTACTACTTACAAATAAAATATAAAAAGCATATTGGAATTGTTAAAAAAATAGAGATATATTGCTGATTATTAAAATATTGCATATGCATATCTAGTTATTGTACCTTAAATATCTTTAATTGTATTGACCTTATTTCACATTATCAATATTTAATAAGTTACCACAATATTTGATCCTTTGCAAGACAGAGAAAGACTTTTTTTTTTTAGCTACTAGCAGCCATTCAACACCCCCACTTCCCAGAATAACTTTTCTCTTTATAGATCCATATTTGTCCATAATAACCATAGGAGCATCACAGTAACCATAAGAGCCTACTCATCCACAAAAATGATGCCAGTGTGCTCATGGGCATTATGAGATGGGAGGAAATGGTGTTTTACTCTAGGAAAGGGGGCTCTGCCTCCTACTGCATCTCACCCAGGCACCAGAGTCTCAAACATAGGAAAACACACATAGGTTTTCACAGAGTATATACTCCTCATGGCTCTTCATTAATTTTAGCCTTCATATATGAAAGAGAACAAACTTTGTGAAAAAATAAAAGTTTTTATTTCCACACTGTAGATATTTAATTCTTGCTGCTTTTGGAATCAGTGCCGATATGGCTATATGAGTCAATTACTTCCATATGGATTTTAAAGGACAGTCGATATAATTTGACAGAGTGTCTTTCTCAATACTGAAAATCTGGAAAGAATTATAACAAAACATCATTCAAAGTGAAAGATGCCAGTTCATATCATGTCTATTTATATAAGACCATCAGAAAAGTAAAAAGCCATCTTTACACATTTCATAGTTACTTTTGTTCTTTCATGCTGAGTATTCCTGATATGAAAAAATGTTACATCCAACACTTACTGTTTTCCATAATAAATAAAATAATATGTTTTCATATCTGTCATGACAATACTGGTGCAAACCAAGATAATAAAATGAGGTGAGTCTAAAAAAGTGGTGATTATTAGAGGATAAATTCTGTTTTAATGTATTAAATGAAAGCTATTTCATTGCATGATTTTGTAAAAATAAGTGCCTTGTAGGTTAAGGTATAGAACACCTCAAAACAGGCTATAGGTCATAATGTTTGGAAAATATCAGAACCTTTGAACAACTTTGTTCATTTCACAGTCAATCAAAAACATTTATGGAATGTCCATGGTTCCTTGCAGCTTGGCAAATATTTTATGTGGGGGAAACTATGTTTTAGTGTGTGGTACCATGTAAATGGTTACAATAAAGAGTCAGAAAAGTGGGGAGGTGAAGGGGGATATATACTAGTGATTAAGAGGGTGACCCTGGAGCTTTTATACTTGAGTAGAATTTCAGATAAATGATTCTGAGCAGTTTATATAAATTGTCTGCACCTCTGTATCTGCTTCCTCATCTGTGAGATTGGGTCAGCCATAATTCATGTGTCATGAGACTTTCTGAGTATTAAACTAATTAATTTCTCTTAGTGGTGCCTGGTATATAAGTACTAAATAAGTGTTTGCTTTATTATGAAATATAAATATTGCTACTGAAAGACAGAAATTCATAAAACAAGTGCAGAAGTAGATTCCAATAGGTAACACCTTAGCCAAGAGGAACATGGAAGACTCATGCCACTAGGGAGATTTTGAACGATTCAGGGGACTAAAAGTAAGTCTCGTGAAAAGAGAAAACAAAACGTTTATTGAAAACCCACTGTGTACTAGGTATGCTGCATGCATGATTTCATTTTCATTCTCCTTACAGGACAACTAGCTTGAGACAATTGTCACCATTTCATTAAGAAAAATACTAAAGAAACTTTAAGGTGCTAACATTTTTTCTGTCTGTAGTGTCAACCACAGATCTAAGCTGATGTATATCTGGCTGTAAATTATGTATTGCTATCACGTACTGTTTTCACATAATGGTATAATTGGTGTCTCCTAGAGAGAGCATAACATCTTTCAGAGCCCTGAAATATTAAGGGTTTTAGTATTCCCTATAGAATTCCTGTGTCTGTTTGTGGGAAGAGATTGTTTGTTTATCATCTTTCTAAAGGACCGAATGCTGCCCTGGCTTATGGGATGTGAGAGTAATTGTTTCCATCAATTCATGAATCAATGTAAAGAAAAAAATACAAAGCAAAACAGGCGGCCCCACGGAAAAGAAACTGAGTTTCTTCCCTCCCAAATTCTTCCCTCCACTGCTTCTTAATCTCAAATCCGTTTAAGCACAAGACTGTGAAGTTGTTTAGGTTCAAGCAACAGATAGAAAGTAATTGAAGGAACATCACACTTCGATGATGATGCACCGATAGTGGAGGAGAAAAAGAAAAACCGATTCAGAATTTTGAGGTGCCAGTAAAATTTCAAACACAGGAAGCCATTTCTCAGGCAAATCAAGTGAGTGATGCCTGGGTGGAATGTTCTCCTTCCTCCTCAAGGAATCATGTATGACGGGAGGAGATGAGCAGACATTGAAAATTGAAGATTTGTTTGTGTTTTAATATTACACTCTTAAAATGATTATTAATTGTGTCTTAGGCTCTACAGGATACTGTATTTTTTATGGCCAGATTCAGGGAAGAGCTTTGATATTCTTGGTGTGACAGCACCAAAGAGTTTCACGAAACAATTTCAATGCCAGAGCTTTGAAAAAAATAATAATATGGTAAATATTTCAGCGAGTTTCATGTGGATGAAATGAAATACAGAAATGTTCCCAACCCCTTTTTTCCTTTTCCCTCTCTCAGTGAAAGTGGGCTTCATTCCCAGAACCTCATTCTGCCCCCCATCACCAAGACGCCAGTATTGCTTCTCTAAAGAGTACTCCACCATGTTCTCTTATGTCTGAATCTTCTAGAAGTCTGCCCCTGCATCTAGCTTTGATTCTGGAACTGCTCTAATGATAAACTCTATAATGTGTCTTCTTACTGGCTAATTGCTTAATGTACCTGTCAGTACAGTCAGTACATATATATTGCTAGACTCTAATCGTCATCCAATGGCAGAAGAAAACTGAAAATGGTGGAAATGGTTCTGCAATATTCTAATGTTGCAGAAGGGCTAATATTTTGTATAGTTTGCTCCTTCTGTTAGCTGTCAAGGCCCTTTTTGCAGGTAGCTAACTATTCTCTCTTATGTAAGTCCAAGCCTCCCTTTTAGTCCAAGACTGCCTGTTCTCTTTTCATCCTGTTAAAAGCTCTGTTCTCCTGTCACTGGAATGAGGTATAATCACTCCTACAGTGGCTTTCCTTTACCTCTTTCTTGCCTAGTGCTGCAGTACCTAATTACATTATGAAAAGATACTTGCTCATTTTTTAAGCACCCATAAATGAGCAACCCTTGTTCTAATGCTTTCTACAAGAGCAAATGCACTGACAAGAGGGCAATGGAAAGTTCACGAATAAAAATATCATCAGAGAGTAAAGGATTGTAAAGGAAATTTCAGCCTGCTCTGATAAACAAATATTGTCAAGTAAAACATGTAATTTAAAAGAAATGTGATAGCAAAGACCAACTGCCAAATGACTCTTCAGGGGAAAAACATTCTTGACATTTAGGAGAATGCAACTTTTACAAGTCACTTGTCGTGTAGTCACATATTCATTCCAGGAAATCACTGGAAATTACAGTGACCCTGCATTTCATCAGACTGTTGTTTTCCATAATTGATCACCACTTCATTCAGATGTGTGGAGCTGGACTCTGTGTATGAAATTCCTGAATGTAGAATTCCAGAAAGGAATAGCTGAGACATAAAAGTGGATTCTAATACAAACTTTTTAAAAAGACTCATTTATTGCAAATATACTACATAAGTGCCAAAGGCATTATGGAAATAATACATTTTGCATGAGTTAGTTTCAATAGCCATGCTAGTCTGTTTATTTGGCTATCAATAAGAGACACGAGTACTACACCAGGTGGCCCATATTCCAAAGCATTTGAAATATAAAGAGAATACGCTATTCAAAAATAAAGATTAACTACTTTAATTTCATTCGGTTTTTTTTTTGTTTGAAATATTAGAGTTAGGAATAGTAAAAAAGAGAAAAACAATGGGACTTTTGTTAAAAATTATATTTGGAGCTATTGGATACATAAGTAAAGGTGTGTGGCTGTATATATGTATGAAACACAGAGCATATGAACTCTGCTGAAAAATTTAAAGCTCAATGTAACTTCCAATATAAATGATTTTTATTAAAATTTACTCCCGGTTTATTTTCTAATATAGGACATAGCACAAATTCCTACTTGAAGTGAAGGTAAATCAGAAGTTTATTGTTCAGAGATATTCAACGCTTGTTTTCTCTCCTGTCACCACCAATATGAATAATGAGAAATCCAGTGATGAGGGTGTTTTTATGATGCAAATCTCTCCATGAGGATTATAGTCTTATGAGTTTATTTCACAACCCAGCTTCTTTCTCTAGCAAACCACTATAATGAGATCAAATGTGCCCTTTCTCTAGACTGGAAAGTGAAATTTTTGTGGCTTACACAGCATGATTGACTTGGTTCCTTCAGCCATCCTGGTTGTCAGTATCTAAGGGCTTTGGATCCATGCAGAGATTTGCATCTCTTAGTGTAAGATGAGTAGGATGACTCCACTGGGGTTTAGCTCATTTTGAAAATGTAGAAAATCTGCCAGTTTGTGTTTGTGGAAGGTTACATTTTCAATATCAGCTACATTCACTTCATAATAATCTATCTTTTCATACCAACATGATGGTTTCATCTATTAAGTGAATTATCCTGTACCCACCCCAGGCCACCTGCTCACTCCTTCCTTAACTTCCCATTAGAGCTAATCATGATCACTCTATTTCATAATTATTGATAAACTATAGTTTCCTCAATTAGATTGTGAGCTCTTGGAGGCCTTAGGACTGGCAAGAGCTAATAAGCCTGGCACAGTGTTTGGGATATAGCATTTGTTCAATAAATCACCCTCCCCCCAAAAAAAGTAACAATGTATCAAATGTACCATGATGCCACGTGTTAAAAGTGGCTTTTCCCTGTATTATTTTCTGTGACTAATAAACATCAAATTTCAGTCTTGTAGTCCTTACCAATATTTAGACAGAATATATGAAAAAAAAAGATTAAAGCAAATAACTACACAAATAATTTTCAAATTCAATTGATCACAAAGAACATTTTTAGCAGTAATTTGTGGGAGAAGACTTCTACAGAACATACTCAGGAAATGAATACTTATCAGTAGTGTTCATTTGGATCATATTTCACATATCATGAATCATATGATCAAATATTAATTTAACCATGTCAAATAATTATGAAAAATGTATTCTTAGATGTGTTTTTCTATGGTTTCACTCACACACACACACACACACATACACACACACACACACACACACGGAAAGATAAAGGCTTTACTGATGTCATTAGGCATGGTTTACACATGGCAATTTGTGTGAAATTTCGGAAATGACCTGATTACTGTGATCATTCCTTAGGGAACTATACATGTGATTATGAGGCATACTGCAGATTTATTTCACATCCAGATCTGTCTATTGGCTGTGGCTCACCTTGTTTTTCTTATACACTTTCATTTTCTTTTTCATATTTGAATAAAATATTGCCAAATGTTCACTCCTTTCAACTGATTAAAGGATGCTCTGCTCTATTTGAAGGATTTCTCCACACCCCAACCACCATCTTTTCTCTCTCTTCCATATGCCTTGCCTTATTCCTTTGTTCTGCAACAATAAGTCTCCAGTAAATGCACTATTCCTAGAAACAAGACTACATCATCAAGGTTACTGTGACAAATAGAAAACAAATGAACATAAGCAAGCTTAAGCTCAATTAGATCCACAGGGAAAACCCAATGACATGGAAAATAAAGCTACAGAGGAAGGAGGTAGTATCTTCCAAGTTGCACACAAAGGAGAATGAAAAAAAAACAAAACACTCGATTACAAAGCTGAGTTGATGTCAACACATGAAACGTAAAGTGCAAAATGAAGGCAATTAACTGGATAATTGGAGCAAAACCAAACAATTTTGCTTCAATTAAATGGTTACTTCACTTGAAAGTAATTTTGGACTTGATTTATCCTGAATGGTCTGATAAAATTATTCATTAATCTGTTGCAGGAGTGGGAGGGGCACTTTCTTGTCTCTAAGGACCTCCCCTGGAAATGAAATGACAGATTTTTCAAATAGAGGAAGTGACAGGTAGGAAACCTTATCTATTAGTGACCATATGGTTGTCATTTTTGTGACTTTATCTTGATTTGACCATTTCTCAAATCTCTGTCAATAAGCATTCTGCTTCTAACAGTTTTTCCTTGCCCTTCCTATATTAACGAGTTGGCAGAATAAGGAGCTCTGGATATTCTCAACAGAGTTTTACAAAATTAGGTTCATGGTTTTTTTGATATTTCATTTCTGGTTGTCCAACATATCTGGCCATAAATAATAACGAGAAACAACATTTATTGATTTCCTGCTCTGGACTAGATGCAATAAGCATAGCTCTAATCCATACAGAAACAATCAGGATGAAAATGATTATTGCAATTTTGCAGACAAAGAAATGGAGGCTGCAATAACTGAAGAACTTACCTAAGGTTATACAATTAGGCAGAGACCTCATTGGAATTAATTTCTAAGTTGGTTTGACCATAAAGCCCATGGTGTTTCTATTGATATTATTTTTTTATATTAGTTCTATAATATTATTATTATTTTTTAAAATCTTAGCTTGTTCAGTTTCTTATAAGAGCAGTGTAGAAATTGAAACATTAATTTATGTTTAGGATCAGTGGTCTTCAAACATTTCTTAACATGCTTACACACACACACACACACACACACACACACACACAATGAGCACATTACCCAATATGTTTTTAGTTTTCTCCATGCTGGAGCCAGAGAGACAATTTGGAAAGGTAAATCAGATTATGTCATTACCTCACCTGCTCAGAAGCCTTCAATGACCTGTCACACTTTGACTAATATCCCAGATTCTGGCCATGCCAGGAAACCTCTCAGGAGCTGGCTCCTCTCCTTGCTTCTGCCTCTCCTACCTCACACTCTCACTACTTCCTGTATGTTCTGGCATTTTTCTTTTCCTCAGACATGCCATGACTTCTCAAGAGTCAACTTTTTACCTCCCTGTGAACTTTGCTGAAATATTACCTATAGTCCACTAACCTAAATAACATCTTTCTCATACCTCACAGTGATCTACCCACTTTCTCTACCTTATGACTTTTTTCATTGCACTTATCACTATCTAAAATTAAATTAAAAATTCATTTATTTGCTTCCTCATTTTATGAAAGCTTGACAGAAAGCAACGTTATTATCTGTAGATCTGTCTGTCTCTTTCATCACTGGCTTCCCAGAACCTACAGTGTGGCTGGTATGTAGTAGTTGTTCATTGGCTATAGAAAAATAAAACTGCCTTTCTTTATACTAAGTATTAATATAACAATGCTTATTTCTCATATTTTTAGATAACAATAATAGAAATTCCAGTATCATTTTTATACTCCACATTTTAGTATCCTGCACGCCCACAGTGAGGAAATGCTTTATTATGGAGCACATTAATTTGGATTACTGAAATAGTATAAGCTGGTAATTATGTTAATAGGACCCCTCTATAGCCCTGTTTCCCATTCCCACTGGAAACCATTGACAGGTAAACTTAAGTCAGCTGATGAAAATTCAGCTATCACCGTTTTCTTTCCCTAGCAAAGCTATGCCGACAAGCCAGACTTGGGTATGGCCAAATGGCATACTAACATTGCACCCCGGAAATAGACTGATCTAGCCAGACACAGGCTGAGCTGCACCACAGAGGCTGCCCTCTCAGGTAATGTGTATAACACTTAGAACACAAAGGACAGAATAGATGCTTACCGTACACAGGTAAGCTAACACCAAAGATAAGTAAGAAGACTGGAGCCAGGCACACCCAGACATTATTCCAAAACTTAGGAATCAGATAGATCACCCACTTTTTCTTGAAGAGACGTTAGTGGAGAGTTGGAAATAATCTAATTGTGTAACTATGATGAAACTCCTTCCACATGGAAACCGAAGGCCAAGGCAAAGCAGCTTCCCTCCCATCCTGCTGCACTGGCTTTTGTTCCTTCGTCAGTTGGACTCCAGCATCAGCCTTCTGATTAGCTGTGGGTGCTGCTTCCGGGGAATGCGCTAAGTGTCTTTCAGGACAGTTCTCCCACCTTCATGACGCAGGCCAGGCACTACCAGCTGCTCATATACATCTGGATGTGCTGTTAATGTAAATCTGTGCTCCCCATGAGCCTCTAAAATGTGATCTAAAAAGCCATTGGCTTTTTCATGCCCTACTCTAAATCACACCTTGGTAGGTTACCCCAATGTAGACCTTCCAAGGCTATATACAATTAGATTGAATGACAGTGTAAATACACTCTGATAATATTAGGAATTCTAGCCTTCAATATAAATCCTCCTCAATATCAGATTTTGAGGGATAAATTAAAAAGTTGTATTCTTTGTTAGTCTGCTAGGGCTGCCACAACAGAATGCCCAGAGTGGGTGGCTTAAACAACAGAAGTGTATTTGCTCGGCTCTGGGGGCTAGAAATTCAAGATCAAGGTGTCAGCCTGTTGATTTCACCTGAAGCCCCTCCCCTTGGCTTGCAGGTGAACACCATCCTGCTATGTCCTCACATGGCCTTTTCTCTGTTTGCATCCAATCCTGATGTCTCTTCCCTTTCTTCTGAGGACACCAGTCATATAGAATTAGGGCCCTATTCTTATGACCTCATTTAACCTAATCACTTGCTTAAACATCCTAGCTCCATATACAGTCACATTGGTAGTTAGGGCCTCAACACATGAACTTTGAATAAAATGCAGTTCAGTCCATAGCACAGACCCAAATTAAAATACATTACAAGTAAAAACATCAAAAATTTACAATTTGAAAGGTTAGAACAAAACAAAACTTCCCAATTTCATAAAGTCCACTATGGCATGAAAAGTTGTGAATTTCTGGATGATGTCAAGGACTTTCCAAGAATTACCATCTGAGTTGTATCTCACTGGAAATGGTGAACTTTGTTTATAATTTTAGAAGCTATACTAGTTGATCATCAGATGTGAAAACCCAAAAACTTGATAGGAAAAAATATTACCCAACCTGGCCCCAAAACACCAAATTTCAAATATAAATCAATAGTCAGCCTTTAAAGAAAATATCTTAGACAAAATGTGGTACCTGGAAGCATCATGTAGTGCTGGTTTAATAGAAACCATAGCAAAAGTTTAATTGAAACTGAGAAAGTAGAGTTAGTAGTTGGAAATTCTTGATTTAATCTTCTCCAGAACGTCATTCCATTGCCGGAAAAAAAAAAAAAGGAAGAAAAGGAAGAAAAGAAAGAAGAAAGAAAGAAAGAAAGAAGAAAGAAAGAAAGGAAGAAAGGAAGAAAGAAAAGAAAAAAAGTTAAATTGTGTTCAACATGTACTCTGTGGTGACTGGGGATGTGCAGACAGGAAGTAGCCTGTGTCAATCATCTCTGTACACCCTGTGCTTCCTTTTCTGTAGAGTTTGCTCTAGACCTTATAAGATTCAGGTAAAACACATGTGGCAGAATACTTCTTAGGTGGTGCTGTATACTTTATGTTGCAATGCATCAAAAGGTATATATGTCAGGTTGTTTCACCGCTAGTAACGCCAGCTTGATTATTTGATTAAGGCAATGATGCCTAGTATCTGCCTTTAAAAGTAAGTTTCCTTTACAATGAGGACTCAGATGTCAGCACCACTAGCAAATCCTGCCACCCCCGCAAAAAAAGGGTCTTAATTGCTAATTTGCTTTTCAATTATTTTTTACCTCTCTCATTTGTTATAGTCCCCTTGACATCTGTGTGTGTATCTTTGCTTTATCTTTCCCTTTCTTTTAGTTTGATTAGCTAGTAGTGTTTTAGTTATATATTTCTTACTATTTATAAGCCAAAATGTGATGGATTAAAACAACAAACATTTATTATTTCATAATATTTATGATCAGGAATCACCCAAGCATACATGCTTCTAGCACAAGGTATCTGATGAGATTGAAGTGAGAGTATTGGTGAGGTTTGTGGTCTTTCTAAAGGCCTAACTACACAAGGATCTCCTTTTTAGTTGATCACATGAATGGTGGCAGGATTTAGTTCTTCCCTAGGAATTTCCTGCTGTCTTCCCTCCATTTATCACATGGCTTCTCCACAGGGCAGCTCACGATATGGCAGATGGCTTCACTCAGAACAAGTGATCCAAGAGACCAAGAAAGAGTGTACCCAAAACTAAAGACACAGTAATGTTCAAACCTAAACTCAGAAATGACGTCTTGGCACCTCTGTTACATCCATTAGAAGTAAATTACTAAATCTATCCCACATACAAGAGTATGAATACCAGGAGTCAGGAACTATTGGGGACCATGTGAAAGTCTTCTTACCATAAATGGTTTGTCAGTTTTAAATTATATGTATATGTGTGTATGTTTATGTATCTCTATTGCCTAGCTCACAAATTTCTTATATATTTGTTATTTACTATCTTCTCTTTTCTTTTTTTCCTAACCTTTTTAGATGGATATTTAATTGACATTCTTTCATCTTTTATTTCAATGGACATGAGTTTTTAAAGATTTGAATATATCCTCTGCTTGCTACTTTATCCCACATAGGAGCATCTCTTATGTTTTTATCCATGGTATTTTTATTGTCAATACTCTATAAAAAAATACTTGTATCCAGTAAAACTGCTTTCTGCAAAATCGCCACCTTTCTCTGCTCCTTTGTCAGCTGCGAAAAGTGTCTTTTTGATCTAACATTTATTTCTTAATTATTTACATGTAAAGTGAAAATTGTAGAATTTGTTCTCTTTTTAAAATTACAATTAGGAAATATGGGTAGAGTGACCATATGTCCCATTTTGTTCTAGTTAGTCTTGGTTCATATCTGCTGTTCCAGCATAATTATTTATAGCACCTAATTTACTTTAATAAATTATTTGTTTTGTATGTTGAGGCATACAATCACACCAACAACGAATGTCATTTGCCTCCTCGGTGTGTGTGTGTGTGTGTGTGTGTGTGTGTGTGTGTGTGTGTGTGTGTCAAGATTACTCTTTATCCAGATACTACCATTTTATTATAGGAATATGGAACCCCCAAAATCTTTTGAATGATTTAAAATGAAAAATCAATTTCTGGGTGATATTTGATACATTTTTTAAAAGTATTCCATAAATTAACTTAGACTTTGTCCTGATTGAATATTCTTTATCACTAACGAGTTTTAACATAAGTGACTCCGCATAAGAAGGTGACTATGGCCATCTGCTGAGACCCTGAAAGCCTTGGTTTAGAGAAAACACTCCTGACTCTGTACCCTTGACAAGTTACTTAAACTCTGAGAGTTCGTTTCCTATGGCCTAAAAGTATAATAATTTCATGGGATTGCTGAGAGAGTTAAGTGCCCAATAACTAACAGAAGGCTAGTAATTAGTAGTTATCATTGGTTATAACTATTCACACTGTTGACTCCAAATCCCTTTTTGAAATTCTTGATTTTAGGATTTTGAAATTTGATACAAAGTAAATGTTTGCAAATGTTTTTTCTTCTGTGTTAATGGTTATCAAGAAAGTGTTTTCCATACCTGTTCACAACTAGAAACAAGTTCTTAGTCATTGTTTGATATCCCTTATCATTTTTCACAGTCCTGTATATGAGTGAAATAAAGAAAATATAGTTGTAGAGTGTATGTATGAAGCAATAAGCAGTGCTATTTTTGAAACATTTATTTTTTGCACCCAAAATATGATTTTCAGTTCTTTTCCTGTTTCATATATACATGAAATGTTACTGCAGCCAAACCGAAGCCCTCAGTAGCAATGTCTTGCTTAGCACTTCCATCTCAGTGGCCACAGCATGTGTTATTCTCACACCAGAACTTTAAAATGAATAATTTAATTCCACTTAATAAATAAGAAAATGTAGGAGCCACTATTAGTACTAATTTAACTCACTGTACCAACAGCAGCAATGAAGATTTGTTTACAAAAATACATGAAATATGTACTTTACAGAAACATCACTAAAGAAGAGGAATTTATTCAATAGAATTTCTGGTAAAACATTTGAAAAGAAAATAAGGCAAAGACTTTTCTTCAGATCATATCACAAAATACGATTTTATAGAAGTTCAATGCAAATCTAAAAGAAATCTAATAAAATATAAACAAATATGTACCTGACTTTCTCACGATAATACTGATAAAGAATTATTAAAAAACAGAGAGAGAAGCTACTACCATATAAAAAATGTAAATGTTTATCTATAAGAAGTCATGTTAAAACTAACACTGCTGACAAAATGAGGACAGTTAATACACACATTAAACACAATGGATTAATATAATGAAATATAAAAATGTATTAAATAATAATGGTCAAGTAGGGAAAAAATGGGAAAAGTTTTAAACAGTTTTCAAAAATAAAATCAAAAGGCAAGCAAGAAAAAATTATAGCAGGTATGTAAACATACAAATATTTAAATCTTAATAAAGATCTTGAATAGAAACACTATTATTTTCCTCTGATACTTCTAATATTTAGAATTAAAAATATATTAATAATATTGATGCAGAAAATGTGAATTTACTTATATCCTGGGGAGTGTAAAAATAAAAGTGCAAGAACTATAAATCTGTCATTTAAAAAAAATTTTTTTTTCTGTTCTTTAACATCAGAATTTAATTTCAGGATTTCATCTTAAAACTATAACCAGAAATTATAATGAAGATATACATGTAAACAAAAATGTTGATCACAAAGTTATGCAATAATGAAATACTGAGAACCCAAGTAACCTAAACCAAAAGAATTTATAAACTACTATTTTAATAGAACAATGAAATAGAATATAATTGTGGAATCATTAAAAATTTACTGATGTGGCACAAGTGCTCACAATAAGACTGTAAATGAAATAGCATTATTCATAGCTGTATGTACAGTGTGGTCTGAATTTTAAGCAAAGTATATAGAAACATTCACATGTATTTACACTCATATCCAAAAAAAAAAAAGTCTGAAGTAAATATAGTAGGATAGTAATAGTTGTTATTTTCCTTGAGATTTCTGGCAATGATATTTCCTTTATATTTTGTATTTCTAATTTTTCTATATAAACTCATGTTACTTTCATAAATAGCAAATATTAACAAATAATGTTTAATGTTGTAAAGAAATTATTTCATACTCTATTACCCTTTTTCATTATGCATTTTGAATTGTGACAGTAGGTTAAGAGTGAGCCTATAACTCTGTATGCATGGTTTCAAAACTCTTTCCAAGATATTGTGAGGGAGGAACAAACTTTCCTTCCTCTACCATAAAAGGTTCTTCTGGCTGGTCTAATAATCAAGTAGATATGAGACAGATTATCAAAGGAAAATAATCAAATTTAGTACATACATATGTGGGGAAGCCTGCATACACAAGAGAGTTGGAGACCACACATGCAGAAGAGTTTCAGAGAGAAAGGGGAATTGAGCTAGGGATGCCCTAATGCACCCTGGGGACTTCAAAGGGTCATTGGCAGGGTGATAAGCAGAAGAGATATTTAGTAAATAGAAGTTTGCCCTGCCCTATAGATAGATCAAAAGAAATTATCTCTCATGGGCTATGCCCCTAATTCAAATGTTTCTAGGTTGTTAAAGGGAACGGCAGAAGTTTCTGTGAGCCTGTGGCTAAAGTTGCCTTTAACTCAAAGTAATTTGCATACCACAGAGGTACATCTTGGGGCGACTCCTTCTGAACCCCCACAATATCAAATAACAGTTTTAGAGAAAGACCTAATTCCAAATACCTCTTGTGAATTTCTACTGTCCTTTTCTCTTTGTCATTCCCATTTTATTTTCTTATAATAGTTCTAATTTTCTTACATTTTTTCTTCTTTTTTAATTTTAATTTGCATATTCCTTACTCTTAGCTCTACTTTGTAATGTGGTTCTAGTGTCCTGTTAGCCGTCTCACTCCAAACCCCAAATAGGATCAGGAAACATTTAATAGTAATGCCAGCATCCCTGTGACCTAAGGACATTTTGTCACTTTTTCTCCTTTGCTTTTGGATCTGTTTACCGTTCTCTTCCTGAACCTCTCACAACTTTATCTTCCATCATGCTCCTCTCCTATTTCTCTTCAGATGATTCCTTTCGTGGATGCCTTCCCCAGTTCCTTCCTTTTTCAGTTTACCTTTTACTTATTGCCATGAGCTGCTTCTTGGCAGCATAGCCTAGGAAAACATATCAACTCAATGCCGTAAGATGCTAAAATGGTTTGCAACTGAAATCAATAAAAAAACTATCAGTAGATAGCTTTCCCATTCGCAGGGTTTTAGGCATTCTTTTGTGGACCGATGGAATTAGGTGAAGTAGGTGAGGATATTCAGACTTCTTAATATTTAGTTTGTTTTTTTTTACTTTGGCTATGCACATGTCTGCTATAACATAATGAATCAGTAGAACCTGAAGATCCCCAAGCTTACAGGCTCTTCACAATCCCACTTAAGTCCCAGTCTTCAGATCTCATTTCCTGATTGGTGCAGATTGAATGCCGGATGATTCCATAAAGCGATGTAGTCCCAGGAATTATGGTTTATTCACTTGCCTGTAGTATATTATCGTTATAAGTACAAAATTAGGAGAGGTGTACCTGAAGGAGGAAGCTGGGAGTTTGGGCTGTCAGTTCAGTCTCAATTCTACTAAAAGTATATTATTGATTTATTTCATTTTTGTTATCAAACAAAAATAAAAACCCTGCAGTATTCTGTTCATATTATTGCCTCTTACTACTTTCATTCCTCTCCATAATTATCTGTCATAATACACAAAATTAATTTTAATACAACATAGAGAATATTTTAATACTCACACACCTTTTGTTTTTTTAAAAAAATGGTTTACTTTCTGATCAAAATGATCCCAACCTCTCTCCCGCTTCTTATTTGTGTCTTTCTAATTAGTTTTAGGAAACTACTCTGCAATGAAGAACATAAACTTTTTCATCAGATTTCTTTCCTGATCAAGAATTTTTATCGGTCACTTAAATATTGTTTTTGGGTTTTTTTCCACAAATTTTACTTTAGTTTAATATTTTTGTGTTTGTATAATCTACTTTTTTAAATATTATACACTTAACATTTTAAATAACACCACATACTAATGACTCCAGGCAGCCCTGTATTTTATGTGTTTTTCTGTCTTGTGGACATATTAATATATAACTGAACATGATACAGTGTCAGATGTGAATCATTCAGTACTTATTCTGTAGGATAATCTGATAACTTTTGTTACTGACATCAGGAATTAAAACAGTTGGGTGAAGTGATTGGCAATATATTGTTCATAAGTTCTTTTTGACCTCCATATAAACCTCTTATTCTGACTTAAACTGATGATACCTTACCATGGTAACTCCATACTGAGCAGTTTAGCTATATGTAAGTTCTAACTTCCATGTGGTAAGTACTATGCCACTTGGTAAGTATTATGGGTGAAATTATGCCACTCTGTATGTACTTGGCTATGTAGAAATGCATTTTATGTCATTTTAGACATCTACTTTTTGTAATTTTAAAAATATATTTTTTATACTGTTTTTAGAAGGAGCAAGAAATAGTGGTATTCCACTATCCTTTAGGAGAAGGGTAGGCTGGCTTGGATTCTAATCCAAGTTTCTCCACTAACTGCCTGTATGTGCTTAACTAAGTTGCCTACAATTTCTTCATTAATATTTATTGATCCTTGTTAGGGTTAATTTTATGTATTAATTTGGCTGGGCCACAGCATCAAGATATTTGGTCAACCATTATTCTGGATGTTTCCATGAAGCTGAGTTTTAAGAGATTAGCATTTAAATTGGTGGGCTTTGAGTAAAGCAAATTACACTCCATAATGTGCATGAGTCTTATCTAAACAGTTGAAGACATTAATAGAAGAAATAATGACCATCCCTGAGCAAGAAGAAATTTCATGGGTCTCCAGCCTACCTGAAAATTTTGTACTTAACCAAAATGTGAACCAAATGTGAAGCTTCTCTCTCTCTCTCTCCCCCTTTCTCACCACACAAACATATGTACACACACACACACACACACACACACACACACACACACAATACATACACACACATCCTGTTGGTTCTGTGGAAAACCCTGACTAATACAGATTTTTTATTTATTTCACTTCTAGAAAACCATAATTAATTCCCAAGGCTAAATTTCTATACTAAGTTGGTTATAAATGATCGATTGTTTAGACCTTTTTTTGTTAACTAATTGCAAAAAGATGTAAGTGGTTATAGAAGGAAAGTATTGTCAAGAAGAGTATTTCCTGAAAATATACATTAAGAGCACCTTTTAGTCTGGGGTTTATATTATAATATAATTTTTAATAAAACAAACCTGATTCCTAAGATGATTAGTTGGTACCTAAATCTCTTTGTGCCATTTAATTGTTCTGCAAAATAAGCATAATGTTCTGAGATTTTCTGAGAAGGAATTTTATTCAGTTACACCATGTTCCCTGAATAAAAATGCCATGCGTGGCTTTAATTCTTTTTGTGTATTGTCAATAAATTTCAAACTTTAATATTATTAAAAGGTACTTTTTAAAGAATTTATTCAGCTACTGTATAATATTTAAAGAAAAAGCATATAATTAGTGTCATTTTTATAAATGCAAAATAGTTTATACGATTAAAAGAGGGTGGAATCAGATGCTGAATTGTTTTATGTTCTACAATCTAATTACAAACTGTTTTATGATGATAATCATTATGTTATTGTAAAGTATCCTTATTCTTCTCATTTCATTAAATGTCTAATATTACACAAAATTCTTGAAGGGTCCGAAGAAACGCATATATTTTTTATGTATCTTAAACGTCTTTGGTTTTGATACTGTATAAATTTCAACACTTCCTTTGGGAAAATTCAACACAAACTATCCCCCCAAAAGCAAAGTTTTATAATTCTAATACATGGCATAAGAGAAAAACAACTGATGTTAATTATATTATTGATTTACTTCATGTCTGAAAAAAAATGAAAAATGTTCTAGCACTCCTAAATTCTTTTAACTTTATTCTAGGCACATTAAAAGTAAAGATGGTTGACTATTATGGCAGACAAGGTTCTATAATGATCCTCAGTGACCTTTGTGTAATCCACTCCCTCCTGAGTGTGGTTTGAACTATGTATGTGATGGTATAGTCAGTCCTGTGATTCATATAAACAAAACTGAATTTTAGAATCCATTTAGAAAACACTAATTTGAGCAAGCACCTACCTCAAAATCATTATTTCATTGCCTGATTATTGGTAATTGATATATTTTCTATGTGTTACAGAGAAGGCTGAGAAGTAAAACATATTTAGTTACAGACAGTTTTCAGCATATTTTCTTTTTCTAAACAAATAAGAGATGTCTAGTTTCTAATTCTGGTATCATCTGTAGTCAGCATGGAGTTCTGCAGCTCATTAGAGTGCTGTACCAGTTTGGGAGAGCTTTTCCTTGTTGCTTGATGCTAGGTTCAAGTGTTCCTATCTCCTGCATTGTCAGTGCTGGCTATAGTAGGTACTTCCAAATTTGGGGTTTTGGAAGACAACCAGGGTGGCATTCAATTTCACTGGCAATAGAACATTTCAGAAATTATCACTGAAGAAGTGTCATTCCATCTATCTTGTTAAATGAAACAAAAACTCAGCAGTTTTTATTTTTATTTTATTTTATTTTGGTATATGTATGCGAATGCTGAGGGATCAAGGGAAATAGGAGGCAGAAATTCATGTTTGTGTTCATATTTGATAGTTCTTTTTTTAAAAACGATTTAAATTTGAATATATGTTAAAAATAAAGTCACACCTTATTTTTCTGAGATGACTTCAACTTGAAAACAAACAACTTTTGTAACAAATAAATGTGTTGATTCATAATAAATAACTATTCACTATTACATTTTCAAATCTTAGTCCCACATGGGATTTATTTCAATCCTTGGAGAATAGAATTCAAGTAGTATTATTTCATTTATGATTTAAAATTGATTCAATGATTCAATCAGAAACAACTTCATATCAAGCTATATATTTTACAGATGTATTCATTAAAAATTATTTTCTTTTGATAGTGTTCTATTATGTCTACCATATTCATCCAGTGGTATCTCAAATCTAATAATGTATATAGATAGGAAGTATTTTTTAAGTTGCAGCTTACATTGTAGAACAAGATAAGGTTCTATTTACTTCAATATCAGTTGGTTTCATCATTTAATTACAATTAATAGTTTCATACATAGTTAAATTGACAAGTGATTGTTTTATATATTCAAAATTAATCTCAAATATATATATATATATTTGTACTATATACATTGTAATATATATATTATATTGCAACACCTATATAATAGGGTACAGCAAGACATTTTTCTACCACATAAATATTTTAGTCTATCAATATAATCAGTATATTGGCCAAATGGATATTCTTTCTTAAGCAATATGCAGATATGCAACCAAAATAATCTATGAGTATTCATAGATTAAACATTCAAAGTTAATTAGATGGTTCTGGTATATATGGGGATTTTGGAGGGGCAGAGTTGTGTACAGAAGAAACATGAGCAGAATTCACAAACACACCTATTTCAAATGAAAGTTAGAGAGTTAATAGAATACTAACCAAACACTGAAATGCAGAGAGCCTAAAGGAAGGTACAAGACGGAGGACCAATGGAGAGTGAAGAGAGCAGGTTGTTCTAGGTTTTTTCCCTCCCTCACCACCTATGTCAGACTGAATCATTGTTTTTTTTATTAATTTTATCCCTTAAATGTTTTCACATTAGTATCGAACTTTTTCATGTATCATTTGCTAATTTTAATCTATCTTGAACTTGCTATTTTCTGTAACGATTAAGTGGCAGGAACCAAATTTACCCTCCCAGTTTAAACAACTTAAAAAAGAGACAAAATATATGAAATAAATATTTTCAGATTTGGGGAAATAGACAAGACAGGAGACTGATAACTGAGAGAAAAAACAAAACAAAACAAAATGAAGTTGAACCATATGATTGGTCCAACCTGCTAACTAAAGCGAGTTTTCATGCAAAACACAAGGAGTCTAGACTCATATAGAGGCTGGCTGTATCTCTCAGTAGAAGAAACAGAGTTCAGAGTTCATGGGAATCAAGGTGACTAGAATTCTCAGAGCAGACAGCAAATAGGAGACACACACACACACACACACACACACACACACACACACACACACAC
>NW_017732262.1:395519-486453 GCF_001890085.2 Hipposideros armiger
GGGCTGGGGGGAGAACTGAAAAGAAGGCAGTATTTGCAAGTCTACAGTTTAGTGATCATCAGTACATGCTTATTAGAAAACTAAATCAGAAAAAGATCACCAGAAATGAGAAATATACAAGTAGAATAATATCCGGAAATGATGGATGGCCAAGGATCATTCACATTCCCACCAGTCAGAATAGAAAGATATCCTAACACACAAGGTTTCAACTAAAGTCCATGAAAGATTATAACACTGTAGTGAGGTCATTTAGCTCTAGATGAAAGGCTGTCTGCATTCTCTTAGGCTTAAAAACAAGCCTCAAAATGTTAAAATTTGTTCAACTAACTCAACTAACCTCCAGAGCAAAGCCCAGAAATATTTATAGTAGAGTATAAAAAATTCTTGCAATCATGTAAAATTCACAGTGTTTGGCATTTATTAATTGATATTAAAAAAAAACAACAAAAGAAACCCACCAGGGATGCAAAGAAGGAGAAAAATAAAATAGGTAATAAGGAGAAAACTCAATTAATTGAAACGTTCAAAAAAGGTTCCTATGATAGAACTGGTACACAAGGACATAAATCATACATATCAAATGGAAAATAGACATTGCATGTTCAAAAAAGTAATGTGTGAAGATGATACAAAGATATAAGGAGACCCAAAGTGAACTTCTAGAGATGAAAATATGACATCTAAAATAAAAAATACATTGGATGGAATTAAGAGAAAGTGTATTATGAAGAAAAAAATATTAATTTAAATATATCAATAAAGAAACTGTAGACAATGAAATACAAATTTTAATAAATCCTGGGAACAATTAAAGAGCATCATTAAACTGTGAGACATCAAATGTCTTAATACAGGTATAAAAATATCTGAAGGAGAAGTAGGAGGACCAGAGAAAATATTTGAAGAAATAATGGCTGACGTTTTCCAAATGTGATAAAAATCATAAACCCAAAGTTGCAAGAAGCTCAATGAGCCCCAAGCATAATAAAGAAGAAAACTGCACCAACAGACATGATAATTATATTGCTTAAAACCAGTGATAAAAGAAAAGTCTTCAAAGCTCTGAGAAAAATAAAGGTATTATGAACATGGGAATAAAAATAAGAATAAATATAGGTTTATTGACAATTATTATTCAAGATAGAAGAAAGGGAGAGACTCCTTAAAAGAACTGAAAAACTTGTCGACCTATAAAGTTATTTCAGTAAAATATATTTTAAAAATAAAGCCAGATAAAGACCTTAGACATATAAATATTGACAGGGATATATCATTAGAATCACTATCATCATCACTACAAGAAATGTTATTAAAACGCCCTCCCGGCAGAACAATAATAATGAGACATTGAAAGGTTGGTATACAGAAAGAACAAAAAATAAATAAAAATAGTCAATACGCAGATAAATAAAAATGTTTTCTTCTTGTTCTTAAAATCCCTTTAAAGAATAATCATTTAAAGCTAAATAAATGTGTTGTGGAATTTATAACACAAATAGAAGTAAAATATAAGAAAACAATAGCATAATATTCAGGATGGAGGAAATAGACCTCTACTCTTATGGTTTTGCATTATGCATCGAGTGGTGTATTATTTGAAGGGAAACTATGATACACTAAAAGATGTATACTTTAAATTCTAAAACAGCCATTAAAATAACAAAACAGATATAAATAAGAAGTCAAAACTGAGATAAATGTAATCATTAAAATACAGAATTCTAAAAGGACAGAGAAAGAGAAAAATGGAAATAAAGAACAGATGGAACAAAATTATAGAAATAGTAGGTTTAAATTAACTAGATTAATTTAAAGTAGATTTAAATCAACAATTGCATCAAAAATAAAAGTTCTAAACACTCCATCAGCGTCCAGACACTTCTGATTACAGCGAACTACTGCTTGAGTATAGATAACATCGCCTAAAATGTGTATACATTTTTTGGCACCCTCTGTATTTGAAGATATAACATTGAGAACACATATTTACAAATATATTTCCCTTCTGACTTGACACCTTTATTACAAGATTACCCTCTTGAACTCTATGAATGCTCTTTTTTAAACTTAAAATCTTTCTTGTGTGCTTTTCAAGCAGACCAAGCTCCTTTTTGTTAGTGTTACATGACATGGCTTTTTTATTGTTTTAATTTCCTTCCACACTTCTGTGTTTTTATGTCTTTCTTGTAATAGCATATGTGTGGATTGTGTTTATTAATTGTCTCTAACAATCTTGTTTTTTACCTTTACATAGGTATATTATTATTTATTTTAATTATTAATATATTTTGACATATTTTTACCATCTCATTCTAACTGGTTTTGAGATTGTTTGATTTTGCATTTGTTGTGTATTTCCCTCCCCCCCCCACACACACTTTAGTGTTTCTTTAGGAGTCCTTGGGTTTTTCCTCAATTTTTTAAAAATTTACCTTCAATAACTATTATAAATCACCCTAATGGTCACTCTATATATTTTCATATGCATTTGTAATTAAACCGGTTAATTCAATCTAAAATTGGTTATGTAAAATACGTGCTCAGTAGCATAATTAGAAATAAAACAGAAATTATTTTTAAGAAGGTTTTAATCTAATAAACATATAACATAAAAATACAAATACTATTGATGTCAGGCAGTATAAAACTGCATGAAATTATAATCATAATCCAATGGGATTTAGAGTTAGAGTCAGTTAAAAGTTAAGTGAATAATCATAAAGCTTTTACTAAATAGAAGAATTTATGAGTTCTTAAATGCCACATAAGTATTCAATGGATGTGGGTGGTTAGAGAAAGAAGTTAAAATAAAAAATCTGTGAAACAATTTCAGAGGCGCTCAAATAATATGTCTTAGATGTAGCGTGCTCGCACGTGTGTGTGTGTGTCTGTGTGTGTGTGTGTGTGTGCGTGTGTGCGTGTGCGTGTGTGTGTTTGCAGTAGTGGAAGTCATTACAGTAGCAGCAGTAGCACTACCTAATAGTTGTAATAGTAGGGTACTATAATGCTTGATGCAGAAAATAAAGTATGTTTATTGGCATACTGAGAAATACTTTTATATTTAATGGGTAACCAATGAAATATTTTGAACAAGGGGATGACACATTCAAGCCTCTACTGTGTATGAAAAAAAATGGAATAGCTAAAATTAACTGACAGAAAACTGAGATATTTTTGAGATATTAAGGTTAGAAAAGGAAATGAGTTCTCAGTTTGGAACAGAGCTACTGTATATTGAAAACAGGGAAATTTTTGAGACTTAAGATGAAAGAAAATCTATAGAAATAGGCAAATGTTTAGATATTGAGAGAAAGGTTTGTCTTCAGGATGAAAGAAATGAAGATAGGGGTAAGTCTGAGATCTGGAACTGTGTGATAGGTGAAATATATTACCAAATTTGCTGATGTTACATGAGCCTATAGGGAGAGTTAGAGGGCTCCAGTTTTGGTAATAGAAACTTCAGCAGTAAGATGAAATGACTACTTTCACTTTCTCTTGTTTTTTGTTGTGTGTTTGCACAAAATTTTTAGTTTGGTATACACCACTAAATCACAGCTTTGTCTGACCAATCATTACTTAAAATTCAATGAGATAAAGAGAATCATACAAAAATTAGGGTGTTGGGAAATATCCTGTGTTTTTCTAATAAATTTAAATTTGGATTAATATACAGAAACATTTAATAAGAAGTTTAAACTTTAGTTTACTCTTCAGTAATTAGAATTGCCTTGATCGTAAATAAATACAAATTAATCTATATACTATATATTTATTTAAGATTTTATTTATTTATTTATTTATTTATTTATTTATTTATTTACTTATTTATTGTGATATCTTTGTAACCAGAATATAGACTGTTCAGACTCCTTCCTCAAGTGACCACAAAAATGTCTTAAACCAGTTACTTATTTGGTCTAAAATTTAGCCTAAAATAAACTTTAGTCCTTTTCTGTTTTATTAGAGTTTTTATTTACATTGGCTGTATTGCCCATCAATACTGTACCTAGCCCTCCTGGATAGTCTTTGAATTCTATGATAAAGAAACAATCATTAACTACGGCTGGTATGTGCATTTTCTATTTTGAAAGATGTTGGGATGTTCTCCCAATTTTCACATGTTCTTGACAGGTTCATCTGGTTTCTGACACAAGTTGGCTAAAAAGGCTGAAACTTAAGGATGATTGAACATATCTATTGTATTTTAGAAAACAGAAATGCATAAATTACTAAGTTGTCACTTTGCATTAAATTATAAGCAGGAAATAATTCTCTTTTGAGATTTAGGCAGCACACAGGATCTATTTCTCTAATTAGCCGCTGTGTTCCTGCTTTCGCTTTCATGGCACCCATCCACAAACCACCCTCACAATCCAAAAATGAATTTCTTTTTGAATGACAGGCATATCAGGCAAGACACCTCACTAAGACTGCTGAAAAAATATTGGAAAATATAGCATAGTTTTTATAAACTATATATAAAAAGCAAAAAATATATTGTATAGATTTTCTCTGTCAGGCCACTTACTATTCTCAAATATCTTCTAAGGCATTTTCAGGTAACCTCAAGGATCAATAGGTAAGCTGAGAGAGTATCTATACATGAGAGAGAAGAGAGAGAATATGTCTCCCCTATTTTAAATTTGGTTGCCTATTTTTGTTCACTTTATTGCTTTTAACTATGTATATCTATCTATATCTATATATCTTTATTGTGCATATCTGTATAATTTTTAAATCTATTTACTTCTATATCTAGATACAGTGTTGTGATGGAGACCTTCAAAAAAGCCATGAATTTTAATTATTTTAACATTTTAATTTGTATAGTTATAGTCACTTGATAATCTTATCTGTTATACTAGTCATTATACTGTTTCACTCAATATTTTCTCATTTAATAATAGAAACACTGGTTGTTAGCTAGGAACTTTACTGGATGAAAATAGCAGTGGGTTCCTTAGCCTTCTGGCTAGATGTATCAAGAATAATGAAGCTTGAGAAGAAAGTTGGAGCAAACCTCATGCTAATTATATTGAAAGGAAAATAGTAGCAAAACTTTTTTAGAAATATGTGTGTTTGTTCCTTTTTACCACTGTTAGCCAAGTTCGATGAGAAAGATATGCTTGGTCTTGATGTAGCCCATCCATAAACAAAGAAGGAAGAGTATAGAGTCTGTCAAAGTCAGAAGCTCCCTGCCTGTGGCCAGCAATTGCAGTTTACTGAGTGCATCCTCATAGGAAGCACTTTAACTGTCAACTAATTCTGTACCCCAAACTGAAGCAATTAAAAGTATTGCTGAGAAACTGCAGGTTTAGCAGGATACTATTGGTGTTCCATTTAATAAAGGCTGTGAGCAGACTAGTCAAAATGGGATTAAAGACACTGCTTTCTCAGGTAAACATTCGGAGATGATCCCAAGGTAGCTGTTATTAAATTGAGATGAAGCGTTGAGGGCCAAGAGAGAAACAGAGGTCAGTAACTTAAAAAAAACCAAAATGCTACAGGCTTAAAGACAGTAGCTAGATGATAAAATGAATTTGTATGATTCTAAATGTCCTTTAATTTTTAAGAATTCTGATAAATAATGCCAATTATACAGATGTCCAAATATTTTAATATTGTTGGAAATCCAGTATTGGGAATAAGTAGTAAATGATTTAATTTAATCTAGGCATGTATGAATTAATATTTCTACTGGTGCACCCTACATGGAAATGCAGGCATGAAGAAAAAGTTGCTTATGAGGTTGCAATTGCAAAAGTGTATTTATTAGAAGCAAAGTATTTTCTTTGCACATGGAATTTTAAAAATGCATCTATTATTGCTTTTAGTAATAATGGTTAGTAGTAATGAACAAATCAGTGAGTCAGGTTGTATATATGGAAAATGTAAAATTAACTGTGAAATAATAGTAAAATTAATTAAAGGTTAATTAAATTATAGCAGTACTGTATACAGGAAAACATTTAATAATTAAGCAGATTAAAACAAAATTATGAGCAAATAAATGTTAACAGCTTAAATAAGAAAAACCAAAAACTGGATGATGACAAATGAAATTTAGGCTTGGCTATTAATCAGCTATGATCAAGATCACATAACTTAATGCATTCTTTTCTCTGATTTTCTTTAATAAAGTGATAGTAAATATCACTTGAATTCAAATATTAATGAAGGATGGGAGATTATGGTTGTCTTCAATAAGACTGAAAACAGAATTGAATGTATTCTTAACAGACCATCGGTGAACCCTAGCTAACTTTACAAGTTAAATAAAATTACAAAATAAGAAAGGATATATAAGATGTATGTAAACTAGGTCATCAAAGTTTATTGCCTACGATGTTGTATGTTAGACACCTAGAATAAAAACCTGATCATGTTTTTAAGAGTTATACTCTAGTGGGACATATAGTTGCTAAACAAGTGTAATGATAAGTACTAGTTACTTCCTGAGACTTTGTAGGAGAAGAATTAGGCATGCAAAATGAGTAGAAAATATACTTGGAAAGCGTGGGAAGTGGTGCTGGTCGTGACAGGGATGGGAACTACAGTCCATCATGGAATAGCTGGGATGAAGAAAGATACTCTAGGTAAAGTCAAGACATGAACCAAGGCTTGAAGACAATGGAGAAATGGTACTTTGGGAGAAAGTGCAGCAATATAGCATGGCTGATTTTTTTCCCCTCAAATTTTAAGGAGATCTGCTGACTTTAGCTGTGTCTGCTTTCCTCTTTGAGGTAATCTCTAGAACTAAAGGTCTGGTCCATTGTAGATACAAGGAGAAGGAAAATATTGGAAGGTTATCATGACTATACTTGCCTGTTAGAAAACATGAGAAACTAAATGATAGATATAATGGAAAATGGCAAAACAAGATAATATTACAACAGCGTCACTCAATAATTTTTAGACATCCAGAAAAAATTGAATTGTATTTATAACAAGAAAATTCCAAGTGAATAAAGATAGTATGTAGAAATTGACTTATTTATTGTATTTTCATAAAAGTCCATGAATTATTTCCAAGTGGTAATCTAGTCTAGATAGTGCTCTTTAATTCATAAGTAAGAACATAATTAGATTGAGATTATCTGAAGATAATCAAGTAATTATTGCCAAATCAAAATATGAACTACAATTTGTAGCAAATTTTTTAAAGATAATTGCAAAGAAGTATAAAATAAAAATGTCCAAGAAATTTATGTAGTCGTTAACCAACGAGAAACAATATAAAATTTGAAAACATTATGATTGAAGGAAATACAGAGATAAACAATTCAGGAATTATAATTTTTAATAACAAAGATGGCAGCTACATTAACTTCAAATTTGCAATGCAATAAAGTTTATATTAAAAGGAATTTAAATAAGCAATGAATGCCCCCAAAAGCTAAGATTATATCACATTAGGCCAAAAGAACCATGCTCAATTTTTAAGTCCTCCTAACAGTAGTTGGCTTTCTGGAAACTCTAGGAACTTCTATTTATAAATTTTGTCTGTTAGCTCTTTGATATGTCCTTTTCATCATATTTATTGCAAGATACATCTAGTGTCTATTTATGCTCCCTGGAGAGATGGCCCAGAAATCATAATCAAGTCTACCATTATTTCTCCCCAAAGCCTCAGAAGCTTCTTCTCAGTATTTCTCTGGACTTTATCAGATCTATACAATATGGAAGAATGATTCTGATGTCCTTATTTTGAATAGATATTAAATTAAACTATGTCTTACTGCCCACTAGAGGATTACAGTCATGTTGATCTTAAGGGATCCCGTTACGACAAAGGTGTATTATGCTAAAAACAAGCAAACAAACAAAAACAATAAAGTAACCCAACACTTTTTCAAGGTGGTGATCAACTGGGAGCGTTTGTGTCTTCCTGGCGCCACTGAAAATATATGCACTCAGCTGCCATGCTTCGACTGTGTGCCTTTTCCCCTCCCATCCAGCTATCCTGATATTATAGAACCACGGCTGATTCCTTTCATTTGCTATCTAACAGAAATTTAAAATAACAGTGCATCGGTTAATATTTCCATGTGACTATACCTTTTACAGGAAACTTAGGGTCCATAGAGAAATCACCCTTGAACATATGGAATAAAGAACAGGAAACCATTACATGGAGGAGAAAAATATATATATATATATATATATATATATATATATATATATATATATATATATATATATATATATGAGACCTAGAGAAGAAAAGATCAGAATACAGAACACTGTAACCTTATTCTTCTTATCTTCTAAGTCTCAACCCCAAAGACATAGGTTATCTTACAGAACAAAATTCACTGTCTCATGATATATTTGATACAAGGAAAAGGGTTTTTTGATATAAGCAATAAAGCCCTTTTCAAAATGATCTTAGCATCCATGTTGCTGCAGAGCTGCCATAGTCATTTTTCTAGGATAGATGATAAAGTACAAAGTCAAATCTAAGTGGAGGTCTCTGAGACCAGATCACAGAATTCTAAGCTCAGTGGCTCCGTGGACTTTGCTGGACATAGGTTCTTTAAATACTGGAGCTTAATAGCTCCAACTCTTTCTCCCTCTTTTTTTTCAGCTCTTTCTTGATTATTTGCTAGTTCCAGTTGTTTTTTTATTTTTATTTTTTGTATCTACCCATACTAATTTACTATTAATGTTTTCAAGTTTACTATAACTATTTTTATGTAGGATATTAATGATTATATTTTCAAAAGTTCAAGCAAAACCACATATCCTGACTTTTCTTAATAAAGTTTTGACTCCCTTTGAAAGTTGTATTCCTTTTCTGATTATCCAATGTTCATAGTGGTTTTATTTGAAAACATCACTGTACATTTCCAGTGTGTGGTGTAATTGTATGTTTTAGAAGGGTCAACTTGGTAACAGAAATTTCTAGAATTGTTGGAGGCAGGGCAATTTATTTTTCTAGTCCAAGAAATGCTGAGAATAGGCCTTTGTTATTTGATGAATTAAGGTCCAATGAGTTTTTGACCAGAGTTCTTTCCATAAAAATGTAATTATCCATAAGTTTTTCACATAACTGCAAGTTACTTGGCTGCTCCAGTTAAATAAATACAGATAGCACGAAGTACTTTGGGAGAAAAAAAAATCAAGGGATAATACAGTGATTAAATAGAAAAAGTATTACATGAGTAGCACATGCTTTAAGAAAATTTCATAGAGTGTAAGAATTATCTCCTGGTCCCTTCTCAGCACAAGGTTAACACATTTTGATCCGCTTCACCTCTAATGGATTGATTAGCCTTTTGTATTTTTTTATAAACCCCCACCACCTGCTTTTCACTTGGTCTAAAGGCTGTATGAATAATTACAGTCAGACAAAAGAAAAGTAACTGTAAAATACTGAGCGTTTTGAACTCTCTTTCAAAGTTCTTACAGTCTTAGCTCCTGTTTCAATCATTAAACATAACTTTCCATATCCTATATATATATGTGAAATTCCCATTTAGTTTGTTGTTCACCATTAGAGGCAATTTATGGAATTAATCAAAATAATGCATCTTGAAAAAGTATCCATTTTGTATCTTTGTAAAGAGTTTCATCAGATACTTGAGTTTTTTAAAAAGTCATTAATTTAATCACTGGTCATTTTAAATAAAACACACATACATTAAACTTGCTTACAATAATATATATTTATTAGTCTATTTAAGTCTTAAAATTTTAATTTTAAAATGTAATTCAGCTAATTTAAAATTTTAAGTTTACAGTTAATATTGCAACAGCTCTCATTGCTTTGAGAGAGATGTCTAGTTGAGATATAGCTTAGGAGAATGGATAACAAATGGTAGATTCTCAAAAATATTAGCAGTCATTATGTTGGCATATTCTGAATTTAACCTTTAGTAAAATGTGAGGAAATTATGAAAAAAACTTTTTTGAAATGTTATTTGGTATTTTGATGCAATCCCAAATTGGAAGGAACACAGAGAGAAAAGAGAGAGAGGGAGATGGAGAGAGAGAGAGAGAATATTCAGGCAACAATATGAAGAAGATCTTAATAGATTTATTGATCAAAATTTAAAATAAAATATTGAGTAATTCTGTGTATGGTAACCTGTAAAAGCCAGTACCAGCCCCTGATTATTGCATAATTTGCAAGTGAGATTCCTGAAGGAATTCTTCTTTTTCAATATTTTTTAAAAAGTCACTAGAACATCTTGAAATCACAGAGTTTCCTGCTGTGCTGAAAGATGTATCTCCAGTCTGCATTTCAGTACTTCTCAGGCCCTCAGGACCATTCTGGAATGTGGTTCCTCATCACGAGAATCCAGCGCCTTGTGGTTTTCTCTCCCAGCTGAGTACATCTGATGATCCTGGTACTGGAATCTGAACATTGTGTAGGAGGCTCACGGACACAATCAATCATTTGTTGTAGTGTCAGCAGAATAAATCACCTCTGATTTATTTTAGTTTTATACGCTGTGAAAATGTTCTTCCTGGTGGCACATAAAGATAGGACAAGTAGTAGGGATGAGTGCTGGAGGAGGGCATCGAGAGGACATAACCACCCGTTGACTCAAGAGCTGGACCCTGGTAAGTGGAGGTCCCTCACCCCCGCCCCTGTCCTTGAAATGTCTGCCTGTCCACCATTCCCACGCTAGCAGCTGCTTCGAGGGTGTAAACTGGAGAAAGTAAGGTGTTCGGACCATCTGGAGTAAATATGTGACTGAACCCAATTAAGGACACCAGATAAACTTTTAAGATCCTGGTGGGCGGTGAGGAGATCTTGTCTTGAGGCCTCCCAAGACAAATCTCATATATAAGTTCCCTTGCTTATTAAAAGTGCCACCTACCAATCGCACGTGGTCTGCCTCTTTCTTTGGATTCTCTTTGACCTTTGTATACAGGTATGAGTTTCAGATTTCAACCAGGAAATCCCCCAGGTTGAGAACTGACAATAAGAAATATTAAGCTAAGATAATGGCACTCTGCGTAATTGTATGAAGTAAAACATGCAAGAATACTGTGCCATTCATTTTCCTCTTTGTTTTTGTGTTGGCTTATTTTTACCTTGGCAAACATGTAGTTTAATTGGGCTAGTGCCATCTAGCATAAATGACTACATGTGATCACATGATTCCTTGTTCTGTAATTTGAATAACACGCAAGAAAGATAAGTATAAAAAATTAAATTCACATTGCTTGCACTCAGCTAATTGCCCAGTGTTCAGAAAAGATAGATACTGTATTCACTGAAATTGCTCCTGGAAGAGTTTGCTCTCTTAAGATTTTTAATGGCTGTGTGATTTTTCTCCAGATATTTTGTGTGTGTGTGTCAAAAGGAGCAAATATTTACTTCTTTTCATCTTTTTAAGACTGGCTTTCTATTATTCATCTTAAGAAAACTGATCTATGTTTTTATAAACCATGTTCTTAAAAATAAAATGCAACCATAAAATGTTGCATTTGTGCATTAAGACATAAAGGCATTGGATATATTTTCAACAGAAATATTTCAGAGGTTAAAAATAATACAGGAAAACTTCAATAAATAAATGTATAAAACTCGTTAAAGGGATTCACAAAATCCCTCAAACATAATTTTGAGGGGGGTGATCTGGAAGAATTCAGGGTAGAATATATGTGAATGAAAGAGACTGAACTGTCACTTGAGAAATCAGCACCCACCAAATATTTCTTCATTTTATGTAACTCACACTTGATGCAATGTTAAAATCAGAAATACAGCAGATGGTACTGATGAGGAATTGGACAACAAGTGCAAGTACTTTTTGCTCAGTACATTTTGCCACTAATGGTGTCCTTGGACCAGTCAAGCCCTGAAGTCCTCACAATTTTATGTATAAAGGATTTATATTGGGTCACCAATAAAATCCTAAAATTTGATGTAAACTCAGGATAAAAATGCCTTGTTTAAATGAGTGAATTTTGTCAATTAAATAAATACAATACATATAGTTAAACCTGTTCTAAGGCTTGTGAATATAAGGGTTTGCATACCTAAAAGTAATGGGACATACTATCTCCATATCAGCAAATCTGGATTGTCTCTAAGTTTTTCATACCAATATGAATTAACAGCTTATTGAGAAACTGGCAGAATGATCTAGATACCACTTAAAATAAACCAATATCAAATAAAGCTTTCTTGTATAGGCAGGCTTTCTCCTATCAATATTATTTGAAGAGAGAAAGCAACGAAGGTAATAAATAAACCCATTTAGAAAAAAAAAAGTGTTTCTTAAATGATTTCTTCCCATTTACAGTAAACTTACTTTAAACATTGATGGATCTGACAAATGTAATATTGTAAACAACAATCATATTTGCTCCAGGGCACCACAGACTAACAGTTCATCATTTGTACCACGGAACATTTTCACATTTCAGATCTGCTTTCTTCCCAGTTCCCTGCTCTGTCATTCATTCTGCTTGCATTTCCTTGCAGCCACCGACTTTTTATTCCTTCACGTTGTTTTGGTTGGTCTTTCACATAGTTCTGCAAAAAAGTAAGATATGCCCTAGACTGTATTGCCCGTTTTGTCTCTTTCGTCTATAATTTTGTTTGTATTAAAAATCATCAATTAAGTGGGCCGAGAGTTGCTTATTATGAGATAACAAGTTTTCTACAAAGAATGCTGGGGCTGCTCTTTTTGAAAAGTGCTTCTTTTTAGGATTAACTCTCCTTAGAATCGTCTGATGGTCCTTTGACTTGCTTTGTCAGGATTTTGGCTGCTGCATTACTTAGCTGTGGGTTGAGTTGGAAGCGGGTCAACCTGTGACTTATGCCTTAATAAAAGGTTCCTGTTATTAGTTTACCTTGGCCCCTGTGTGTTCAGTGCTGACTCAACGGTACTTCTAATTAGAGTTCTTAATTCTTGGCTATTTCCGTACTTGATTATTGTATTGCAGGTGCTGTTGTAAGTGAACTAATCGATAGTAAACAAATTATAGAGAATTCATTCCCTTGTTGTCATGGTTCTGTTCTACAGGGTGTGGGCGATTGTTTTCCTTCTTTATTGGGGCACCAAATTTTGTTAGATTGTCATGTTCCCTAGGATGACAAATCTTGAAATAGCTCGGAAAGCTCTGTCTCTCTATTATTTGTACGTGAGAACATCTTCTCATGGTGTAATAGGCAATTCAGACATCGCTGGGTATTCCAAGTGAGACATAAAGCAGGCCATCCTCTGAGTTTGAAGGAGATGAATGTGGTAAAACACCATCCCAGTAATGCTTTAGTCTGCTGACCTTGAGGTGGGGATGAAAAGTGATTTTAAATTCACAGCAAAGTTAGTAGAGCTTTTCAGCAACTTCTTATGCTGATATCCTAGGCTTGCATTTTTCCCACTTCTTGTGTCTGACCCCATCAGCCTCTGGAATTCATGACCACAATCTAAATGCCCTCTTCCTTTGTCAGTATCTGAACACTTTTAGCAAGCTAACACAGCAGATCCCTAAATAGCCTGCAGATTCATTTCTTCCTCCCCTTGGACGGGAATCTGGTCCTTGTCTACCTGTATTTCACGAATAGTGTGTGCTCGTTTCTCTATGGAGCGTCTTCTGAATGTTTTAGGCACTTACCTAGCATTCCTCACAGTGCTTCTATTATAATGTCCTGGTCCACGTGTTACCATGTTTATTTTCCTTGTCAGATTACAGCATGATACAGAGTTTGTGCTTTTAACACTGGTATGCTGCCTTACACACTGCAGCAAATGGTACCCAATAAAAAACTCAGTTCATGTTTTGGCTCTGTCTCAAACTAGCTCTGTGATTGTTCAGATCGCCTCTCTTATTCTTGGTGTGCTTATTTGTAAAATGAGATACTAGTAGAATCAGCCTCATAGGCTTATAGTAAGAAGTAATAGTTACAAAGTTTGTCACCATGTCTGAGCTAATCATTAAAAATTATGTGTGTGTGTGTGTGTGTGTGTGTGTGTGAAAGAAAGAGAGAGAGAGAGAGAACATTTTTATGTGACATATTTTAAATTATTCATAAATATTGAATGACATATACATAGTGCTATGTAAGTTTGTTCTATATTAAATAAATAGACACACAAAACACATATATGTTTATACATATCATTGTTATTACACATATAGCAGTTATTCTCCACTTAAATAGGTGGATTTGTATTTTGATTTTTGTTTTGTTTGGTTTTGTTTTCCCACAGAAAGATAGTAACAAACAAATAACACTGCTTGTATCTTGTCTTTCCTCTCTTTGTATAAACAAAACAATTTCCTATTTTATCTGTAATCTAATGTGTTTTGGGATTATTTGGAAATATGTAATATCCCTAAAGAATTACAATAGTATACTTTTTTAATCTCTCTACACTAACATATATATATATATATATATATATCTCACTATTTTATATATTTATATATATATACATATATGTATGTATATATGTATTTTTTTAATTAAAGTTTGTTGGGGTGACAATTGTTAATAAAGTTACATAGGTTTCAGGTGTACAATTCTGTAATACATCATCTATATATCACATTGTGTGTTCACCACTCAGAGGCAGTTCTTCTTCCATCACCATATATTTAAAAAACTGAGAAAACTGAACTTTACATGTCTGAATTATAAAATTTGGGTGCCAAAACACATGGTAATCTAAATTTCCATTCATGTCAAAAAGATCACCCAATGTTTTTTTGAGTGAGTATTTCTATCCAGGGCACTATGGAAATCAATGAAAAGTCTATTAAATGTGTAATATGTATAAAGTCTACTAGATGTATAATTTGTATACTAATAATTTATCAAAGGAAAAAAATGAAATTTGAGGAGGCATTTAGGGCATATAATCTGAGCAATGTCAGAGTTGTGCATCATTCATTTATGCCTTTATTCAATAAATATATTATTAATCTCTTACTATGTATCAAATGCCAAATAGTATGCATGAATTGCTTACAATATTCTAAATGCCACATGTAATGTGAATTATTATCATTTAAATAGACTGAACCAACCTGTTCATTGTTACTACTACCTTTGTAATACATGTGAGAGTTGAGGTGCAGAACTATTAAAGAACTTCCTAAGATCATCACATAGTTAAATGGGAGATCTGGGAATGAAACTCATGTCTTTCTCAATCTGTATCTCTTCATTAGACTCAGTTAAAAAGAATGACACTATTTTCTCTGTGATTGCAGAGAATGAAGTGGACTCTAAAATGAAAAAGGTGATGTTCCAAGAACTAAGAAAGAAGTGCATGTAATGTTATGATATATTCCTTGGTATAGTGAGGTTCAAGTTTATATAACTAATGTGAAAGCCCTTATGCTTTAAAAGTTATCACCATTACATTTAAAGACAGTTTCATCATGTGGGCCTTAGAATGAAAGCTAGTGAGTGAAAAATAGAGCATTCATTCATTCATTCATTCAATTCATTCATTCATTCAATTCATTCATTATTGAAGATATCCATTGAGCTCCTAGTCTGTGAAAAGCAAGGACCATGTTGGATACACAGATATAATCATGAATTAAGCCAGGTCCTTGCTCTCAGTAACTGAAAAACATACTGATATTTATTTACTTACCTGGCTTCCTATTTCTAAGAGGCTCTGATTGTCTCCTGTTTTTATCTCTGACATATTGCCATCCTCCTGGATATGATGCAATTTTCAAAATCCCTTTTCCCCTGGCTTTATTTCACTATCCCCTCCTGGTTTGTCTTTTCCATTGCTGACATGTCCCTTTTGGTTTCCTTTGTCTTCTCTATATTCACTTCCTCTGTCTTAGTTGTTCTTCTTAGCACTTTCCATGACCTCCTAGTAGGACATGTGATTTTGAAAACATGTCGTGCTTAACTGGCTTCTCCTGCCTTGCAACAGTTTGAGACAGTTGCTCATACTCATCTCTTCCCAACTCCATCTTTAGTGGCTTCATGTGGGAAGCTTGAAATCAATTCTGGTAACAGTTTATACACCGAGGAAGTTGAAACATATTATAATCAGAGCTTTTAAAAAAAAAATCCCCAGCCGGTTGCCATTACTAAATTTATCTCCCCAACTTGCCCAAGAGAGTCATTTTTAGTGCTATAAGTAAAATGCTTAGAAAAGTACCTGAGATCTAGTGGGCAATCCTAAATTATTATTACATAGATATTATGTAATAGTCATTCATAAAATATAGAAATTAATTACAACTCAGAAGTGTTTTAAACAATCATTTTTAAAAGATTGCAATATTTTATACCTTGAGAGAATTCAACACCTTTTTTCTTAGAACTATAGTGAGTGATATGAGTGAATGAAACTTACTTATGTACTTACTGAAGATGACTTGCATAAAAACGATTCCTGTAATTATGCCAGATTGTCCATTGTGGAAAAAATACTGAAAACACACCTTGGGGAGCATAGTCTAAATTTTGGCAGGCACTTATGCTTTTTAGAAGATAACTGAGTAGTCTTTTCCCATGCTGGAAAAGCCTTGCAAAGCAAACATACAAAAATGAGTCAAAGGTGAAAACAGAGTGGACTTTTGATCACTTGTAAAATTAAATTATGCACAATTTAAATTTTACCCATAACTCCCATTTGTTTCCATGTGGTTTCTTCTCTTTCTACAAGAAATACATGCTGATATGCCTTCATTATAAGAGGAAACATTACTTTTAAATTCTGTGGCTCACTTCTACAATAAATGAATCATCGAAGACTTCCATTGAACCATAGAACTGGTGTTCAACATTTTAACTTGTGTTTTCCTGCTCTCTTCCGCAAGTTGGAAAATTAGGACAGGATAGCATAACAATTACAAAGCAAAGGCTCTAGACTCTAAAATCAAACTGGTAGGGTTTCTGTCCATGCTCCACTACTTAATACCTGGGTGATTTAAGAACACAATTAGCCTTTGTGTAGCTGTGTTTGCTCAGCAGAAACAAACAAACAAACAAAAACCGATTATAATAATATTACTTTTACATAGAGTGTCACTGTGAAGAGTAAATATATTAAAATCTGTACAACACCTAGAATAATACCAGGACCTCAGAGTAAGTCAGCTATGTAAACACCACATTTGCCGTGATTGTTTATGGCCAGTGCTTTTTTTCACATGTACAAACTCCACAGTGTTTATGTACAGTTTAAAAGGTGAAGTTATAAGGGCCGGCTGAGTGGCTCAGTTGGTTAAGAGCTCGCTCAAGAGTTTGAGCTCTGAGCAACAGCGGTTCGAGTCAGCCCGAGCTGAGCAGCCGTGAGCTGCCAACAGGTGGCGGGATGGCTCAGCTAAAAAAAAATAAAAAAATAAAAAAATAAAAGGTGAAGTTATCAGAAACAAATAATTGCATTATGGGTTGTGTTTTTTGGAAGACCACAAAAATATTCACTTAGAAATTCAGGATAGGGCTGGCCAAGTGGTATGATGGTTAAGAGCTGGTTTGGGATGCCAGCTCTGAGCAGCAGGGCCCTGGTTCAGATCCCACTTTAGGGCCAGTGACGCTGCGCTCTCTACAGATAAGATGGTGAACAACAGCTCGACCTGGAGCTGGGCCGCCGTGAGTCACAGGCGTTGGCGCAGGCTGAGTGAGGCTGCAGTGGGCTCCCATAAGCTACTGTGAGCCGCCGTCCAGTGACCGGTGACCGACCTGCCTCACCTGGGAAGAGTGCAATTATAATACCAACATGGGCCAGTGAAGCCACGTCCTCCACAACTAGACTGAAGAACAAAAGGACAGAAATGTGTCTGTTCCCCTCCCCCAATTCCCCAATAAAAAAAGTCTTTAAAAAAAAAAGAAAGAAATTCAGCATATACTGAGTACCCAAATGTTCTAGGACTGTTAGCAGTGATAAAAACAAACAAACTAACACTTTACTTTTGTAAAGCTTAGATTCTACTGTCCTTACCCTTTGAAATGTTATGTTCTGATACATGCAGAAGGTATATACACAACAAATTATACATGACAAATACTATAATAGGGTAAGTAAACACTGCATTGCAAATAATCCAACTGGAGGAATCATGATAAAAATCATTGAGCTGCACAACTCGAAATATGAATGACAGACACTGAACTCACAAGAAAAAGCAAAGAAAACAATTCGTAGCGATTTAGAAAACAATGTAATTGAAACAGAAAAATCTGAGTGGAGCAGAGTCCGATGCAGCTTGAGAATTAGAAATAAAGTGAAGTGTGAGAGTAATGAACTGAAAATGCAATGCTAATAACAGGCCGTTAAGACCATGTGAGGGTGGGTGGTTTCTTTTATTAGGCAATGGAGAGGCATTTCAGGTTTTAGCCTGAGTGTGTAAGTGGTTATGCTTATTCGCTTTTACATATCGTGATTGTATATTCCTATGACAGAGGTTTAAGATTCACCCTTCTTTTTCTGCACCCACAAGCAATACAAACGCTGTTACAAAATGTTTCAATATTTCTATTTCTGAATTCTGTAGAATTCATTCATGAGCAGCCTATTCTACTCATGATATGTTCTAGCTTCAGTTTACCATTGAGAGGTTATTTTCATGAATGAGAGAGACAGAGAGAAAGGACTATTTGAGTGGTTGACATCCACCAAATGTTTCTTCTTTGTTTGTTATTCCCATGTAACTTAATTTTATCAATAGCTATTTTCCTGCAAAAATACACTGGCCTAGCCATCTAGAAGATATTTACATGTGTAAGGCCCAGAAGTTGATTTCCGTTATCATAATGAAAAGGGCAATAATCCAATACACAAAGAACTATTATTTAAGTTAATTTTATAAGAGAAATTCAACGAAAGCATTGGAGTGGGTTCCAAGAAAAGATAGAAGAGTTATCAGCCAGTTATCAATATTAAATTAATATCAATAGAGATACTGTTTACATAATGCTTTTTTCTTTTAAAAAGTGGAGTTTAAACTAGGCTCTGAAAGATCTGGGGATTTTAGTCAAAGGAGATTGAGGAGGACTTAGTATTCAAGGAGAAAGAGCTGTTTGAACAAAAATGGGGAGATCTTTTTTTGTTTGCTTTCTACAGTATACCGTTTATACCTTTTGTGTTGTAAGTTTATATGTGTTTAGGGATACATGTTAATAATGATGTACTCAGACTATGGAGGCAAACACTCTCTCTAGTACCAAAAGCTCTCCACATTTCTGGACAAATTACTTAACTTCTGAGCCTTGACTTCTTCAGATGCTAGAAGGGAATAATAGTGACTACCTCTATAAGACTATTGTGAATAGCAAAAAAAAATAGTAAGTGAAATACTATTAGAATAGTGACTGGCAGAATGTATCACTCAAAAAATATTAGTTTTTTTCTTTATTAAGAAAAAAATTTAATGTATAGCATTTATTGTAAAATAAATTTTTGATAAAGTTGAAAACATATCAGTGATAAGATATGGAAGATAATGAAATAATTTTGGATTTAACTAAAAAGACATGAAACTGAATGCGTTTGGATGGAAGACTGACATGATGAGTTGGGGGTTATTGTTCTAATGCTGTGTTTCCTTAGCAAAAATGTATAGTCTTGAGTGTTCCTGTATTAAAATTATAAAGATTTTATAGAGAATAAATCATAAAACCAACAAAACAAAGTTATCCGAAGGGCGCTACTTTGTGAACCAGATAGTATTTCTCTTTGGTTTCGATCTTCACATTTCTTTAATGTTCTTTTACTTCCTTTATCTCTCCCAATTAATGACCTCCTTTTAAATCATTTTTGTTGTTGTTGATGTGTCTTTATTTATACTAGTGTTTTCATCATGAATACAAATTTTAAGTGTAGTTAAACATTTTTTTTTCTTTTTTGTTAGTTTCAGGTGTACAAAGCAATGTAATAGTTAAATGTTTAAACAAGAACTCCCCCCAATCTACTACCCCTCTGACATTGTGTGAAGCTCTTATAATACCATTGACTGTATTCACTATGCTGTCCTCCACATCCCATGACCATATCCAGCTGGATATGGAAACAACTGAAATGCCCTTTTAAATCTTGACATGTGGTTTAGAATGGTGTGAAATACTCACTGCCATGAATTATGACAGGTGTGTCTTACTCATTCTTGGGTGGCATAACTTTTTTATTTCAATTTTATAAGGTATAACACATTAAAGTAAAGGATTTTTTTGTGTGTGGTGAAATTTCAAATAGTTTGTTCATAAAGCAATATTTGGGGAATAAAGGAATTTACCTTGTCGTCATCAAGGTACGTCCAACAAGCTTCATCAAAAGCTTCTTTAACTATCAAATTATAGTTTTTCTCTCTCCACTGAAATTTTACAATTTACACACAACGTGATATATAGATGATGTATTACAGAATTGTACACCTGAAACCTATGTAACTTTACTAACCATTGTCACCCCAATAAATTTAATTTAAAAATATATATTTAAATTTTTGTTTATCTTTTTTCCTTGTTGGTAAATATGATAGAGAATTGTCATCTAATCATTGTTTCTCTAACATATAATAATTCTAAATTGTTGTAATTGCTATTTATATTCATAAACTACTACACAATTATATCATATTATACTAAGAAAATCCCTCTTAGGAAGCTATCATTCTTATTAATATTTATTCCTACACATTTATTTTTTCAGTAAATCAGTTAATTATAAAAATCTGTGGACCAATTGCTATTTGTACAGTACAGCTACACATGATCCAACTGCTGAAGACTTTGACTTTGCTTGGTGAGGATTTCACTGTAACTACGTTCTTTTTTGTTTTCCATTCCCAGATGTATTTAAAAACATACTTTGTTGTGCATTATTTTGCGATACTCTAAATTATCTAAAATTGGAAAAACTCTGATTTGTAATAGAAATACATCAAATGGAGTAAAACAGACTATATTATCCCCAAAATAATGTTAATAAGCTTACTAAGGGAAAAAGATGGTATTTGAAAATGTTGATTCTGCCTCAAATAAATTAAATCTTCATATATGCTGAACGAATGTATGTTCTCCAGGAAAATATATTTACTAGAGTAAAGCATAAATATTTTTATTAGCTTAATTAAGAGTAGATTCATAAAATATCAATAAAAGGATTTTTAGTGTTTATACTTGGCCTTTTAACTCAGTAAAACACATTTATTTCTGTCATGTTCTATACACTATCATGGAACAAATGTTTTTCTCCCTGTATGACAAATATTATAATATTTAATAGGCTCATTAATGGATTATAATAAATATAAAGTTTCCATGTAACAACAGAAATATTTTTGTATAAACCTAGAACTTTATCAATTTTGTTTTTTTTTCAGATAGCTTATTTTATTTCTGTTAATATGATATATCAAACATACCTCAATAGGAAATGAAAAACTATGTAAGTTTCTTAATGCATTTATGTTGTTTTCATGCTTTCTTATAGCCATATCATGTTGATGAGGTAACATCCTTATACTGTATATGTTTATTTGTTATGTAGAAATAATTGTACATTGTACATAATATTTGTTCCTGAAATAGCTTGAGTGCATTAAATCGCAAAGTCCATGAAAGTTAGCAGTAAGTCTAGCTCTTTTTACTTTAGCACTGAGAGAAACTCTTAAAGATTACATATAAAATCAGATTCGTTTATCAAATATTCTGTCATTTATCAAATATTCTGCCTTTCCACTTGCCAGACAAATAGGTTGTAATTAACAATGCTCTCTTAGTCAAAGAGGATGCAAATGCATCAGATTATACTTTCTGGAAATGGACATGCAGTATAAAAAGAGAAAATAAAGACAAGAAACAAAAAAGTTAAAGGATCACCACTATTACACACACATATACAATGATGAATTTATCAAACCTGCCCAGTTTTTGTCCACTCGTTACTATCAGATACATGGTAAGAGATTCCTCTCTGTCCCAATATTCAAGTTTTAATGATATATATACATATATATTATTATTAATGATATATTTGATCAAAACTGATATAAAATTATAAAGATTGAAATGTCTGTTAACTGACCTGGAATTGAACACAATCCACATCATCATAATAGGCAGCTTTGACAACAGTAATTATTATGGAATCAATAAATAAATACTCTTAAAAAATGCAAGCTGGGAGTTGAATAGTCTTCCTGAATTAAAAACACCTGTAAAAAAAGCCATAGGTGGAAAACAACTTACAATCTTATACTAGAAATCAAGAATAAATAAATAATAGCACTATGATATTGATCATGCAACAAACTACGTTAGGCTAATTTTTTTGTGTGTTTTAAATCATGATATTACTCCTGTTTTGTATATTCTAGGGACACAAAAAAATAAAGGAAAAAATGCATGTAAATTGGCAAATAGGAAAGTCATCTTCGTTGGTATCAGAATTTTTCATAGGTGAAATATATTTTATGGCAACTGACATAAAAATAACAAATTTGGCAATTTGTCTAGGAATTCAAGAGAAGGAAAGCTGCCAATTTTTTTGTGTGTGTGCGGAATGAAAAATTAATTACACAACAGGAAAATGAGAAGAGACCTTCCAAACTTTGAGACATTCTCACCTCTTTTGAAAGAAGAGAAAATGAGAATATTATTGATAGAGTTTGTATATGCATTCTTAAGGTTATAAGTGAAAATAAATGTTAAACATTTATAAATTGTCAATAGTTATTTTTCCACCTACTATTTTCTCTGTTTTTGTGGGTCTTTTGGTCTTAGGTTATACATTGTTGAGGTTATTTTTATTGATTTAGATCAACTGTTCTCATAATGGTAGACTGCAATAAGATGTTTGAACATTTACTTTTAAGTTTGCTGATGTTAAATTTCAATGTTTTTTTTCCTTTACAGAATAACGTACTAGTTCCTAATAGAGAATATAAAAAATCTCTATACATTGTGATCTCAGCTCATTTTAAATGATTTTCACACAAATGTACTCCCGCCAAATAGAAATATTATCAATTTACAAATGTGTTTCATGTTTTTAATATTTCTTGATACTTGCTAAGCCTGCACTTTTAATATAGAATGATTGATTTCACCTTGATTGCACCTTCTTTTATGTAATTATGTAATGCCCTTCTTTATTCCTGATAACTTTCCTTGCTGTGAGGACTATTCTTCTGAAATTAATATAGCTTCTCTTTTTTTCTTTCTCTTTCTTTCTTTCTTTCTTTCTTTCTTTCTTTCTTTCTTTCTTTCTTTCTTTCTTTCATTAGTGTTAGCATGGTATATATTTCCCCATCCATTTATCTTTAATCTTTATATGTATTTATATTTAAAATAGACTTCTTGTAGACAGCATGTAGTGTTTTTATTTAGTTAGATGCTAGTATTTATTATTATTTTTAATTTTTTATTTATTTTTAGTTACATTTATTGGGGTGACATTAGTTCATAAAATTGTATAGATTTCAAGAGTATAATTCTGTAATACATCATCTGTATATTGTTCACCACCCAAAGTCAAATCTCCTTCCATCACCATGTATTTGACCCCCTTTACCTTCTACCTCCCTCACCCCACTTTACCCTCTGGTCACACTAAAGTGTAGTTTCTGTCTACAAAGTTTTGTTGTCTTGCTTGTTCATTTGTTGCTTTCTGGTTTATATCCCACATACAAGTAAAATTTTATGGTTCTTGACATATTCTGTCTGACTAATTTCACTTAGCATGATAACCTCAAGATCTACCCATGTAGTTCTACATGGCAGTATTTCATATTTTCTTATGGCTGAGTAATATTGTGTTGTATATATGTATGGTATCTTTTTTATCCAATCATCTATTGAAGGACATTTCAGTTGTTTCCATGTCTTCGCCACAGTGAATATGCTACAATCAACATAGGGGTATATATATTTTTATGGATATGTGTTTTCAGGTTTTTGGGGTAGATACTCAGAAGAGGGATCATTAGGTCATATGGTAACCTTATTCTTAATTTTTTGAGGAACTTCCATACTGTTTTCCATAGTGACTGTACCAATTTAAATCCCCACCAGCGGTGTGAGGTGTTTTCTCCACAGCCTCTCCAACATTTGTTATTATTTGTCTTGTTGATGATAGCCATTCTAACAGGTTTGAGGTGGTATCTCATTTTGGTTTTGATTTGCATTTCCCTAATAGCTGGTGAAGTTGAACCTCTTTTCATATATCTGTTGGCTTTTTGTATGTCTTTTTGGGAGAAGTGTCTGTTTAGGCCCATTTTTTTAATTGGATAGTTTTTGTTGTTGTTGAGCTTCATGAGATCTTCATTTTGAATAGTAACCCCTTATCGGAGGTGTTGATTGCAAATATCTTCTCCCTTTTGGTTGGTTGCCTCTTTGTTTTGTTGATGGTTTCTTTTGCCATGAAGAGCTTTTTAGTTTGAGATAGTCCCACTAATTTATTTTTGCTTTTACTTCTCTTGCCTTTGAGGTGTAATTCATAAAATCCTCTTGAACCCAACCAAGGTCCATAGTTTAGTACCTGTGTTCTCTTCTAAGATATTTATTTTTTCAGGTGTTATATTTAGTTCTGTGATCCATTTTGAGTTAATTTTGGTGTATGATGAGACATGACAGTCTAGTTTCATTCTGGTTTCATTCTCTTGCATGTGGCTTTCCAATATTCCTAGTACCATTTATTGAGGTGCTATCTTTTCTCCATTGTAGGTGTTTGACTCCTTTCTCAAAAGTTATCTGCCCATAGGTATGTGGGTTTATTTCTGGGTTCTCAACTCTGTTCCATTGATCTGTGTGTCTGTTTTTTCTACCAATACCAGACTGTTTTGATTATTGTCACTTCATAGCATAATTTGAAGTCAGGGAGTGTGATACTTCCTTTTTTTTTTTTTTTCAGGATTGCTTTTGCTGTTCATGGTCTTTGGTAATTCCATACAAATCTGATGATTTTCTTTTAAAAAGGGCATTGTGATTTTGATGGGAATTGCAGTAAATTTGAATATTGCTGCTGTGAATAGTATGATTATTTTGACTACTGATTCTTCCAATTCATGAACATGGAATATCTTTTCATTTCTTGTTGTCTTTTTCAACTTTTTTTAATAATGTCTTGTAGTTTCAGTTTATAAGTCCTTCGCATGCTTTATTAAGTTTATTTCTAGGTATATTTTTTTCATTTTGTTGCAATTGCAAAAGGAATTTGTTGTTGTTGTTTTATTTTCCTGAAATTTCTTTGTTAGTATATAGTAATGCAATGAATTTTTGTACATTGTTGTGTATCCTGCAACTTTATTGTATTGTTTATTGTTTCTAATAGTTTTGTTGTTGTTGTTGGAGTCTTCAGGGTTGTCTACATAAAGAATCATGTCACCTGCAAAAAAGTGACAATTTGACTTCTTCATTTACAGTATGGATGCCGTTTATTTCTTTCTCTTGCCTAATAGCTCTGGCTAGGACTGCCAATACTATGTTGAATGACAGTAGTGAGAGAGGGCATCCTTTTCTTGTTCCTGATCTTAGAGGAAAAGTTTTCAGGGTGTCCCCGTTAAGTAGGATATTAGCTGATGGTTTGTAATATATGGACTTTACTATGTTGAGGTATGTTCATTCTGTACCCATTTTATTAAGTGTTTTAATAATAAATGGATGTTGTATCTTCTCAAATGCTTTTTTTTATTTTGCATCTGTTGATATCATATGATTTTATCCTTTACTTTGTTTTTGTGGTGTGTCACATTGATTGATTTGTGAATCTTGAACAATCCTTACACCCCTGGAATGAACCCCACTTAATTGTGATGTATAATATTTTTCATTTTATTGTTGCATTTGATTTGCTAATATTTTGTTTAGGATTTTGACATCTGTATTCATCAAAGATGTTGGTCTATAAAATTTTATTTGTTTTGTATCGGTTATATGGGTTATCCTTACCAAGTTTTAGTATCAGGGCAATATTAGCCTCCTAATATGTGTGTTAGGAAGTCTTGCCTCTTCTTCAGTTTTTTGGAGGAGTTTGAGAAAGATGGGTATTAATTCATCTCTGTATGTTTGATAGAATTCACTAATGAAGGCATCTGTACCAGAATTTTACTTTTTGAGAGGTTTTTTGATGACTGTTTCAATTTCGTTCTTGCTGAACATTCTATTTAGATTTCCAGTTTTTGTAGTTCAGTCTAGGAAGGTTATTTATTTCTAAGAATTTGGCCATTTCTTTTAGGTTATTGAATATGGCGGCATATAGTCCTACATAGTATTCTTGTATGATCCTCTGTATTTCTGTGGTATCCGTCATAACTTCTTTTTCATTTCTGATTTTATTTTTGTCTTTTTCTTTTTTCCTTAGTGAGTCTAGTCAGAAAGTTATCAATTTTATTATTCTTTTCAAAGAACCATCTATTTTTTGCATTCATTTTTTCTATTGTCTTTTTGTCCTCTGTTTTATTTAATTTTGATATAATTTCTTTGTTGTTGTTTTTTTCCTCCTCCTGACTTTGGGCTTCAGTTGTTATTTTTTCCTAGTTCTTTAAGATGTAATGTTAGGTTGTTTATTTGGGATTTTTCTTGTTTCTTGAGATAGGCCTGTAATGATATAAGCTTCCCTATTATTGGGCTGTATTCCAAAATTTCTGATATGTCATATTATCATTCTCATTTCTTTCTATGTATCTTTTGATCTCTCCTTTTATTTCTTGTTTGACCCCATCGTTCTTTAGTAGCGTGTTGTTCAATTTCCACATATTTGTATTTTTCCCACTTTCTTTTTGCTGTTAATTTCCATTTTCAAGCCTTGTAGTATGAGAATAAAGTTGGTATGATTTCAATCTTCTTAAATTTGTTGCAGCTAGTTTTCTGTCTCAACATATGGTGTAGCCTTAATAATGTTCCATTTGCACTAGAGAAAAATGTATAATCTGATGTTCTGGGATGAAAGATTCTGAAATGTCAATTATGTCCATTTGGTCTAATGTGTCATTTAAAGCCAATATTTCCTAATTGATTTTCTGTTTGGATAATATATCCATAGCTGTCAATAGTGTATTTAGGTCTCTTATTGTAATTGTGATTTTTGTCAGTTTTTCTCTTTAGGTCTGTTACTAACTGCTTTATATATTTTGTTGTTCTCCAATTATATATATATATATATATATATATATATATATATATATATATATATAACTTATTTCTTCTTGATGCATTGTTCCTTTTATTAAATGTCCATCTTTGTATCTTGTTACCTTTTTTATCTTGAAACCTATTTCCTCAGCTATAAGTATGGTTATACCTACTTTTCTCTAGATATCATTTGCTTGGACTATCATTTTCCATCGTTTCAATTTGAGTTTATATTTGTCTTTTTAGCTGAGATGTGTCTCTAGAATGCAACATATTGTTGGGTTTTGTTTTTTGATCCAATTTGATACTCTGTGCCTTTTCATTGGTGAGTTCAATCCATTTATATTTAGGGTGATTATTGATGTATGAGAATTTTCTATGGCCATTTTATCTTTTGTTTTCTCTTTTTTATGTTATATGTCTCAGTTTTGGAATGTGTGTGTGTGTGTGTGTGTGTGTGTGTGTGTGTGTGTGTGGTTACCATTAATTTTATGCAAAAAAAGTTCCATATATAAAGCAGTCATTTTTCTTTTACACGCATCTTATCTCCATTCCCCTTTGCAAATTCAGACCTTTACTGCCTCCCTTTTATTTTTCTTATATCTGTTGTAAAAAATTATCCTTATTTATGCTGTCAGTTCATTTCTAAGTTGCAATAGCTATTGCTGCCACCGCCTCTTCCTCCCCCCCTCCTCCTCTTCTTTTTTCTTCTTCTTCTTCATCTTCTTCTTCTTCTTCTTCTTCTTCTTCTTCTTCTTCTTCTTCTTTTCTCTCTCTCTCTCTCTCTCTCTCTCTCTCTCTCTCTCTCTCTTTCTCTCTTTCTGTCTCTGTCTCTCTGTCTGTCTAGTTCTCTATCTCATTTAACCTTTATGTTATATTTAACTGTATTGGGCCCTATTCTCAATAAGGGTTACAATTTCCTGCTTCTGTCTGTCTGTTTAGTCATCTTACTCATAGTTTTGTATACTATTTGTTTGTTTTGGGTAGAATAACCCTCTTCAGTATTTCCTGTAATGCAGGTATTAAAGTGAAAAATATTTCTCAGCTTCTGTATGTTTGGAAAGGTCTTTATTTCTCTCATATCTAAAGGATAATTTTGCTGATTTATTATTGTTGGCTGGTAATTTCTCTTTTCAATAATTTGAATATGTGATTCTGTTTCCTCCTTGATTGTAGAGCTTCTGCTGAAAAATCTGATGATAATCTAATGTGATTTCTTCTATAGGTTACCATCTTTTCCCTGGCTGCCTTCAGAATTCTTTCTTTGTCATTATTTTTGGACAGTTTTAGTATAATGTGCCTTGGACAAGACCTTGTTGGATGGATATAATTAAATGTTCTGTTTATTTCTTGAATTTGAGTATCCAGTTCTTTCCATAGGTTGGGAAGTTCTAGTCAACTCTATTTCTTTATTTCTCTCTTCTCCTTCTGGTATATCCATTATTCTTGTGTTGTTCTTTCTAATGGAGTCAGATAGTTCTTGTAGAGTTCTTTCTCTCTTCTTCCATCTGTGTCATTTCCAGATTTCTATCTTCGATATCATTATTTCCTCCATCTGGTCAGCTCTATTTCCTTACTTTGCTGCTTCATTCTTCAATTTTTTATTGAGTTCACCAGCTCCAGACTTTCTATTTGGTTCTTTTTTAAAGTTTCAATCTCTTTGGTAAAGAATTCTTATTGTTGATTTTATTTCTGAGTTTTTTAAACTCCGAGTTTTCTTGCATCTCATTGACTTTTTTCTGAACTGCAATCTTAATTTCTCTTTTATTTACATCACATATCTCCATGTTTTTCAGTTTATTTTCTAGAGATTTTCCGTTTTCTTTCTGAACTGCCTTGTGTCCTTGGTTGTTCAATTCACTTGATGGATTACTTCTCTGCCTAGGCATTTATGGGAATGAACAATATCCTGCTTGCTTGCTTTCTTTTTTTTTGAGTGATACGTCTTAGCAGGTTGATAAGAAGAGGTCTTTCCTTTCTTTCCAGTGGTGGCAAAGGAGTGCAATTATTTTATATTCTTATATTCCCTGGGGAGGTGGGCCTCTCCTCTGTGACCAGGTCTCAGGGTATCACCACAGTGGGGGAATATGGTGGCTGCTGGGGTTCCTAGCCCATGAAATATCAGTGCTGTCTCTTCAGTCAGACACAGTTCTACACTGCCCAAGGTGTTCCAGGTGCCACCACTGGGATCACCCATGATGTGTAAGGGTGGTGTGGACTGGGAATGGCCACAGGTATGTTTGTGGTTTTGTTCTCCTCCCAGTAATGGTGACTTCCAGGCCTCAGCTGCCTCGCCTTTGTGTTTTCACCCCTGTCGTTGGGATTAGCTGTGGCGTGCTGCTTCCACACAGGAACTTTCCCTCCAGTTTTCAAGGCTGTAGATATTCTGCTCTGTAACCTGACTCTCACTGCTTCTGGAGCCGGCTACTAGCTCTGGAAGGGTGGGGGGAAGCAGCCAGGCTCTATGGCTGTTTTCTGCCGGGCAGTGGGGTCTGCTAGAGTACAGCTATCACACTTTTATATTTGGTCTCTGCCCTGAGGTCTCTACTCCGATCACTGGGCTGTATCTTATTATATGCCGACCACTCAGGCAGGAATGCTCGGGGCCACAGAGAGTGCACCTGCAGCCTGAAACCTCCCCTCTCCTGGGACTTGCAGTGAGGTCCAAACTTCGTCCATGGCACCAGTCCCTGCTCTTCTCCCTACCACCCCCACCCCAACCTAGATTCGCCCATCTTTGGATGTTTCAGTGTGCAGATGTCTCAGACATGTTTGTGTATTGTGCAGGGAATCCTTTGTTGAATTATAGCTGTTCAATTTGTAACTTCAAGGAAAGGGATCACGGAGACCTCTCATGCTGCCATTCCTCTGACATCATTTGGTTCTTATTTTTTTATCTACTCTAACAAACTCTGTTTTAATTGGTGCCTTTAGGGATTACATTTCTTTTGAGTAAAATAATATTTTCTATTCAAGTGTTTTTGGAAGGATAATTAAATGGTGCTTTATTTCTTAAAAGTTTATCATATTAAATAATGTTCATTTTGATTCTCCTAGATGTAATTCTCACTTTATGCAGTTGCTTTTTGTTAATATCTAATTATTCTACCATCATTCATTTAGAGACTTTATTTTTTACGTGTTACATTTCAAGCATAACTCATTCAGGCTGCTTGGGCTTGATTTCAAATAAACTCATTTTGGGAAATGAGAGTAAAAAACAGCAAACTAAAATGTCATTGCAAACTGCCTTATACTTTTATGGCCAAAGATGATAAAATATACTATGGAATCTTTCATGGTCAGGTTAACAAATCAATAGACAAATTCATGTTAATCCCCAGGTTAAAATTATTAAATTAATAAAAAACAAATAATAACACATTAAATGATTTAATAAATTAAATTCAGTTATGTGTTGAACAGTGGCAAAATACATAATAAAAAGAGCTACTGTAAAAGTTATTAAATTAGTAGAATTACCATGACTTGCATAATTTTTGAGAGGCATATATAAATATTTGCATTTCCTTTCTGTCACAAATAAATAGGTAAGTTTTACAGACTAAATGTTTGTGTTCTCTCAAAATTCGTTTGTTGAAATCCTAACCCCAAAGGAGACGGCATTAGGAGATGAAATCTTTGGGAGGTTAGTAGGTCATGAGGGTAGAATTCTCATGAATAGGATTTGAGCCATTGAAAAGGAGACCCCAGAGAGCTCTCACGCTTTCTGCCATGTGAGGACACAGTGAGAAGATGGTGATCTATGACTCAAGAAGCAGGCTCTCACCAGACACTAAATCTGGTGGTGACTTTTTCTTATAATTCCCAGTCCCTTAAACTATGAGTAATAATTTTCAGTTTTGTATAAGCCACTCGCTGTATGGTATTTTGATAGTGCAGCTCAAATTGACAAACAGTAAGCAAGAAAAGAAACTTTTAAGCTATTTCAAAATTAATCTATGTGAGGTTTAAACTTTACTACTTTCCAATCTAGTGTCCATTTTCATGTATTCCAGTCATATTAGGTCAGACAAATGGAATAAACATAGTGCTAAATATAATGCAAGTTATGTCTTGCTGAATAAATGTTACAGTGAATGTAGAAATCATTTCTTGACTACATTCAGAGCTCTACTCAACAATGATTGATTCAGTAGGCCCCACCAAACTAAAAAGCTGTGTTCACATGTTGACAGTTGTGCAAGCATTGCTATAAATGTATAGATATTTTCAAAAGCCTCCACACAGACACAGTTAAATGCTGAAGTAGCATCATAGTCAAGCAAAGCAGTGTACTATTACTGCTAGTGTGAAGTTTGCTTGTGTCGAAAATTGAATGCATTGGGCCTTGTTTATAAATAATGAGTGGCGTTATACTTGGGTTTAAGGAGTTTTGCGTTGTACATTTTTAAAACAATTCCCCCTAAAATATCAAAAGTCCTCAAATATTACAGTTATTGCCATTTGATAGCTAAACTGGTTAGTATTGTAAATTGCTTCTTCTTATTTTGAAAATTTTGCATTTATTCCAATGAGAACAGCTAATGGTCCCACAAAAATAAGTGTTATCAAATATATATATATATATATATATATATATATATATATATATGTCTCTATATATAGATATAATTTTTTCCCTTCACATTTATACATTTTACATCATAAACAAATGTTAGGTTAATGTTTTCTCAAATAGGTACATGTGGTGCTAAAAGAGTTAATCATACTTATCTTGGCTTACATTGTAAATAGCATAATGTTCACCTCTCCTACCTCGAAGATGAGCATGTCCTAATCCTTGGGACCTGTGAATATGTTATCTTACTGGATTTTGCAGTTGTGATTCAGGTAAACATGTTGAAATGGGAGATTATCCTAGATCATCTAGTTTGGGCTTATATAACCACAAGGGTCCTTATGAAAACAGAAAGTCAATGTTAGAAGGTGATGTGTGATAGCAACAGAGGTTGGAGCCATGCAGCCAGAAGGCAAGGGATGCAGGCAACCCCTTGAAACTGAAAGAGACAAGAAAAAAGTCTTCCCTGGAGCTTCCAGAAGGGACCATCACTAGAGACATCTTAATTTTAGCCTCGTAAGAATCATTTTGCACTTCTCACCTCAAGAAATGTAAGAGAGTACACTTATGTTGTTTGAAACTGCAGATTTTGTGGTAATTTTTACAGCAGCCATGGGAATCTAACACAGAACAAGAGGCAGTACCTGTAAATTAGTGTCTTATTCGCTGCCTACACATTGTCATCTTCTTTGTTCTTATTTTGGTGCGTAAAGTGTGTCTTTATATGATTTTCCATTTTATATCTCCTTATTTGATTTTATATTTTATTTCTCTGACCGTAGACTATAAGGGCCACAAGGGTTTGGACCTTGTTTTTTTTTTTCCTCTTCTTTATGCCTACAGCAAGGCCTGGCACATGATGGGCACTCAGTAACTTTCAGTTAATAAATTAATGAAAAAACATGGGTGAACATCATTATTAAAGCATATGACTGTGCTATAGGAGCAATAATCACCTAGTATGTAGAAAAAATCCTCTAGAAGATTAATAAAAATCTATTATTTTCATAATACTCTCTTACATTTGAAAGTTGATTTATGATTGACACACATTGTCACATTAGTTTTTTAATTGTAATTTAAAATTCAAGAAACCAAAATCATGTTTTTCTATCTTTATAGTCACAGTATCTAGCACAAGTGCTCCATAATCAAATAAAATCTACCATCTACTATATACTTCCCATATTTCATTCACATTGTTAAGAATTTGACATATATTTCTCATTAATCTTTTCCCCAAGATAGGGATTAGGGAAAAGATTGAGAATTTCAATTGTTTCTGTAATATTTCATAGCTAGTAAGTAGCAATACTGTGATTCAGAACCATTTATTCCTGACCCTATACCCCAGTATTATTATAAGAGAAGGAAGTAAAATCGTGAATGAGTATTGAAGGAGCTAGATCTGAGCAAAACTTAAGCCTTGGTGATTGCTTAAATATAGGGGAGATTTAATTGGATTCAACACAGACATCACATTAATGTAAATTCCAAATGCTGTGAAGATTAAATTCTATTAAAAAGCAACAAAGTATATTAAAATAATATGAATTATTAGTTTACAATTTCAGAATGTGGAAGATCTCTCTAAACTTGATTCAAAATTCATAAGATAAAATAGAGAAAATTGATATATTCAACTACCTACAAGTAAAGAAAATGGGTATGGCATAAAACACCATAAACAAAATTTAAAGACAGAACGACAAACTGAATGACATTTCACAACACATATCACAGACAGAAGACTAACATTCTGAATATATAAATGCTCCCACAAATTAGTTAAAAATAACTTAATAGAAAAATTGTTAAAGAATATGAAATGGCAGTTTATAGAAACTCCCAAATATATGACTATATACTTACTATCACCTTAAAACAATGGAAATTAAAATACCACTTTTTTTAACCTTCCAGATAGGCAAACAGATAAATGTTTGATTAAACTCAGCATTAACAGTTCTGCTTATTCATTATTTATGTGGTTGTGATTGATAAAACCTATATGGAGAGCAATCCAGCCATTTCTATTAATTTATAACTGCTCATACTTTGTGTCTCACAGTTAAAATTCTGAAAATTTCATAATACATATATATATATATATATATATATATATATATGGACATATTTAAAATAATGTATATATGATTTTCTCAATGCATCACTGTCTATAATTATTAGAAACTATTGGAAGCAATACAACATCCATTAATAGGGAATGGTATAAATATATTATCGTAAATCTCTATAATGGATACTATGAAGATTAAAAACAAAAACGAATAGAAATAGAAAGCCGGTATAGAAAGTTTGCCAAGACAAGTTGCTAAATGTAAAAATCAAGGCTTAGGACAATGTGTATAGCATCTTCTCTCTGTTTAAAAGCGAGGAGTTGGAAGGGACACATTATTTGTATTTGAGTGTACATTTTAAAACATCTTTTGGAAGATCATTAAAATTTAATACAAATTGTACAAAAATATAAAAAGTGCTTACTCTTTTCTGCTGCTAGTCATGAGGTAATCTGGGTGATCACCCAAAAGGAGATCAATTTGGGAGACAATTATTTTTTTCAAATAAATTTAGTTTATATAATGAAATGAAAATATCCCATTTTTATACTAGCTTAACTGAATGCAAATATGTGTAAAATAATGATCCTTAACCCTTCAGAAGAGAACACAATGTCTGATGGAAGTAGAATTATAAATTATTGCAAAGAAAAAAATTATTTGTCTTAGACTGCTTAGGTGGACAACATTTTTGACATACGTATTATCTATGACATATAAGTCACAGATTAATTTCTTTTGACTAATTTTCATCAATGTATAGTAGTTTTTTCCCCTTAATGTCATAAAGTAATTATGTTTTATCATGATGTAATCACCTTGTAAACTGGGGTTTTGTTAAGGGTCAATTTTCATTGTACAGTTTAGGAACATAAAAAGAGGCAAAAAGCCAAGTTATACATCATATCAAAATAAGATAGGAAAAAAGCAAAAAGAGAAGGTAGAATTTAAAATCACAAAGGATGTAGTTTCCCTTTTGTTTCCATCTGGCAAGAGGACCAAAATGGATAGTAAAATAGAGACACATCACAAACTGTACACTGAGAATTACAGCATTGGTCTAGTTAATTTAGTCATAGTGAAATTCGGATGATTTCTTTTTTTTTCTTTCTGAAATGTAAAATAATGAAGTAGTAAATAAGTACCAACATTTATCAACTCTTCAAGTATTTTGTTTTCTGTTTTCAGGTGACAGTGCATGTCAAAAAAGAGACATGAGGAAATGTATACTAAAGGTTTTGAAAAAGCGTGTTCATGTATACATATTATATAATACATTATTTACTAGTTGTATAGAGTCATAAGGCAAATATTTCTAAATGATTTGTATGGCAAATTTGAAATATGTTCTGTCATTGCCATCGTAATTTCAAATATTCTGTTTCAGTGTCCCCATAAAGCAGCAAATGTTTCAGAAATGATTAATTTCAAGATTTTTTTTTCCAGAAGAAATGCCTCAAATTTTGTTTTTTGAATTAAATGAACTATAGCTCTGTGAGGTTGTATGTATGTGTATGTATGTGTGCATGTCTTGCCTTCCTCAACTGAAGAACAAAGTGGTTTTGATTATTTTATTCATTTTTTTTAAATAAATGCAGAATTGCCAGATAATGATATTGTGTGTAACTTTAAAGAGCATCTTGTTACAGGAGCCATATAGTTGATATGAAAGATTTGAGGTGCAAAAGAGATAATGATGGTTTTTCCTTTCACCCATGGTGACCTAGGATCTTAGCAAATGCCACCTGTGACCCATGACTGGACATGGAGAGAGGTTGGGGGGCTGAGTCAGGAACTAAGAATGATCAACAGTAGGAATCATCAAATGCAAGACTAGAAACCCAGTGGTCTTGAAGGTGATTTTATTTGTCCCTATGGCAGCATCACAGGAATGAGCATGCTTCCATGAGAATGGGCTTTTGATGAAGACAATGTGTGTGAATTAATCCCTGGGTGACAGAGTGCACAAAGAAATACATGAAAGTTCATACATGTAAATTTATAATTAGAACTGAATAGCTCTACTTGAATAGTGTAATTTAGCAAAGTACATATCATTGAGAGCTCTCTCAGCACTGGTTTAAGAACTGGTCTGACAAGAGCAATGGAGGGGGGGCTTAGGTAAGAAAGATCGGAGATGGGATCAGGGCCAAAGGAGAGTAGGCTATGGGTCTGATTCAAAAAAAGAAAACTATCTTATACTCTCTTATTGGAGGGTTTCAGTCACACATTTCTAGGAGAAAGGTGGTCAGACTTACCTATGTGAATTTATTTGGTAATACCTCAGAAACATATGTTTAAGGCTATTGTTAGTAAACTACATCTAGTTTGTATTTAGAAAATTGTTTTTAATTGCCAAGTATTATTTTTATTCGTTAATTTATTACGTATCATGTGACACACTAATAGGTTACAATGACAGTGGTTAGCACTGGAAAATGAAAGAATGAGAAAGAAATCACTCTAGATTTTAAGAAACCCCTCCACATTTATAAAATAAATTCTGGAATTAAAACAACATTTTCAGGATTATTGTTAGGTTGTTGTATTTAAACTTAGTACTTGATTCGATAGATCAGATAAGTTTCTCTTGTACTATCTGAATTTTATGCTATAGCATTTAAAAGGAAATAGGAATACACTCTGAAACAATCTTCACTGAATATATAATTGGATGTATACTGCAGCGTACTCTCCTCTATTATACCTATTCCCAAAGTAAGACATTTTCACTCTTATATGAAGGGTCTAGCCTGATGCCTTGTATTGGAAAGCCAAAATAAATGGAACAAATAAAATTAATTAGAAAAATTTATTAATTTTTCTAATTAATAAATTAGAAAAAGAATTTTACTAATTTTATTCCCTTTACAATGATACTAGTTATACTACATGCCATAACTAACTAACCCAAATAGATTAATGTATTGCTCACTGTATGCAATATGCTATTCTCAGGCTATAGTTTTTAAAAAAAACTATAAGGTTTTTTTAAAAGTAAAATATAGATAGTGATTTTAGAAACTTGTATTATGTTAAATGAGATGAAAGAGAGTTGTGGTGACAGTGCTGAGTGGGAGTTCTTAAACAATGTCACTTACTTAGAGTGCAGCAGTTCCTGTTTTCCATAAGATAACTTTCCATTTGTACACTATGGCCATCAATACCCAAGGCTGGCTTTATTATTTATATCACTTTTTTCATTTCGTGTGGACATTCAGATTGCAATCCCTAAAATAAATATGTCTCCAGCCACTGATAATCCAAGGAAGAATAATGCTCACTAAGAGAACTAGATGCAGATCATGGTAAAGTTTTCAGGGAAAGCATTACTTCTGGTTTAACTAGCAGGATAGGCTTCATTGAGAGTATGGTACATGTGCAGAGTTAATTGTTTTTCAGTTGCATTAAAAATAAAACCTGGATATCCTTATACTTTCTGCAAGACGTTACCTAAATTATCTATTGGGTATTGCTCAATTATTAATCAAGAAATGGCTCTGCCAGTCACTGCCAGAACTTAGAAATAAGGCCAAACAACAATTGTTCTGCCCCCATAGAGATTACCAGTTTCTCATAGAAGATGTATTTAAATTAGTAAATCACTTGGGAAAAGAGATAACAAAAAGGAAATACAGGTTGCAATGATATTGTCATGCTCTGCTTGGAAGTGACTTTTTTTTTTAATTGGGGACAGTGTGTTTTTCTAGTACCCATCAGCTTCAAGTCAAATAATTGTTTCAATCTAGTTGTGGAGGGCACAGCTCAGTGACCCATGCGGGGATCAAACTGGCAACTTTGGTGTTATGCTCACTGTGCTCTAACCGGCCGCCTCTTGGAAGTGACTTTTAAGCAAGACTTTCATTTACATTTATAGTCACTGGAAATATGGAATTCTTAAATACACTCAGCAGAGGTGAAAACATTATCTCAAATGCTTCATGGCAGAGCTATAATTAGCATCTTGGAAAAATATCAATATTATTCTGAGTCCCGATCAAACCCTGGTCGTCTGCTAAGTTGATTTTCACATGATAATTAAGTACATAGATAATGAAATTATTCTTTCTGGATCTTTTCTCATAAAATGAAGAATTTAAAATTAATTATTGCTATATTCCTTTTTGGTTACACGTTTATCCCTATAGGATCTCACACTTCTAATATATCACTGTTTAACTTTTCCCTTCTAAGCAGTTATTCTAACAGTCAGCTAAAATTTTACTGCTCTTTAGACACTCTTTCCATCCTGCAGCAATCTTCCTTGACATAAAATTTTCTACAACAAAATCTCAGAGCAACTATTGCTTTCAAAAGCTGATGTATAAGGGAGTGAAAACAGTTGAAAATATCATGATTGCAGTGATGTAAAGTAACAATGTTGGGAAATATACTTTACTATATCATAGTTCTGAAAGTAACAGAATCCTCACTTCTAGTATTTTATCAATGACAAATTTTATCTACTTTCATTTATCTTCTCTTTATAGCTAGGCACTTGGGATAACATAGGAAGATTGGGATACTTTTAATTCTATATAAACTGTGCAAATAATTATAAATTAGATCAAAATTAGTTAACAGTCATAATTTCTTATCAACTTACCTGTCTCAAAAATGTATCTCTCCTTCTAATGAGAATGTATGCTACACAAGGCACATTTTCTCTTCTCATTTCTTAGGCTTCCAACCATCACAGACTTCAAATATGGCTTCATTTACAGTACACAGAGAAGTTAATTATGTAAAGTGATTTTCCCTTTTCCTCATGTACAGACACACATGCACACACACACACAGGTATGCATTGCATCAACTGTCACAAGACTATATTAATCAAACACTATTTTTGCTTTTATTAAATTATCCTTTATTTCACATTTTACTAGTCAATATAATGTGATAAAATAAAAATGTAGTAATCATAAAGGATATAAATTTACTTGACTGAATATATGTGGGCAATATCTATTATTCATACCTTACTTTACTTAATATTTGAGTATATGTAATAGAATTAACAGGTTCCACTTTTTTAAATTGCAGATTTTCAAGTATTGAAAAGACATTCCAAATGTTCATTTTTAACTGTTCATTTAGGTTCTAGTGACATTTTTTTAATTAAATGACTGTGTGAAGAGAAGACTTTTTTTCATGGCAGGGAGTCAGCCTAGGGTCAGTTTTGAAATAAGAATTATAGGAAGAGTATATAGCCTAAATTTATATTCAAGACACTCTACTTGATTTACTGTAAAGCCTTTAAACTGTCCTCAGATTAATAAGAACAGATTTTTTTTTAAATGCCTTTCTTTTACTTTAGGCAATGATCAACATCATGAAATTCTATAAAACTGGTATGTGGTATATAGACAAAGATTTCTGATTTTCTGATTTATAATAGTTACTATGTGGGTTTAGACAAAATTATCCTAAATTGCAATGATACATTATTGAAATATGTTTAGCATCAGTTAAACAGACAAAACATTCACTATAAAAATGTTTGCAAATAGTAAAAAACACAATGAAAAAATATATTAGGTAACTAAATGATTAACCTTTTAGAAAGTCACTTCATGGGATAAAAGTACATATAGAAAACATAAAATTATCAGTAAATCATCAGTGACTTTCTTTTCTATAAACTGATGGATAAGGAGAAAATACCTATGGAAGTTTTAATGGGAAATATTTGTTCTTAAATGATGTTCTTTATGTTTTATCAAAATGTTTTAAAAATTATTTATAAGATATTTGTTCTAATTACAACTTTTATTACATCATGTTGCAACATTATTCCCATGTTATTTGACCTTACTAGGGAAATAACATACTTACTAAAAGTGTACGTTGTACTTTTGGAAACATAACAATGAAATATTGAGCATATGTACATTCATTTAAGAAATGAACAAAATTATAGAAATAATACAGGTAGAATGAATAACATATTGTCTTCTACTAGGTTAAGCCACAGCCTGATACATAACTATAGTCCCTAGTCCCCTTCTTAGCCACAGTTCTGCTTTCCATGGTTTCAGGTACCCACTGTCAAATGTGGTCTGAAAATATTAAATAGAAAATTCCAGAAACAAAAAATTCATAAGTTTTAGATTGCCCGCCATGCTGCGTAGTGTGATGAGATCTCTTGCCATCCCACTGCATCCCGTCCAGGACGTGGACTCTCCTTTTGTCCAGCATATCCACGCTGTACACACGTAGTCACTTAGTAGCCTGTAAGTCACTTAGGCCTGTTGGTTATCAGATCGACTGTCATGATATTGTAGTGCTTGTCTTCAAGTCAACCTTATTTTACTTAATAGTGACCCAAAGTACAAGCGTGCTGATGCTGGCAATTCAGATGTGCCAAAGTGAAGCCATAAAGCGTATGTATGTGTAAGGAAAAACATAGTATATAGAATTCAGCCCTACCCCCAGTTTCAGGCATCCACTGAGGTTTTGGAATGTATCCTCTACAGATAAGGGGTGACTACTGTACCACATTGATAATACATAATTTCCAAGAAAGCAAGCTGATTCGTTATTAAATTATATAATAAGCATTTTATAATTCAAATTTTATTTTGCTTCTAAAAATACAGTGCATCTAAAACATATTTCCTGTAATGTCCAAATACCTTATATAGTAAATAAATAGCACACACAAAATAGGAAAAGATTAATTACTAGTCTTTGTTCAGAGCAGACTGTAAATAAGGTGTTTGTTAAGAGAATGCATGACTAACATTGGCATATGTGTCTATGACACTAATCAGTACAAATTTAAATACTCGGATGCATAACAAGTTTGCTCTTTATCACTAAGTTAATTGTGGTGTTTTCTAGACATGATAGTTGATTTGTTATCAGCGCTCTTGTGGGAAGGTGTAGAACAATGCCTACATAATGTTTATTCACATTTTTTTTTCTAACATCCATCTTAAGAAGAGATAGCATTTTTCAGGAGGTTTCCAGGAGAGAAGCTATTCTGAGGGTAAGGATTTAACAAGCCAGTAGGTGAGAACTGTTGCAGTCTGCAAATGGCATTTGAAGAATTGAGTGTGGAGTGGTCGTAAAGACACAGGAAGGGCGCAAAATATATATATTATCTTATCTCAGTTGCTTTCTCATTCGGAGGATAAGAAAACAAAATGTATTCAGTGCATGGTGAATTCACAATCTGAAAACACTGAACTATACATGCAGTAAAGTACTTGGGATTTAAATCACAATTTTCTAATGTTTGGTTGTTTGCTAATTTAATAATATTTTAGTAAATCTGGAATTATTAAAATAAGTCTTTGATTATTGATAAAAGAAAATAAATGACAAATTTGTCACAGAGTTTTTTAATAATTTTAAATAAAAACTTTTTAGCTGTTTTTAAAGTTCCTTATTCATTTCTAAATTTTATTTTTATTTATGAGATTTAGATACAATTTTTATCAATCCAAGTCATTTTATTCACTGAATAGCCCATTAAAATATTTATTAAACCCTATTATATTTCCATTTTACTGCTAGCTGATAAGAGACAAACAAGTAGTAAATGATAATATTTGAATACTCAACACAATTTATCTGATAATATGGGATATACTTACAAAAACAAAATTAGCAAACACTATCACCTACTTAAAAAACTTTGACGGGGAGATTAATGTTGTTTCATTTTAATTATGATATGAGAAATGTGGATGTTTCAGAATTGGCAGAACTTAGACATGAAATCTACAGAAAACAGTGTTTATAACTATATTAGCAGAAAGAAAAGAGAAGGAATTAAGAAATTTTGAAGGGATCAGACAGTACAAATTAGTAATTGTAATATGGCCTCAGGGATAGAAAAAGACAGTCCAAGGAATATAATCTATAATGTTGTAAGTATTTCTTAGGGGGCCAGATGGACCCATGTCCTTTTGGGGAGTCCACTTCACAGTCGATGTAGAGGCCTGACCACCACATTGTATTTCTGAAACTGATGTTGAATAATACTGTACGTCAACTATAATTACATATATACATATAGTCTCGGGACATGGAGTAGAGAGCGGGAACGGATTCAATGGAATTGTAATAGATAAGCATGATATCGGGGGTGGGAGGGCAATAGATGGGGGGGTTGTTACCTGGTGAGAGTGAAAAAAGGGTAACTATTGTATTGTTCTGTACACCTGAAACTAACAATAAAAAAATAAATTAAAAAAAAATTAGAAATTAAGTTGAGTTTGGGGAAAAATTAAAAAAAAAAGAAATTTTGAAAAGTGAGAAGAATAACTGGGTAAAATCTGCTCTAAATTTTTTCATTAAATGTTTATATATGTTTAACTAATATTTGGGAGCAGTTGAGAACACAAACATGCATTCATACTCACACTTAAGGTCACATGATAAAATCTCTATTCTTTCTATATATAACAGCATATGAAGACATTATTATTTTAAATATCTTCCTATTAAGTGCTGTCAATTCATTGAAATTAAAAAGATATTTAGCTAACAGAGGGTTTCCAGATTCACTATCCTTTAAAACTGAATATTGGCTTCCATTTGACTAAGTGTAATTAGCGTATAGACAAGAAATATTCCTTTTTTCACACACACATTCATACCAAAAAAGCAAAAACAAACAAAACCCAAGATCTAAAGCATTAACTTTAGAGCTTCTACTATCTGTAGAAGATTATATATATATATATATATATATATATATATATATATATATATATATATATATAAATACCTATATGTATATAAAAATGTTTATATGTTATTACATTATATATAAAGGTGGACACTTGGATAAATGGATGTTGGTAAGCATAAAGCTCAGCCTTTAAATAATAAAACATCTAAATCTAGGTTGAATTTCCAAATTTACAGCATTTTTTCCCTTTTTTAGCTCATCTTAAACCTTCAGAAATTTTAGTTACAAGTTCCAGAGATCGTCACAATTATTTGCAGATTTAAAAAGTCAAAATTAGAAGTTATGAAAGTTTTGCTATATGATGCTATTGCTCTAAATTTGTGTAAAGAATGAAGGAGTAATTTCTAGTTTTTTTTAGAATGTTCAAATTTCTGATTGCAAAATTCCAATATATTTACATATTAACATTTTCTTATTTCACATATGCCAAACAAAACAGCTATGTTTTATTGGTTAAATTATAGTCAGTTACTATCAAATTATTATTTCTTTTAAAAAGCTGAGAGCACTGGAAGAAAATAAATTGAGGATAATATAGTTTAAGCAAAAAAAAAAAAGAAAAAGAGAAGAAACTGCTGACACAGATGGAATCATAGAGATTTATTTCAAAAGTGGATTTTTTTCAAAATTATTTTCTATTCTTTAATTTTATGCATGTTAGTGTCACATCACTACAATGCAGGTGTGAAAACAATCAAGTGTATACGTATTCACAGTATGAAAATACTTAAGGACTAAAATAGCTTTTATTTCACCAAATAGCTTGTTTTATTAAATTAACTGTGTGTGTGTGTGTGTGTGTGTGTGTGTGTGTGTGTGCGCGCATGCGCGCGTGCAAGCACATGTGTCTTTGAAAATCTGGTTCAATACTTTATGACTATTTGACAACCGATATTCCAGGGTCTCAGCTTATGTTACAAATGTGTGTGTGAATGTGTGTGTGTGTGTGTGTGTGTGTGTGTATATATATATATATATATATATATATATATATATATATATATATGGCATTACTACAAAACATTTAAACATAAGAGGAAATTAGCTACTGAAAGATTTACTCAGGCAAAAAAAAAAGTACCTTATAAATTATTTAAATTGTGTTATTATTTGAGTGAAAACTTCACTGAATCATTAAAACTGACTTTTTTATTGTCTAGGACAAATCTCCTTTCCTGATATATGATATGTATTCTTTAGCTATTGTTGATTTACAAACCACCTCAAATCCCTGTGGCTTAAACAAGCAGCCATTTATTATCATGTCTCATGTGTCATGATGCCATGGATTTGCAGTTCTCAGGTGGTCTCCCTCAGGTTTCCGTGGGTTATCTGCTTCATGCATCTGTGGTTAGCAGGGAGGTTTTGCTCAAGGCTAGCAGGGAGGTTTCGCTCAAGGCAGGCTTGAGTGGAGTAGCTTAGCTAGGAAAGCTCTGCTCCATGTTTATTTCATCCTCTTTGTCAGAGGCATACAAAAACAATCAGAATACACTGGGCCTCCTGTTATCTAGATTAGGAAATGGCATCATCACTACTATTGTCACTCAATTGCCATGTCATGATTGAACTCATTGGTGGGAATTGCTTCCCACACAAGTGGGAGGGCATTCAAAGAGCATAGATTCCAAGAGAGGTGATGTGTTGCAACCATCCTTGAAAAGTTACCTCAAAATAAAAAACCAGTTTTTATAATGGTTTAAGTGCATAATACAAATTCCCCCTGGGATGTTCTGACTCACAAGAAAACTGGAGAAACGCACATTAAAATAACAATGAGATACTGCTTTTCAATTCGGTATGCAAAAACCAAAAAAGAAATAGATATTAACTTTATGAAGGCATATCCTTTGCTAGAAGTAATATAAGTAAATGCCGTCAATTTGGAAAATTCTCATTATTTACTAATATTAAAAACATTGAGAAGTTATGACTGAGCAAGGGACTACTTTTGATGATCAAGGAAGAGTTTCTTAGAAGGCTACATTTAAACTAAGATATAAATGATAGGGAAGAAAAAACATGAGGAAAACAGGATATCACTGCATGGAGTAACCAAGGTAGAAAAGAAATGTGTGTGTTCTGGGAAATATAAAAAGCGCTAGTGTTGGGAACATTGTAGGAAAAGAGAAGAACAATAAAAAGTGGTCACAGAAATTTACAGGAACCATATATGAAAGGTTAAAAAGCCAAGATAGGGAGTTATAATTTAATTCCAAATGCATGGTAAAAATGTTGTATGGTAAAAACGTTGCAAGTGAGTAATACAATATGATTTATGTTTAAAATAATCTCTCTGCTACCATGGAGGTGATAGTTTACTGAGAATAAAAGTGTAAGAAAGGAGAATTAAGGACAATTTTGAAGTAATCCAGGTGTGAGATGATAGTGGCTTGAACCAAGGAGAGAGAATTAAGAATGGAAAAATGGTAGATAGATTCAGGGTAAGTTGTGCAGAAGATTGCATAGGACTCCATAATAAATTAGGTGCAGTGACTGAAAGAAAGGGAAGAAATTAAAACATTTCTAAGAATTAATTATTGCAAGGTAATTTCTAGTGTTTATTGTGTGGGTGTTGTTTTTGCCTCAATGACCTTAAAATCTAAAAGAAAAAATATATCAAATAAATACTTTTACTATATATTAATACAAAAATACTTATAGTTTATTTATAAAATGTCTGGCTTCTTAAAAAAAATGTTAGCCATGCCATATTAAGAAACCTTAGCTTACTTATTTTAAATTTATAATATCCCCCATCAGATAACAGCAAATTCAATAGCAAATCAAAATAATTACTTTGAGGAGATTCTTAAAATAATAAGGCGAGAAACTAAAACTTAGGAAAGTCCTGGAATTTATACACAAAATTTATTTCTGAGCCTGCATCAGCTACAGCCAAAAGGGAAATCTAATGGATTAACAAATTATGATTTTCTGGTAGCCGGCCACATATGAGACATCAGCAGAGACATGACACTTTTCCTGGTGCTAAGCTGAGAGGAACTGCTATAGAATATAAACAATATAAAGAACAGCATACTCTCCTGGTTTCTCATATTATTTCAGAATAATATTTGCAATTTGCATTTACATAAGCAAGTAGACTATTGAAGCAAAGCCAAATTCAATTTCTTCGCTGCATAAAAGGAATGCCAGCAGCATTAAAATAGCATTTTGTCCCCAGTGAACTGACAGTATCACTTATGGAATAGCCTGGAGTTCCTTAAGAACCCAGCATGCAATTAATTATTTTATTCATTTATTTAACAAATATGTGCCATTTGTTTTAGTATAATTTTGTTAGGATAATTTTGTGTAAGCGGTAACTTAATATAAATAAGGACCAAGCATGTTGTTTGTCCATCTTGGGAAAACATGCATATGAGAAGCATAAATTTAACACAAGGGGTAAAAAATGAACTAAGCCATTTGCACATAAAGTCTTGTGAGAGAGCTTCTCATTTTACAAGATAGATAGAGACTTGTTTGTTTGCATGTTTTCTTTCCAGCATGGAGCACCTACCTGGAAAGACTTAAAGGAAGTTACTTTGGGATAGAACTTCAAAAATGGAACTTTTTTGGACATAGGGAAGTTGTAGAAAAGGGAATCACTGGGAAAGGGGGAAAATGGAGTGAAAGGAAAGAATATAGTGAGAAAAACTAATAGTTAAATATAACTTGAGCTTTTGTGTTGTAATGATAAGTGCTGGAGATAAAGCTGAAAAAGTAGATTAAAAATGGAAACTATAGTCACTTTTCTGTTTTCAAATTTATACTTTCCTGCAGAGTATAAATGGAAATTTATTGGCAATTGAGACATGTAAAAGCCATGCTTTAGGAAAATCTGTCTGACACAATGAGAATAAGGAGAATGGAGTCCCCATGGAGTTAATTTGGTGCTTTGCACTCACCATCCAGCACTCAGAACTACTGGCTCACTTTAATTCAAGGCATAACTAAAATGTACAACTCAGTAGTAACAAAGAGTAAGGGAATTAAACAGGAACGTCTAGCATTTCAAAGGCTCTGCTATTCATGATAAAAAGAAACAGATGCCCAAATTTTAATTAAGTCATGACAGATGGACAAGTGGAGAAGAAAATTTTAGAGGCAAGACATAAACTTGCTTCTTCATGCTGCAAACTAAGAAAGCTTGCACTGGTCACCTTTTTCTGTATATATGTATTTGTACATTAATGGAATAAGAACCTAGCTGCACTGCTTCCTTGATAAATTTCATTGAAAACCAAATTAAGTTAAAACATCTATAAAATCACTGGAAATCAAGAAACATAGCAATCAGCGAGAGAAATAGAAAAATGTTTCAACTTGAGCTTTACTTTTGATCGGTTTGTAAAAATGGGAACTATCTCAACATTTTGCAAAAATTTACATGTGAAATATATCAATTTGTATTTTCATAAAAGAATGTTTATTTTATATAATTTCAAGTTTATTTTCTCAAAGTTGAAAAATATAGTAAAATGTAGCTTATCATAGAATATAGTAAAATCTAATAAATATGAAATATGAACATAATATGAATATGGCAAAAATAAATATGTAAAATGTTATTTACTAAATACATATAAAATAAAACATACTACATTTTTATATATTATATGATTATAATATAATGTAAAATATAGTTTTGCATTTATAGTATTGCCCAATATAAGTATATACATTTTTTTCATGTTCAATTTAGCTATTCTATTGTTTTCTAGAAGTTTTTCTTGATTATTACCACAAAATATTTGTTTTAAAATTAAATTTTAATATTTATATATCCTATTATATTACTTTAGCTATTATGCATATGTATTTCTATTGCTTTCATTGCATATATTTATGACTTTTAATTCTTGAAACAAATGATTATTTCATTTATTTTATTCCATTTTTTATTTATGACATACCATTTTAACATGGAAATTTTCCTCCAAATACAGTTTTTTCTTCTCTTTAAAGAGTGATAAATAATGCTTTTGTTTTATTTATTAAATATCATCTAATTGCAGTTTCATGTTATATTTCCAAAATATGAAAATTTTAAGGAGAATTTTTTTTTTACTATTTTCTGCTTGCCTTGAATTATTATGGAAGAAAAGAAGTATCATTTATTTGCTTTTGATATTTCTGTTCTGCCTAATGTAAGCTATATTTTGTGAATATTTCCATGGTTTTGCAAAAGTTTTACTCTCCATCTTTTGGTACAAATTTGACATATTTTCATTATGCTAGTCATATTTATTAAACTACTAATACCCTTTATGTCATTTGTTTACTTTGTTTCTATTACTTTTTCTTCCAAAGACTGAGATATGTGTGTTAACATAAAATAATCACTTCACAGGCTCTGTTTTGTTGCTATTCCCCCTTTATAATTAACTCTTCACTGAGACCAAATATTTCAAATTAAATTGCATGGATAGCATGCCCTTAAGCCTGTATTCTGTTGTCATATGTACTCATCAAATCCTCTTCTTATAGGAGAATGTGGCAATAGTGGCCTTGGATGGTATATTCACACTTAACATCTCTCACTGCCCAGTTTTTTTTTACTTTCTCTCCAACAACCCCTCACTGAACCACAACCCTCACACCTCCAATTTTCCTGGGAATTACTTTCGGAATGTGACAAAGACAGGTTAGGTTAAGGGTGAAGTGATATTCTGGTCATTAAAATAATATCCTTTGTACATAAGGGTATACTTCAAATTAATACAGTCTTTGGATACTTTAAACAAGAGCACATAAAGTAGCTTACAAAATGGTCCTTTTTTCCCTCTATTTCAAGGTATAGAACCTGAGTTTGCAATGAGACAAATCTGAGGTAGGTTTTCCTCATTCTCACTCCATCTGCCTAAAGGTTAAGGGGAAATTCCTTACAGATTCTGGCCTTAGGTTGCAAGTAATAGTGCAGGTTTTTGTTTTTCCTGTGTCTTCATGTGAGTTCTACTGAGGAGTTCAGTGAGGCTGCCTTGGAGTTAACATATTCATCCAGAAGTCTTGTGACTCACATATATGACAAGGGAAAATCAGCCAGCTCCTTTCCTAATCCCAGCCCCCCACCCCCCAAAGCTGAACATCTGTTTGCACTTCCAGGTCTATGCTGTCCCTTCTGCATTCTGTTCTGTGGCCAGCGAGGGCTTCATCAGCAGACATTCTTGCCCTCTGGCTTCTGGCTGGGTTTCAGGATGACTGAAAGAGGAGGAGAGTGGCGAGCGTTAGTTGGTTCCCCTAGTTCTCTGTTCAGGACCTGGTCCGTGTAGGTTGGCTGCATTACGTGTGTGGTCAGCAGCTCTCTCCACTGAATACCTCTGTCTTTGGGTTCCAGTGTAACGGACCCTTTTCCTCACTTTTTCAGGCTCAAGAGTAATGCAGGTTCCCTACACTGTTACTTGGGGCTCCCTTCATTATGACCACAACTTTGTCTCTCCTTTATTAAAATAGCCTCATATTATACAGCAATGTGCCATTTCTTTTTTCTAGGGACGCTGACTGATCCTCCATCACCGATTAAATTACGCCTGTAAAGGCTTCGCTACCTTCAATTACTTATCAGTACGTGTACCCCAGTGCATCTCTCAAAATTCCAGTATTAACAATATTGACAGTTTCTGACCTATGTGCAAACCTTAAGCCTGTAGCTGTTACATTACAAAAGCATGACTCATGGTATGCAAGCATAGCGGAATTTATTTTATCCATCACTGACACTTTATGTGTTCTTGGAATGGCTAGATCTTCCATTGCCGTGGAATCAAATTTAGGAAAACTCCAATAAAATGAGTTGTGACTTTGACACACACACACCTACCTGTTTCATTTAAACAATTAATATTCCAGGCCTAGTTGTAAAGGTTCAGATTTCCGTCTTGCTTTGGTTTTTCCCCTTGCTGGTATCAGCGTCCTGCAGGAGAGAAGCCTGTTCTCCATCCTCGTCTCTACAGGGAGCCATTCAATTATGATCACTCCACACCACTGGAGAAGGTGTTCCCCACCTGAAGACACGTTATGCTCATCTTGACATGCTCCAGCACCACACAGTTCACATTTTCTCCATTTCTTCTTAGTAATTAAGCGACATTTGAGAGATTTAAATAAAAGCCATAATAACTGACAATGTTGAACTTTGCCTGAGCCTTGCGCTCCTGGAAAATAACGACAGTTAAGAACCCCCCGCCCCGCCGCCACCCACTAACGTTTGTGTCTAGGAAGCAGCTTCATGCAAAGAACCAACCACCTTCCCAATTTGACATTGAGAAGACTCCCAGATGGGATGACCCTATTGTTTACCTATCACAGGGACAGACACAATCCCCAAATTCTCATTACCTGTCTCATTAGCCGAACGGTTTGTCCCCACAGGCCAATTAGGACAAAATACTCACTAACTTGTCCTGACCAAAATTTAGTCAGGTGTCTCCTTTCCACATAGGCACCTGATCTGACTCACTCCAGAGCAAACATCTGAATGCAGAACAATTGCTCCTTAATGCCCCTCCAGACAATCTACTGATCTCAAGGGAAAACGTTCACTGATCAGCCAACTTTCTGATCAGAACTTCTGCTCATTCTACTCTCCCACACTTGGTCCTTGCTAACCTTGTTTATTCCTCCTTATAAAAAAAAATAGTCATTTTGCCTAAGGGAGTCTAACTTAGAGATACTTGCAAATCTTATGATCAGACAGAAATCCCTATTGCAATAGTTCCTTTCCCCCCTATTACAATAGTATTTTCAAGTGACGTGCCTCCTTAACTAAGTCTCAATATGTTTTTTGTTTGACATAACTGTATCCTGAATTTATCCAGGCTAAAGTAGAGTCTCCTCAATGCTAATAAGCAGTAGTATATCAACCAGAGAGTTACCTACCTGCCTGTATAAACTATAGCTTCTGCCATGTATTTCTAATATCACCACAATCTATAACATTCTGTTTCTTAATATAACTATTTGAATTAATGTATATAAACCTCTGAGAACAGTTCCTGGCACATGTTAGTGGCTGTGAGAATGTTAATGCTATTATTATCATCATCATTACCATTAATATTAATCTAGGTCTCCTTTCAGTTACAGATTTGCTTACTTAAACTGACATACGCTGGAGAACTTAGCTTGCCTTCTTGTGCATTATCTATTTATTAATAATATGTTCCCTAAAAATAATTGGAAAATAAAAATATACAATATTTCCCTTAATTTATAGCAATGCATTCATGTGACTACTTCTGTATAGGACTACAGAAGACACAAAGAGGTATCATCTAAAATCTATCCCACTATCAGTAATTTACAAAGCCTCGTGGCTTATATATGAAATGTTATATTTGAATTACTATAAAGTCACATTGTAATAAACTTAAAATAGGTTTCTAGTTTCTTTTCTTTTATAATGCCAGAGTTTTTAGAGCGAGTGTGCCCTAGAATAAGCAGATCAAAAACAAAACTATTTGGTTAATGAAATGGAAGTAAGGGAGGATTTGACAAGTGATAGATTGAAATGTGGTTGTTTGGGATGAGTCACGTATGATTTCATCAGATTAGTTCCTGGCAGTCTGTCTGTGGGAAAAAAAATGTAGGAGGAAAGCAGGTATGATATTAAGGACAGGATATCTTCAACTTTCTGAATTTTGATTGCACATAAAGATTAAAGTAAATACAAGTGGAGTGAAAGAACTAAGGCATGGCTGATTTGTTTTTCAGGTCATCCAATAAAAAAACAGTGGGTTTAGAAAGAGGAAAACTACTGATAATATAAATGCTGAACAATGGATCAGACACACCATGGGACGGTTAGCATGTAAGCATGCTTTAAAACTCACACGTGAGCAGTCCAAAATACAAAGTGAAGTGATGCAGTGAAATGATAAAGACACAAGCTTTGTTGGCTTGAGAACCTTATGATATTACTCCCATCAGAAAAGTTCTTTACATCTAATATTGGTGATGATCACTAGCTTTTCATCACTAGTATTCTTTTGATCACTAGTATTCTTTTAAGTGATATTAAGCATTGAACCATGCTTCATACAGCTTAATTTTGGATGCCTCCCCTCCAAAATGGTTATTTTTTAAATTATAGAATTTCCTTAAAAATTATAGCTCAATACTTATTTTACAAGAAACTCCTTGCAAATATTATGACATGGATTCAAAAATTCTTATTTTGTATATGCATGGTCTGGCGTTAAAATGAAAGTATGTATCTTTGATTAAGACAATTGCAATTATTTTTTTCTGCTTATAATTTCAATCATTGATCAATGACACCTTTGTGCTGTGTCACTTAGTAATTGCATCCTGTGATAGATGGCTCACTCAGGTTTCAAACATGTTAGTTTTAGCTCTCCAAAGAGCTTAATGTCAAAACAATGATAAGATATGGTAAAGCCCTAGCACATTCTACATATTTACAAAAGAGTTGGTTTTCTGAGGCAATATTTATTTCATTGAAAGAACTAGGACAAGTACTCTCAAAATTTAATTTTCATAGTCCTTTAATCTTATTTTCTTATTTTTAAGTAAAAGTAAAGATAATAGTGTAAAAATCATTAAGTCAGAGATTGATAAATGAAAATACAAAAATATTAGATTAAAATTTAATAAAAACTACTAATAAAACCATAAACACTTGCTCAAGCCTTATTTAAAAAAAAGCTACAGGTGATTAACAGCTGTTAGTCTTGTAACATATATACTTCATTACTTCAATATTCAAGAAATATTTGCTGAGTATTTACCCTGTGCAGCCACTGTTAAGTACTATAGAAAATTCTAATAATGAATAAAATAAATTACCACAAATCAGTGTTTACAGTCTGTTAAGATAAATAAGCCATATGCACAATCTATATTAAAATTATAATGTAAGTAGTACAAATGTACTTAAAATGTTCAATTTTAATAACTAGGCAAAAATATTTTAAGGAAAATATGCAAAAATCATGAGAATGTTTTAAACAAAAATTATTTCTTAATATATGTAAAATAAATTATGTATTTTGTGAAAATATAGTGAATGAACTATATATGCCCACAAAATGGTGTTCCATGGTGTTTTTGAAAGTCATGGTAAATTCCCCAATTTGATAAATTGGTGGAACCATCCATGTTATTCTACTAAATAAAGGAGCAGATTAGAAAAGAGTAGCATTAAATTTCACAACTGCAAATATATAGAATTTGTGTTCATGTACGTGTGTGTGTGTGTGTGTGTGTAAATGTATGTGTCTTATTATAGCTGCTATAACAAAATACCATAAACTGGGTGGCTTAAACATCAGACATTTATTCCCCATAGTTCTGGAAACTGAGAATTCCAAGATCAAAATGCCAACCAATTATTCCTGTAAAGGGCCCTCTTTCTGGTTTATAGACAGCCTTCTTTTCTTCTTGGTGAGTCCACACAGAGGTGGGGGAGAGAAAGATAGAGATTATTTTTACTAGCTTTTACATTGCCTCCCACTGTACAGTCTATGTATAGGAAAATAGAATATGTGAAAATGCCCAAAAAAATCAACCATGATGGTATGACTTTGATTATTTTGCTTACCTGAATTATATTTTATGCATGTATAAATATTGTAACCTAAATAAATAATACATAACAAAAAAAATTGAGACATGGGCATGAAAAAAGTGAACTCTTTATACAATTCTAGGGGGGAAAAATCATAACCATTTCTTTAATAAATTTATAGTTCAGATTTTCATGCCTCACAGGAAATCTGTTTTTATCAAGTTCTTTCTTGTCTTGAGCTATCTTACTGTCAATTAACATAAACACAACATTCATGTTCTAAGGAACACAATACATTGGGTAATACAAAGTAAGTAATTAATATTATTTATTTGAAACCTAGAGATACTCATAGAATACCTCTTACTGGTGTCATTGATAATGATCTATTGTAACAATAAATAGGCTTTGAAATCAAAAGATTACAAAGATTAAGTGCTTGATAGTTTTAACTTTGATAAAACTTTCAAATCTTTATGGAATACTGTTCAAACCAATTCTTGACTCTTAAGTTATAGATAAACTCAAGTTACTCTGAAACCTAAGATAATTAGTTGTACCTTTTCCTGTTCTACCTTTTTAAACCATTAAATTAGTTTTCACCATTATAAAACTTGTGTTCTTACTGTTTCAGACCGTCTGCCAGGTAATGTGCTCCTTGAGGACAGGGACCATATCTTAGTCATTTTTGTGTATTTGTTGTCTATCATATTGCCTGAATCAGGCTAAATGCTGCATGTATGCTTATTGAATAAGTATATACGTAAAAGAGTCCACTCAGTCTTTATTGTAAAGAATGCTTTCTTTTCTCTAATGTTGGTTGATAATGGACATATAGTTGGAGAATTTCCTCCAACTGTTCCCTTAATTTCCAAGTCTGTCTTGTTCTACTGTGAAAAACAAATAGTTCAATGATTGCCTTTTAAATTTGATGAGTATTAGCAAAAATCTTGATTATTCAAATCAAAAAAGTATGTCAGATTTTTGCTGAATTATTATATCAATTCTTGATTAACTTTGTAAATATTCATTAACCTTAGAGGAAAAAGTATAACATTTTGATAGGTTAGTTCAGTTGGATTTTGAATAATAACTGTACCTCACAAATATCTTCCCAGAGATGACTTTTATAGGAGCTAAATATAAAAGTAAGTGAAAATAGAAATATGTTGCTGCACAACCTCAATTGTGAGTTAGCTGCCAGTGTGCTGAAATCTATATTCAAATACTTTCAAATATTATCTATGTATCCCTTTCACTATGAAATAAACTAGTAAAACTGTATTGAATAATGATCATATATAACAGAGAAAATGTTTTAATTGTTAGATGTAATTATTTACTGAACGTTTTGCAAAGTTGCTGGTGAGAACATAACCTGGACAGAGCAGCTGTACAATTCTTAAAAAACCTTACCTATTCAGTGGCTTCATAATGCAATCCAAAATTCAATCAGCATTAAAACATACAAAAATTCTTGAATACCTGTGGTACTACAAGAAAAAAAAATGGCCCAATTTATTACCAGTCCCAAAATAGTAATTGAAATAGTTTGCTTTATTGATGATGTGCCTGTCATACCACTTCCATCAAAGATTGATAGCATTTTATTTAAAAATCCTCTATGGTAAACACTTTCACGCACTCTATTCTACAATATAAAAACATTGCTTTATTTTCACCTTGTATCTTACAAAGGAGAACCCAGGTCAGTCAGGAAACTACTGTGTATGAGGTATTCTAAAAAATAGGGTGAATGTTTAAATAAAAACATTTATTATAGTAAAAGACACATTGCCATTAACCCCCCTCAAAATACTCTCCCTTGCTTCAAACACACTTATTCCATCGTTCTTGCCACTTTCTGAAGCAGTTCTGGAAGTCCTCTTTGGTGAGTTTCTTTAGTTGTGCTGTTGTGGCTGCCTCAATGTCCTGAATCAATTTAAGACGTTTTCCTTTCAAAGTCATTCTGACTTTGAGGAAGAGCCAAAAGTCACTGAGTGCCAGATATGGTGAATAAGGTGGATGAGTACTTTTTACTGTAATAATTATTTTTAAATTAAACATTCACTGTATTTTTTGATCACATGTTGTATACTATTATCACCATTTCCCAAATGAGAAACTCAGAATGAAGAGATTCAATAACTTATTCCAGGTAACTTTGCTTGTAGAAACAAGAGATCGGCATTATAACCATTTTTTTTTCTAATTTAAATCATGTCAAAGTGTGTGTTTGTGTGTATGTGTGTGGATGTTTAATGAAATGAAACTATCAATTGGTATATTTTTCAAGTATATATATAATTGAATATTATATATATATGTATATATGTAATATATATAATGTATAATATATAATATATATAATATCCGACAACCATATATGTGTGTATACACACACATATATGGTTGTCGAAAAAGCCATGACGCATGTTTGCAACAAATGGCACTAGTTTATTTTTGGAAGTACTAGAGTCATTCGCATCTATGTTATTGCTATGTTATTTGACAGCCGACAGTTCTAGCTTCATTCTAAAAACAAATTGAGTGATTTGGTTGAGTGTTTTGGACATTTTACAAGTTGAAGATGGAAGACCAAACTGTGCATTTTTGCCATATTTTACTATTTTACTTCCATAAAGGGAAGAACACGCATCAAGCTTGTGAAAAATTGCATAAAGTTTACAGTGACAATGCTCTACAAAATGTCAGTGCCAACGATGGTTCACAAAATTCCATGCTGGTGATTTTGATCTCAGTGACACTCCTTGGTCAGGGAGGCCCACCGAGGTTGATGACGACAAAATAAAGGCATTGATCAAGACAAATTCACATTACAGGACACGAGAGATTGCAGAAACATTGAACATCCATCATTCAAACCTTCACAACCACCTAAAGAAGTGGGGATACGTTAGCAAACTATATATTTGGGTTCCTCATGAACTCAAAAAATTTCATTTGACAACGCATATAAACATCTGCAATATTCTCATTAAATGTGAGGAAAACAATCCTTTTTTGAAGCGACTGATAACTGATGATGAGAAGTGGATTGTTTACAATAATGTGGGCCTTGGTCCCGACGTGATGATTTGCCCCCCAATGACATCGAAAGCAGACATTCATCAGAAGAAGGTTATGCTCGCAGTGTGGTGGGATTTTAAAGGTGTAGTTTTCGAGCTCCTACCAAGGAACCAAATAATCACTTCGAATGTGTACTGTCGGGAATTGGACAGTTTGAATGAATTCATCATCCAGAAACATCTAGAGCTTGTTAATTGTGAAAGAGTTGTGTTCCATCGCGACAATGCGAGACCACATGCAAGTTTGATCACCTGTCAAAAATTATTGGAGCTTATACTCACCTGACCATGTGCCGTCAGACTTCTATTTATTTTGCTCTCTTCAAAACTCCTTGCATGATATAATGTTCAAGTCAGGTGAGGCTATAAATCAGCACCTTGTTCAGTGTTTCTCAAATAAAGACAGGTCTTTCTATGAACGAGAAATTATAAAGTTCACTAAAAGAAGGCAAAATGTTATCGAACAAAATGGGCAATATATCATTGATTGATCTTTGTTCTTTGTTCATATAAATAAATGACCTTTGAAGAACAGACAAAATACATCATGACTTTTCTGACAACTATATATATATATATATACACACATACATACACACTAGGCTAACTGTAAAGGGATTTAAAAATAATTCTTTATTTCAGTTGATCCCACTTTCTAGCTTGTACTTTTATTAGTAAATCAATAAATGTCGACCCTTTATGAGCATTACAAAGATAGATATGTATGTTTTCTTGTTGGTTAATTTTTTTCTGTGAAAGTAGCCACTATCTGTGAACACTGTTTACCTTCATTGAATTAGATTATGATAGAAAAGAGACAGAGTAAGTTGTTTTTAATTTAAAATTTATTTTGTATAATGCCATACTGTTTTCTTGTATAACATACTGTTATTTTGTATAATGCCATATTGTTTTTATTTATTTTTGGAAATTATTTATTTATTATTGGAAAACTACTTTTTCAAATGTAAAAATTAATTTTGCGAAATAATGCTTGAATAATAAAAAAAATAGTGGTGATTGGGAAAGTCAAGAAGGGCCACATCAAAATATGGTAGGATTTCAGAATTTGAGTTGGTGGAAGTGGGCATGGTAAATATGGAAAAGCATTCTGAGCATACTGAACAATGTTCGCTTGTCATAAATCCCTTCAGAACAAGTACTAGGACTTATGAATATTATTTACTAGAATTATGCTTTTTTCAATTATTCTACATGGGTTTGATAAGTATGTATTTTCCCATTTAAAAATTAGAGATAAGCATCTGATAAAAATAAACTATCTTATATGGCAGTGGACTATAATATTAGAGACACTAATCTGAGGCCTAATCAATTACTGGTAAAGAAGAGTTTATGAGGATCCACATAGATTCACCAAATACTGGGGGTGCCAAAAAATGTATACAAGTGGACACTTTGGTCAGCGTTGCTCAAGCAGTAGTTCCCCATATTCAGAAGTGTCTGGACACTGATGGTAACCACTTTGAGCACCTCTTGTAATTGCAGAAGTCAAACATGATTTGTATTCATCTTTTGTTGTCAGTATATATTGTTACAATTTTAATAGTTTTTTTCCTTTCTTAAAATGAGTGTACATTTTTTGGCATCCTCTGTACATAGTTTACAGGGCACCCTTTATGTGTTTTAGAAAGTTCAGTGCCCCAAGTCTGTGTATGAACCCTATTAACAATGAAAGCTTGGGCAATTTAACCTCTATATTCCAGCTTCCTCATCAGTAAATTTTGGTAAATAAAAATGGAACTCACTCATAGAGTTTTTATTAAGATTAAATGTATTACTACACCCAAAGCATTAACCATAGTGTCTGGTATCTAGTAAGCCCTAAAAAAAGTTAGCTCTTATTGCTACCAAAACCAATAGATTTATTGCCTTTTTCCATGGAACTAAATTCAGAAACTCAACCTGTGTCATTTGAACTCTAGTTTAATATATATTATTTTTATATTTGTATATTTTAACATAAATATGCAGTTATCCCATTGTTAGCCCCTACAAAATAAAGTGGATGTATCTGATACACAGTCATTTGGGCTAGAAGAGATAGTCTGTGGATCACTTTGGCTCCAGTAATAAGCATATCCAAAGATAAATCTGAATTCAGTTTGAAGTGTGTTATTACCTTATTTAAAAAAGTAGGAAGATATAGAAAATTGTAGGGCTGTTGTTCAAGATTAAGGGAAATTCTATTCTGCTTTCAGAAAAACAAAGCACAATTATTATAGTTATTATTATTTCTAGTAATTATTTTTTCCATGCTTATATATTATTTTCTTTTAAGATTTATTAACAACCTTTTTGTGTCTGAGTCTTTCTTCAAATTGCCTCAGGCATCTAAAGACATTTTTCAACTCTCTTTTAAAGTACTTAAAATATTTTTTTTGTGAGTATGTGGTATAGAAAGGAAAAAACCTTGTTTCATAAAAAGATAATTTTATTCCCTAGGAATAGTCATTAATTAATAATATTGTGGAAACCATATTGCCGTGTGTTATTCTGATGACATTTGTAGTGTTTTTACCACCTGTCAAGTAATTTTACTATTACTATATGGAGAACTATGAAAATCCCTAAGTATAATAGATATACCATTTATGTATACACCATTTCATTAAATTTTAATATATGTGACAGGATACTAAATGACACAACATTTAAGTTAGTGTTCCTTATTTGAATGTTCTATGTGATAATTTGAAGTGCACTTAGCTCATTGTATTGTTACATTTTTCACATGAATGTTTTATTTGTTAGGTTCCTACTGCATCACACAGAGAATAGAATTGATAACTCCTGAAATTATGGAGTGTACTATTTTTACATTTCAATTGCAGAATAATTATGGCCACTTTTCTTTCTTCAGTTTTAAAATAAAAAAAAGAAGACCTACTTTAAAATAATTACCTACAATTTTGACTTGACAAAGATGTCAAAGCTTATTTCCTTTCTTAACAGTTCTTGTGGTAGTCTGGATTAAGAGTAAAATGTTTTGATATGATATCTTCTGTCACTGCATTTCATATCTAGGATGATATAATTATAAAAAATAAAGCTTAACTTAGGAAAGGCAAAAAAAAAAAAGACTTGAATTCGGTTTTTAAGACGCCTTTTTCTTTTAGAGAAAAATAGAGAACGAAACTATGTCTTTCTCTTTCCATTGTTTAACATGAACTGTTCTTTAATAACCCCGGTTTCTCAGGCAGGTTCTATAGGATTATCATAGACTTTTTCAGTACACGTACAACAATTACTCAAGTTAGTGCTTAGACATTGTGTATACTATAACAAACAATCTGGTATAATATATTTTTTTAATATTGAGATATAAATGACATATGATATGTTAGTTTTGGATGTACAACATAATGATTTGATATAGATGTATATTGTGAAATTATTACAACAAGTTTAATTAACATCCATTTCTTATATAGTTACAGTGTTTTTCTTGTTAGGAGAACTTTTAGAATCTACTCTCTTAGCAACTTTTCAAATGTGTAATACAGTATTATTAACTATAGTCACTATGATGTACATTATATCCCAGACGTGTTTTTATTTCTTAATATGCAGATCTTTTGCTTAATATTTGGTTTTATAGAATAACACATAAAGTTCCTCATGTGTTTTGATGAATATAATTGGCAAAAATCAACATCTATGTTATTTTGGCCAATATTTAATGAAAATCATGCATTTTATGTTTAAAATTGAAATCAAATATGTAGGGTTCTGGAAAGTTTTCAGATCCAGAACCTCTAGAACAAATACTTCAAGGAATTTAAATGTTCATATTTTTATGTCCAGTTAAAATTGGGCTTAAACTAGGCTAATTGGAAAAACATCAGGTGCTGCATCTATGATGGAATGTTCATAGAAATAAAACATAGAAATAATAAACATACAATAAATAACATTTTATAGATTAAATAAAATTATTTAATCTCTATTTCTTATTACTTTTAATCTAGCCCTTAATTACTCTAGTATGTACTTTGTAAGTAGTGTGAAGTGGAGCTATAATGTTATCTTTATGTTTTTCTAGATAGCCAATTTTTCTAGCAGTAGTGAAAACCCCTTTATCCTCCTAATACAAAATATCACCTTTGTTGCATCACAAATATCTGTAGCATTTGGAGTTTGATTCTGATGTTTATATACTATATCAGTATTCATCTTAATTTTCCACTAATGTCACTATAATTTTAGATATTTAAGGGTTTTTTTTATAGCATAACTTGATATCTCAAAGAGCAAGTCTTAACCTCAATTCTGTTTTTATCAAGGGTTTCCTGGCCATATATTTTTCTGTTTTTATTCATTAATTTGCTTTATAAAACATGTTTATCAAGTTTCTAATCACATTAAGATTTTGACTTCAAATTTCAGGAAATTTAAATTTTGTGAATAAGGCTGTTTGTATTTAAAAAAAGGTATGGTATACGAAGGTCAGACAATTAAGTTTGGGAACTCATCCTAGAAAAAGTGCTACATACCTCATTGCTGAATATCACTATGGTCACCTTCGAAGTACTCCCCTTGGGAAGCTATGCACTGACACCAGTGCCTAGTTCACCCTTCAAAGCAATTTTGGAACTCTTTTTCTGGAATGGCTATCAGAGCTGTCATCGTATTACCCTTGATGTCCTCAGTGTCATCAAAATGTCTTTCTTTCAATATTTCCTTTATCTTTGGGTAAAGGAAGAAGTCACTGGGGGCCAGATCATGTGAATAGGGAGGGTGTTCCAATACAGTTATTTGTTTTTTGGCTAAATACTCCCTCACAGACAGTGCCATGTGAGCTGGTGCATTGTCGTGATACAAGAGCCATGAGTTGTTAGCAAAAAGTGCAGGTCATTTTCATCTAACTTTTTCACGCAGCTTTTCCAGCATTTTCAAATAGAAACTTGGTTAACTGTCCAGTTGGTACAAATGAATAATCTCTCTGATATCAAAAAAGGTTAGCAACATTGTTTTGACTCTTGATTTGGACTGACGGAACTTTTTTGTTCATGCAAAATTGACTGACTTCTGTTGTGCACTTTCATGCTTTGTTTCAGGGTCATATTGGTACACCCATGTTTCATCACTAATGATAACATGGCCCAAAACATCATGTTGCCTCTCCAAAAGGTCTTGGCAAACTTCGACTCTGCTACTGTTCATCAGTGAACTCCTTCATCAGTGAGGACCATTTTTGCACACAACTTTCTCATGCCAAGATTTTCAGTTTAGATTTTCTTAACTGTTTCTCTATCTATATTTACATAATACCTTGGTTTGCGAGCATAATTCACTCTGGAAACAAACTATCATATTGCAAGACATCACTCATTTACCAAGTTAAAATGTGTCATTAGGTTGGTGCAAAAGTGATAGCGGTTTTTGCCATATAACCACTATCACTTTTGCACCAACCTAATAGAAATGTTTGCTCGTCTTGCAGAACACTCACAAACCAAGTTACTCGCAATCCAAGGTTTTACTGTACTTGGTCTGCTATACTTCTTACAGTCAGTCGATGATTTTGATGCACAATTCGACTAATTTTTGCAATGTTTTCATCACCTCTGCTTGTTACTGGCCACCATGACCTCTCTTCATCAGCGACATGTTCTCTCCCTTCAGAAAAATGTTCAATCCATTTGTACACTGCCGTATTGTGCATGGCATTATCCCCATAAACATGGACTAACATGTTCCTGATTTCACTTCCACCCTCGCCAAGTTTAACAAGAAATTTAAGGTTTTTTTGTTCCTCTAATTCGAGCTCAGACATTCTCATGATGGCAAACAAAAACACACTACAACAATAATGAATGCCACTGAGCAAGACACTGCCACATGTTGACATGAACACAGTGTGAGACACTGATATGCCAAGGTTATAAAACCTTGTTTTATACAGTGCTGTTTGTACAGCGCCACCAATGTAGGCGCATGGTGGCAAAGTTCGTGAACTTAATTGTCATACCTCATACATGAGAAGAATGCTGTCAAGATCTCCGAAGTTCTCTCTCTGTGCAGTGCTCTCCTCTTTGTTCTGTGAAATCTAGCTATTTTAACTTCTGTGGACTCCCAACTCCATATCCTCAAGCCAAAGAAACTTTCAAGTTCTGCCTGAGTTCCTCTTCCTTTATCATGGCCTGAAAGCCTCATCTAGGCTGAAGGTTGAGAAAATCATAGGGCTCACCACTTTTCTCCCTTTTCTTTCCCAGAGATCACTGTCCCTCGTTGTCTGATACCTAATTCCTCAAGATATGCTGTTTCATATATTTTAGTCTAGTTATTAAGATGTTTCAGTCAAGAGGGTAAATCTGGTCTTTGTTCCTTTATGTTGGTTCAAAGCAGTAGTGTTATGCACTTATCTGTGACAGTTCTACTCACTATTGATATTCGAAGAGAATCCATGAGATGCTTCCTTCATCAATATCTTGAGAATATTTTAGTGAGTCACCAATATCTTTCCAACATTATAGGCCAGACTTGATTTTCTGCTGTATAAAGCCCTGCCAATAGTATGTTTGAACCGGTTTTCACCACCTCACAAATGCTTATTTTCAGTGTTTCAGTAATATTGCAAACTGATTGTTAAATACAATCATTGTTAAAAAGTAAATTACATAACTTATAATTAAATATATTAAAAACAAATGTAGTAAGTATTTAACACTCAGTGTTTATTACATTTTCCTCTAATTTATGGTCCTGAGGTTAAATCTATTTATTTGTATGATGGAAATTCTTGACAATAGTGCGCGAGTATGAGTCTTTAACTTTCTGTCCAGTGACATCACATTAGTGTCTTAAAATCATCCATGATGTGAGTACTTACAGCATAAAAAAATCAGAAAATGCTAAAATAGAGCTTGACTTTCTGTTTATTTTTAATGTCTGGATTGCAGAATGTGACAGAGAAAGTGTTAATGAAGATTAAACTTAAAAGTGTGTCATATCTTTAGACAATACATAGTGAATAATACCCCCCAAATTTTCAGGGAATATATTTCCAGCAACTGAAAAGTGTGGTGTTGATTTTTGCTTACATTTATGCTTATCCTGTTAAAGAAGGGGCCTCCAATTCTTAATTTATAAAGAATATTTTATGAAGAATATTTGAAGTGTTTCACTCTTGTTTTCATTTATCAAGTTAAAGCATATTATTTATTTTGTGTATATATTATTTAGTTGTTCTATAGTTTACTTTTGTTTTTGAGAAATTAAAATATATATTTATAATATAATTATATATAATAATATATTATAGTTCTATAGTTTACTTTGATTTTTGAGAAGTTATAATATATAATATAAATTCCCAATATTTTACTATAGAGTCAGTTTTATTTGGTTTCTAATTCCATTTTGTGATATCTAAAACATGTTCTAGACAATTTGGCTTAAACCACATAGATGGCATTTCACTAATTTATTTCCTATTAAAAGTTTTTTTAAGTAAATATTAAATGGGATATTAAAACTCTCAATAAGTAAAAACTTCTTACATATATTTGCCTCTGTTTAATAATGAGGTAAGCATCTAGAGAGTTCATTTTGTAATTTAATAGAATAGGGTTTATTTCAGCTCCTGAAGGGATTTAGAAAAGAGGAATTGCTTATTTTGCATTTCTTTGAAAGCCCAATAAATGTGCTGTTTTAGGTATTGCAGGACAAAAGATGATAATTCTTGAGTCTGATTGTCCTTTAGAATGCAATTTTTCTCAAAACTAATAATCGATGTAATTGGCCATATATTTGAGATTAGAAATGCATACCTTCGGTCTTTTCATAATGAAAAATATTCATTCAGTAAACGTGTTAATTAGGTATCATGTGCAGAGTTCTGCTCAGTGTTAAGGATATATCTCTGACAAAGAGAGCCTCTTTCCAGGTTTGTGCACCCCTGTGGAAGGAAATAATTAAATGCAATTAAATATGACTAAAATTTTATTAGGACAAGTAGTAGCTGCAATAAGAACACAGAAAAAGGAGCCTCATTGTTTACCTGAGAGAGTTACAGGAGAGTTCACAAGTATTTGACATTTTCTTTCCTCAATGGCATCCAATAAGCATAGCTGGAAAAAAATCTAAGGATTCTTGTCTGTGAGAACTCAGGGGAAAAATCAGAGAGGATATATAATGTTTTCCTGATATTATACAGTTTCATGGCTTACTGCCCCTCCCACCATAGCAGCTCAAAGTATTCTCAACAGAGAAATGCAGTTGATAAGAGGATCTGGACCAAGAATGTTCAGGTGAGTGAGGAAAAAAAAAAAGCAGGTTTTCACCCATTTCATTGTTGTGCATTGGGGAGATGAGTACAATAAGAGCAGTGCCCAATATATCTTAGGAAGCTACATTTATAAGCTGAGTCTATGGTGAAACAAAAACCACATTCTCTAAGATTCCAGGGAATCACAGAGACTAGATGTAGTATGAAAAGAATATTAAAAAAAAAAGTTTACATCAATGGATTTTCTGTTAAAAAAATCCATCATATTAAAGAAACTGAAAGTTAGAGCCTATTTTTTGTACACAAATCTTGGAACCTAAAACCCTTCAGATTTAATTGTTTACATACAAAACACATAATCCTTGAGAACAGTGTAAAGCAATGTAAAGGGTAATGATAAACAATTCATCTAATATGGATGTCAGTATGGAGAATAAAGATTCAAATTGAATCCATATACTAGCTCTTTATAAACACTTTTACTGGGTAAAAGATGTGGTAAAAGTGATGTGTGTTGGTTACATTCTAATGGGAAGGCATGATTTTGGACTTGGAGAAATTTAGATTGAATTCTAATTCTGCTTTTCCTAAATGCAGGACATGTGTATCCTTATCAGTAAAAGGGATATAGTAACTGCTATTCACAATTTATTTGAGAATTAAATTAGAATTGTGCTAATAAAGTATTAGCACAATGAAAAATTAGCACTAGAACATACGAAACTAATAAACTGAGACTCTTTTGTTATCTGCACTATCTCTTGATGTCAGTAAATTGACTTTATATTACAACTCTCCTCCATTTTGTTTGTGATGAACTTTCATCTCCCAGATTTCACCTCAGGGAAAAAAAAAGAATATTCAATATAAACTCGAGATTGACAATTTGGTATTCTTTTGAATGGTTAAACCTAAGTTAGGACTAAAACTTATTATTATTTCTTGTTATTTATCCTGTATCCTTTTGGTAACTTTACAAGTCCTTATCTAGTATTTCATCTGTAGAAAAGGAAGTATTTATTAAATATCATAACTATTAGTATATGCATCATATGCATTCATTATTTAATAATATTGTATGGGGGGGTCTTACTCTGTGTCAGATACTATGATGAGTGACTAGCAATTGAAAATAATTAAAACACAATCGGTGACCTCTAGTTGCTGACATGGTATCCAGTGACCTTTATACACATCAATGCTAGAGTATCATAAGGGTTATAATAAATGTAAAATATAGTGGAGATAACAAAAGAGAACTGATCACTAAAGAGTATGAATAGATAGGTAAAGTAATACACTCAAGGACAAAGATACTAGAATTTTATTTTTTATAATAAGATGGAATCAAGTGTGGAACCAGGGAAGATGACTTTGTACCCAAACAAACAAAAAAAGGAAGATAATGTACAGCAGTACCAAACCTGCATCTAAGGTGTCCTTAAAATAATATTTAAAAGCTCTGGAATCAGACTAAAAAAATATGTGTTTCTTTTCAAAATAATGCACCAGTCATGTTTCTAACCTCTCTCAGGGTTAAATTTGAATTTTTGACTGTCTTCAGCAAGATATTTTATCAGTATTTACATACTTGTAAGTTGGATTGGAAAAGAATGAAAGAAAAAGAAAGAAAGAAAGAATGAATGAAAGAAAGAAAGAAAGAAAGAAAGAAAGAAAGAAAGAAAGAAAGAAAGAAAGAAAGAAAGAAAGAAAGAGGGGGTGACAGTGAGGGAAGGAGAAGGAAGGAAGACAAAAATGAAAGGGAAAAAAGAAAGCAGCATTCTGGAGAAATTCCAAAGGACATAACTTCATTTATTTTTATCATTTGTACTCACTCTCTTGAGCAACTCAGTGGAGTGGAATACCTCAACCTTCATCATATCTCAAATCCTGTTTCCTTTTGAACCTTCAAATGATCTCTTGTTTAGCTGTAGATTCTGTATTTTTCCACGTGGAATATGGTTTTATATATTCATAACTTTTTTGTAGTTTCATCTCATATGCATGATATAAAATTGGCTTTTCTCAGTAAATCTATTTTCCTATGAACAGCATATACACTTTAATTTTTTTTCTAACATAGATCACAACAAATACTATATTTTTAATAGTTTAGCAAAATTATGAAAGGCTTAGTTCTGTCATTTTTTTTCCATCAGCATTCAAATTCCTTTAAACTTTCTCTACATTCAACAAAACTAGGAAATTTGGTGTATCTCACTTTCATTTTTTACCTTCTCTGTATTTTTATTGTTATTGTTAATTCTTATTGTAGACAAAATACTCCCCCCACCCCAGAAAAAAATGACTACATCCTAATTTCTAGAACCTATAAATACATTCATTCCTTAGGTGGCTTTGCTGATGTGATTAAATTAAGGATCATGATGTAAGATTATCCAGTGAGACCAGTGTAATCACAGGTATCATTATAAAAGTTGGCAAGGTCAAAGGCCAATGGAATTCTATCTGTGGACAGCAGGGTCATCCCTACTGGCCTTTGCTGATGGACAACCCTAAGGATTTGGACTTGCCTGCACTGCCCCCACTGTTACATATGCAAATTACTTGCAAGTAATCTCTTATTCTCTGTTTCCTATTGGTTCTGTTTTGCTGAATTCTGATGGCCACAGTTCATAATGTGTTAATGTGGAATGATTTACAAATGGCAAACTGTCTGATGAGCATCTTCCAGAATTGAGTATTTTGATGTAAATAAGCAAACTGGCTAGAAAATGGTAGGTTAATATGTTTTTTTACAAAGAGTAGAATTCTGTTTCTTGTTTAAGTGATTGAAGGAAGTAGTAGTGTCTGTTTCAACACCCTACAATGAATCAATATGAAAGATAAGATATTCCACTGTCAAGGAAAGAGAGTCGTCTCTTTCTACAGTAGAAATTTGAATATGTTATACTTTACTAGTGGAGCTTTCAGAGGAATAAAGTTAGAAGGCATCATAAGTATGTCATCTCACTATCATCAATTTTCTTCCCAGAAATACACAGACAATTTCAATTTTTGGATTCTCAACTTCAATGCCATTTACAGTGTTCTTGAGAGTGCTGTTCATTCTAACTGCTGGAATTTGGGGCTATAAAGACCTGCCAATTTGTTATTTAATCCAAGTTTCACCTGCTGCCAAATGTACAATCACTGAGCTTAAAGAGGAGGCGCAATTGTTTTCCATTTTTAAGTTACTATAGTCTTTTTTATATATATTTTGAGATGTATTTTATTTTCACTTTATCAAAATATTAAAAGTTATTTAGGTGTAAATTATAAATTTAATTTAGTTGTAATTTGGCTTAAATGATAACGTGTTTTATTGGTGCAACAAATGCAGAATTGGTCAGGCGAGTCTTCATTTGTCTACCCAAATGATAATATCAATGACCTAAACTGCCTACTTGTCTCTTCTGTGCTTTTTACTAGGTTTTAACTTCAGTCTTTATATGGTTGTTTGAGGGAGAATCAGTATTTTCCCCATAACAGAAAAATGGATATAGTAGGTTTTGAATTTGAAAGATTGCACTGTGTATCCAGAGTTTCCTATTATCCCCTGTTTGCCATTAGCCTGAATTAGGTCAAGTGTCCAAAAATGAGTCAATCATTCCTTCCAAGAGAATGGAGTGTTCTCCTTGACTTAAGCCATTCAGGGTAGGCTCATCCCTAGAGCTGTGGAGTGGATTCAATCTCATCCATTGGGTTTTCAGAAAAGTCATGACATATTTTGTGTATGTTTTTCAAAGGTCATTTATTTATATAAAGAACAAAGATCAATCAATGATATATTGCCCCTTTTGTTTGATAACCTTTTGCCGTCTTTCAGTGAGCTTCATAATTCCGCATTCATAGGAGGACCTGTCTTTATTGGTGAAAAACTGAACAAGTTGCTGATTTACAGCCTCCTCTGAATTGAACGTTATACCACGCAAGAAGTTTTGAAGAGAGCAAAACAAGTGGAAGTGGAATGGCGCAAGGTCAGGCGAGTATGGTGGGTGTGGCAACGCATCCCATCCAAGCTCCAATAATTTTTGATGGGTGATCAAACTTGTGTGTGGACTCGCGTTGTCATGATGGAACACAACTCCTTTATAATTAACAACCTCTGGACATTTCTAGGTGATGGACTCATTCAAACTGTCCAATTGCCAACAGCACACATTCAAATTGATTGTTTGGTTCCTTGGTAGGAGCTCAAAAAACATGACACCTTTAAAATCCCACCACACTGAGAGCATAACCTTCCTCTGATGAATGTCTGCTTTCGATGTTGTTGGGGGCAAATCATCACAACGGGACCAAGACGTTTGTGCACCACATTGTTGTAAACAATCCACTTGTCATCACCAGTTATCAGTCGCTTCAAAAAAAGGATCATTTTCCTCACGTTTAATGATCATATTGCTGATCATAATGATCATAATGATGTTTATACGTGCCATCAAATGAACTTTTTGAGTTCATGAGGAACCCAAATATCTAGCTTGCTTATGTATCCCAGCTTCTTCAGATGTCATGAATGCTTGAATGATGGATGTTCAATGTTTCTGCAGTCTCTCGTGTTGTGTAACATGGGTTTGATTCGATCAATGCCTTTATTTTGTTGTCATCAACCTCGGTGGGCCTCCCTGACTGAGTAGTGTCATTGAGATCAAAATCACCAGCACAGAATTTCGTGAATCATCATTGGCACTGACATTCTTGTAGGGCATTGTCACCATAAACTTTATGCAACTTTTCACAAGCTTGGCATGCATTCTTCCCTTTATGGAACTAAAACAGTAAAATATGGCAAAAATGCACAATTTGGTCTTCCATCTTCAACTTGTTGTAAAATCTTCAAAACTCAACCAAATCCCTCAATTTTTTTGTTTAGAATGAAGCTAGAACTGTCAGTTGTAAAATGACATAGCAATAACATAGATGCGAATGACTCTAGTACTTCCAAAAATAAATTAGTGCCATCTGTCGCAAACATGCATGATGACTTTTCTGACAACCTAGTACAACACATGGATTATTATGGGGATATATGAATTCCACAAGAGTGAAATCGATATGGAAAAGGTAACCAGCAAGTCTCTAATTCAGGCAGTTGTTTTACTAAACTATGTCTGATAATGGTGTATTCATTTCCCCAGAATATATAGGTATATAGATGAAGAAACCAATAATAATAAAAGTAATAATAATAATACTTATCCAAATATACAGAAAATATATAACTCTCCCAAATTCAGTGCAAATAAATTCTGTGATTACTAAACAATTAGCCATTAACCTAAGGAAAAACCATGTTTAATTTCTTTCAAGTGTCTTTGAGGAAAAAAATAGTCCAGAACATTTATTTGCAAAGTAACTAGGTGTCACCTTTTAGTCCAATAAATCAAATAACTAAAGTGATCCTGAAATGATTCTGTATTTTTAAGAAAGTATAAGCCACAAAGTATCTATAGTCTACTTTATGGAGACATGAGACTTTCGGGTTTTTTTGTTTTTGTTTTTGTTTTTGTTTTTCACAAAGGGATGTTACCTTCATGACCTTAAAAACATACCAAATGCCAGAAATATATGTTTTATATATGTCAAGTCATGGGCCAGAGATACCTGTGATGGTTTACATTCACCTAGAGCCCAGTGAATATCTGTGATCAAGGGAATACAACATTAAATAGCAAATGAAAACATCAGAACATTTTGAGAGACCATAGAAGAAAGGTAAAAGCTTTATCATTGAGCACTTTTCCTTCACTTTTTGAACAAGGTTCCTCTTTTCTAAAAAGAGTAATCTACTCTATTATTTTTCCATACCTTGACATAAAATATCAATGTTGTCAAAGAATTGTTCTGTTCTATTTTTCTCTTTCCTTTCATTTATCTTCTCTTTCCTCTTTTTAGCTTTTCTTTCTTGCTGATCTTTTCCTCTCTTGTGGTGTGAAATATCCCCTCTGTGTGGATGACTACTATGTTGGTTTTCCATGCCTGCTATAACACATTGCCACAAACTTGGTATCTTAAAACAACACCAATTATTATCTCATAGTTCTGTAGAAATTGAGAATAGGACCCAATGGGCTAAAGTCAAGGTGCTGACTGAGGTGCATTTTTTTCTAGAGGCTCTAGGAGAAAATCTATTGCTTTGTCCCTTACAACATCTGGAGGCAGTTTGCAATCCTTTGCTTATGGACACTTCTTCCATATTCAAAGTCCACAATAGCCAGCCTCAGTCCTTCCAACATAGCATCACTCTGACCTTTTCTTCACCTCCCTTTTCCAGTTTAGAGACACTCTTCATTGCATTGGGCCTATCCAGATAATGTAGAACAATTTCCCTGTTCTAAAGTAGGTAATTAGCAACCTGAATTCCATATTCGATGTTAATGTTAATTTTTTCTTTCTCTCTTTTTATTAAAGTTTATTGGGGTGACAATTGTTGGTAAAGTTACATAGTTTTCAGGTGTACAATTCTGTAATACATCATCAATATATCACACTGTGTGTTCACCACCCAGAGTCAGTTCTCCTTCCATCGCCATATATTTGATACCTTTTACTCTCATCTACCACACCCCTCCCCCCTTGCCCTCTGGTAATGTTAATTTTTTCTTTGCCAGATAACATAACCTTTTAACACATTTCAGGAATTAGAATATAAACATCTTTGGGGCCTATTATTCTGCCTGCCATAACACAAGCCAAAATAATTACGTGTAAGTCTAGATAGAAACTTTTAATGGAGTCTCAAAATTTAACCTCCCAACTGCATCCTCCTCTGGTGACACAATAGAATTATCTTTTCATCTACTTTTCAATTAATCGTTTATCAAAATCTGATATCACCAAAAAAATTATTTTCCTAATCACCATTTTCTTCTCACTAGTAATGAGATAGGTAGGTTAATATTACCTGCAATAACAAATAAAGCTTTAGTTCTCAGCAACTTAACATAAATATGTTTACTTCTTTTTAATGTAATATTTTGATTTATGTTTTCAGTAGGTGGCATTTTATGCTGTGATTCAGAGATACAGAATCCTACTAATTTATCGGTTAATCATCTCAGAGGGCCATGAAGTCCTTTATTTGCAGGTGACATATCAGAGATAGAGGGCATAGGAGGGTCATATAGATTTCATCACATTGTCCAGGAATTGCATGTCATTAATTTTATATCCATTAACTACATAATCAGTCATATCTAGAAATAAGGAGACTAGAAGCATAACTGTTAGCCTTATAGCTACTCCCAAGAAAACAGAAAGAAACACCATAGGACATCTGGGCCAAGGTCTGACTATCAGTCCACAAAATATTTTTGCAAACACTTCTTCCCATACACAAAGAGTCCCCATCCAAAGGAGCTGCCACTTTATCAGATCTCGATGTACACACTTCTTTGTTATATTTGGATATGGATTCTATGGCCTGAAAATTAATGAATTAAAGTAATTTAGCTATAACCATTAATACACAACAGTGGGTAGCTGTAATAGAAACTCCCCTTTGGAAAAAGAAGGAATAAGAGACATATAGGGGTCACTACTTCACAACAATGATTAAGTCATGCCAGCCAAATATTGTGCGGCTTCTTGTTAAGAGTTCTGAAGTATCTGAGATTTTACCCTTCTTGCAAACTAACACAGTAGCATGGTCAGTTTTTGGATGCTGGTAAAATATACAAGACATCTAGGTTACAGATGAAAGGCAGTTTAATATTCACAGCAATAGCAATAATTAGGGTCTCAGAACTTTTTTTTTTTTTTTAAGATTTTTATTGGGGAATTGAGGGGATGGGAACAGTGCTGGGGAATTGGGGGAAGGGGAACAGACAAGTTGCTGTCTTTTTGTTCTTCAGTCTAGTTGTGGAGGACGTTGCTTCACTGGCTCAAGTTGGCACCATCATTGCGCTCTTCCTGGGTGAGGCAGATCAGTCGCTGGCTTCTGGACGGCCGCTCACGGCGGCTGCTGACTACTCACGCTGGCTGCTGGCTACACACGGTAGCCCATGGCAACCCACTGCCACAGGGGCTGCAGCCTACGCCGTCGCTGGCAATTCGCAGCAGCCCAGCTCCTGGTCGAGCTGTTGTTCAGCATCTTAGCTGTGGAAGGCAGCATCACTGGCCCTCATATGTGGGATCCGAACCGGGGTCCTCTGGTGTCCCAAGCCAGTTCTTAACCATCGCACCACTCGGCCGGCCCAGGGTCTCAGAACTTTTATGTACTGGTTCTATGAGTCCCATTTCTCACAAGGAAACATGAACACCCTGTTTATCACCTTTACAAACAATGAGTGGTGTTATAGTACAGGAAACATGAGCTGAGGGATTCTGAGTCTTTTGTAATAGGCAGTAAATGAGCCTGCTTAACTCAATCTTTCAAGGCTGTTGGCTGTAGAAATGTTTGCTATGTAAAAAGTTTGAACAGCATTGAAAAGATAGTCCTGAATGACAGTGCCATTTCTGTCTCACTCAGAAAATGTGGAAAACCATAAGAGAACCATAGAGAATTGTCTCCCAAAATACCTTTATCCTGATGATGATGGGATAAATATATTGATTAGATGTTTATTTTACTTTCTAGGATAAATTATCTTGTCAAATGTTCTTTGTGATCTGTGACTGCCCTCTGAGTGGTTTTTCAAAATTATTACTACTTTTAATTTTTAAATTTTTTAGAATAGTTTTGATTTGCAGAAAATTTGTGAAGATAGTACAGAGAGTTCTTATACCCCACAAGTTTCCCCTATTAGCATCTTCTGTTATTATGATATAATTGTCACAACCAGTAAGTTGATTTTGATATATTGTTATGAAATCTGAAGAAATTCTGGAGCATATCTGATTGACTTTTACATAATATCCTTTTTCTGTTCCAAGATTCTATCCAAATGCCGCATTGCATTTAGTTGTGATGTCTTATCACATTACATCACATTACATCACGTCTCCTGTTTGTGATAGTTTCTCAAGCCTCTCTTGTTTTTAATGACCTTGACAATTGTGAGAAGAGCTGCTCAAGTATTTGTAAAACAACGTTCAACTGGCATTTGTCTGATGTCTTCACATGATTAAAGTGGGATTATGGGTTTTTAGGAGGAAGGCCACTGAAAAAAAGTACCATTTATTACATCATATCCAGTGTACAGATTCTCAACCTTACTTACAACTGTTCATATTAATCTTAATCACTTAGCTGAGACAGTGTTTGGCAGTTTTCTGTGCCATAAAGTTACTTATTTTTTTCTTCCATCCCAAATAGTACTCAGTGGAAATAAATCACCAGGCACATCCCACATTTCCAAAGTGAGGAATTATGCCTCGCCATTTGAACGTAGATTACATATATATATATATATATATATATATATATATATATATACACATATATACATATATATAAAAAAATTCTTATACATGAGAGATGTATCTTTCCCCCTATTTATTTATCAGCCATTTATGTTAATATGATCGCATGCATATTCATTATTTTTTTCATTTTACTTTGAGTTATAACCCAATCATTTATTTGTTTCATTGCTCAGATCTTTAGTTCACTGGGAATTCATCTTTTGGGAGATCTTTCAGTTGGCTGCCATGTTCCTTTCCCATACTGTGTGTGTGTGTTGGCGGGGAGGGGGAGGTTCTGACATTGTAAAATGCTTCAGGCTCATCTTGGATTTGTTTTGCCCCAGGCCTAATGTCAACCATTTCTCCAAGGAGCCCTAGTCCTATAATTGGATAATGAAATTGAATATTCCTTGCCTACTGCTTGATCACTAAAATAATGAAACATATCTAGGATTTTGTATGTGGCAGCATCTATAGTAGATAGAGTAAGGCTAGTTGTTAATTGTTGAAACCTCCAACCTCAGAGGCTCAATAACTTAACACCTCATTCCTTTTTCAGATTTTAAGGGGGTACCCTTGCAGTAGGTAATTTAGGGAAACTAGGCTCTTTCCATCTTTAATCTGCCATATAGGACTTCAAGTTATTTGCTTTCAGTTAGTAGACAGGAATAAAAACTGAAGGTAAATTTGTTTACTCACTTGCCTTAACGATTGCTCATGCTATTTCTGCATATGCGCCTTTGGCTGTCTTCAGATATTTAGTGCTCTCTTGCTGCAGTGAGGGTTAAGAACTATAGTCCCTGGCTGGATGCTGCTTCTTAGCAAAACTTTAAGATATGGAAGGTAAGCACAAATATTTTGTGCGCCACAGGTCTTCATTTCCAAGTTGCGCTTTAGTTTAAGCCCTTAGTGTTTCTGTTTCCCAGGCTATTACATCGCACTACCCTTACTTAGACCACATACCACACTCTTATAGACCTTTGGTTAGCTCTTTTAATTATGCCGAATAAATTTGCCTGCCCTCCAAGTCATTCTATACATAGCTGTCAGATTAGTAATCCTAAATCAAAGACATTGTCATCAAATTTCCCTATTCAGAAACTCTTGACAACTACCTATTATGGCCAATAATGTTTTAAAACTTAATGTGATTATTCGAATTTCTCTATGAGCTATATATTCCAACCTTTTCTCACACTGTTTTTCAATATATGTTAAATGATGCAGCCAATCTGACTGTTCATCATTCCTAGAAGACACCATGTGGATTGCCTCCTCCATATTTTAGTGTCCTCTCCTAGCCTTTTTTCATTGTGCTGGATGTTTACTTGCTTTTAAAACCTGACTTAAATGTCACCTTCTTTCAAGATGATGGAAGGAAGTTTTCTTTCTTTGAATTTTGATAGAAATTGTAGCTTTTGAAACCACTTTCCAACATTTTTGTGTTATAGGGTTATTGTGACAACTGCACTGTATGGAACTAGAGAACAGCATTAAAGCTTATCTTTATATCACTTAGAATAAATGATAAATTATCTTTCATGAAATTTTTACTCAGTAAACACTTTTTAAGTAACCATACACATATGGTTTTATACTAAAAAAATCTTATAATACATAGTATGCATAAAAATATTCTTTCATGTTAAATTAAAATCAGAAACAAAGAATTTAACTTAAACATTTGAAATATAACCACTAATTTTTTCTCTGTTGTGGTTTTTGTATTTATGTCATAATAATAAAAATTAATAAAGACAAATTAAAAGGCAGGAAATTAAAATATTTAAATAGTCAATTATATGTAGGCTAATATATTAGAGTTTTAGAATTTAAACATGAAATTTTCACACATTATACAAAGGTATAAAAAACGTGAATACATAAATGCTTTCATAAATAACCATGTATTTAACAAAAATAAATTGAGAAAGCATGCATATTTATACATTTATTTTGCCACATTATTGCAATTTCCTGTTAAAAAGTTACTCCACATTTCTTACTCTTATATCAGATATCTTTTGATATAGTAAGACATAAAAGAGAAAATAGCTAAGTAATATTTATTTCTACAACCTGAAATGTTAGGAGTTTAAGTTAGTACTTTCTAATATGATTAAGATTCAGGAAAAAAAAAAGAGATATTAGAAAGGTCAACAATTAAATATCTAATCAGTTAAGAGTCTGTAAATTATAAAGTATTTACAAAATGTATTCACTGAAAATGTAAGTTGAAAGTTAAAATGAGAGAGAGCTAAATTTACTTTGCATAATAAACTGGATTTTACTATCTTTCTCTGGGGTGAGGTGATTTGAAATAAATTTTAAAAGAGTCCATTCATTTAACATACTCCACACCAGCCACTGATACATGAATTCCAGATTATTATTATTTTTGTACTAGTATAATAATTTATTAAGTTATTTATAGATACAAAGTGCCCAGATTATTTGAATAATCATGTTATGATCATTTTATCTATACTCAAATTAATGTATTTCATAATAGTAAAATAAAAAATACTAATTTTAAATTTCCAACCAATATGTGATAACTATAAATGTATTTTAAGTTATTTTCTTCTATTCAATTAAACCATGTTTATATAACCTAAGTTACTGTTCAGCATTGTAAGGAAAGAGTTAACAGCTGGTTCTATGGTTTTTTCTCTAGCTTTGGAGGCGTTGGGACGTTTGTCTTGGTCAGTTCTTATGGAACATATAATTGAAGACTTTGTTGTTTGTCTAACAATTGAGAATCTGGCTGATGCATATGTATCAGACCAAGCACTGGGACTTCATGGCATGTCTGAAGGACCTACATATAAAAAGTGATGGCTTCCCTGAATTGAGGTTTTCCTCAAGAAAGGAGACTAGCCCTGTGACTCTATGCAGGAACCAAAGGCAGAATTATACCTAGGATTTCTTAACACTATATAGTTTCTTGTTCTATATTTTATTTTATTTATGTTTTGCCTTTTCTAAGCAAAGTGAGATTTATTACTTAAAGAGTGAGGATGCTTTTTGAATGTAATGTTCATCATTCTGAAGCCAAAACCATGGATCACTGATGCTAATTAGTAAAGTGGTTTGTATTGGGTTTTGGTCAACGTTTGTTGCTTTCACTGTACTTTTGAACTCACAGCATTCAGAGTAGAGCACTATAAAATTAACACCTATAAATATAGAAACATATTTATACATCATAAATCTGTTGATGCAATGAAAATATTGATTCACTAATTCATATACCCCACCTGGCTTGAAAGTAATACATGCAGGTATCCTAAAATTTTTAATAACTGGTATATTGGAATTTGTGATACAGCAAAGTGAACTAAGAATCGTAAAAGAAAGTTGTTTCAAGGCTCAAAATATATATGGAACTATTAATTCTGTCTTAATTAAATCCTGTAATTTTGTTGTCAGGAGGTCTGGACTTACTGGAATATCTCTAATAGCTTTGAAATAATAAAGCAAAAGTCTTGAGTCACCGTCAAATCTTGCCATTACCAAATACACCCAATGGCCCAAAGGTGGCAGAACATTTGAATGCTTGGCTTTATGATAAAATTCCATAAGTGGTCACTTGATGATGCAATAATAAGCTTAGCTAGAGTAATTTCCTTTCATAAGTTTGTTATCACTAAATGCATAACATATTCATAAACTTTTGATAAAAGTTTACAAGTCAATTAAAGTAATGATCCATACTCATAATCATCTAAAATTTTCAGTTGAACCATCTAAAGTTCTTACCAATAAAAACTACTTTTGTATTTCCTACGTGTTTCCCCCCTTGGGGAGACATTTCACAGGCAAGATGGCAAGCATCCATGTTGGATACCTATCTGAAAATGTAGTTCCTAAAAGAGCCACTTTTGGACCACTAGATGAATGCTCAAACTTGCAAAAATTTCATGTAACAAATAAATCTAAAGTTAGCTAGTTTTCTATTTACTACATGCCAAGCACTCTTCTTTGAGGTGATTTTTAAGTCACTGGGGCATTCATAGATTCCTACTGCAACTCCAGCACAATCCTGTTTATTAATTATGTGCAATGAATAATTGGGCTCAACATTCCTGCACCAATGTAATATACTCTTTGAACTATACTGTTAACTGCTTTCCCATTGATCATAGTACTGCCAAAATGAAATGATTCTTTTAATTTTTACTCTGAGTATTGCTTCCTTTACCTAAAAAATATATTTTAGCTGAATAATTTCTATGATATAAATATGTTGTATGTATTTTAATGTATGATCTAAGTGCCTTAACAATATGTAGTATTACTTGATTGAATTAATTTAATACAATATTTGAAAACAACTTTCTGTCAGATGTTGTGTTAGGAATGGAAAATGTACAAATGAACACCATACAGAAGAAATCACATAATAGATATCATAGAAACTATTTAATGCTTAACCCTATATGGATAATCTTTATTTGACATATTCTAACAACTCATATTTTTTTTAAAGAGTTTATTGGGGAATTGGGGGACGGGAGCAGACAAGTTGCTGTCCTTTTGTTCTTCAGTCTAGTTATGGAGGACGTCACTTCACTGGCCCATGTTGGTATTATCATTGTGCTCTTCTCGGGTGAGGCAGATCGGTCACCGGCCTCTGCACGCGGCTGCTCATGGTGGCTCTTGGCAGCTCACACTGGCTGCCAGCCACACACGGTAGCTCACAGCAGCCCACTGCAGCAGGGGCTGCAGACTACACCGTCGCCGGCAACTCACGGCAGCCCAGCTCCAGGTCAAGCTGTTGTTCATCATCTTAGCTGTAGAAGGCAGTGTCACTGGCCCTCATGTGGGATCCAAACCGGCACCCTGCTGCTCAGAGCTGGTGCCCCAAGCCAACATGCCACTCAGCCGACCCCACAACTCATTTGTTTTAACAAACGTATTTTTCTGTGTTGTGTCAGATTGTTAGTGATGAATGTTAGTGGCAATAACAATAGTCTCATCAGGTTTTGCTCTTCTTTTTCTCTATAAATTTCATAAGAAAAACTGTCTCCAAAATTAAAGGCACATGTTAACTATCGTTAAGTTTTCAAAAACATTTTTCAAGCATATGTATTTTTAGCAGAGTAAGCAATGAATTGTGTTGGTTTGTCTGATTGGATTATCTGTAGCTTGTGTGGTAAAAGCACTAAAAATATGACAGTCACATTTGTTCTGAAATATAGATATATAACAATGTCATGGAAAAGAAATATATTTCAGGGATTTATTCTCCAATCAATACGCAGTGGAATAAGGGACATAAATCCCCAGATATCAATGAAAAAATAGATATAATATTATCTGAAAGATACAGCTAAGGAAAAGAAGGCATTTGCACAGGTAGAGAGTGGCGTCCTTATTATTTCTGTAGCACTGTGTAATGGTAATATATATTGTGTAAGACAGGAGAAACAAAACACAAATCTGATTCTAAAAATTTCGTTTGAATGCTCAAAAAAGACATGTGCTCTCTATTCACATGAGTGATCCCAGGATTGTTAGAAACTGAATTTTTGGAAGTTCTTTTGGATAAGGAAGAGAAACATGTTGAAGAAAACATGATATGTTTGATAGTGCAGTTTTTAAAAAATATATTTAAACAATTTCCCATGTATAGTTTCCATGCATAATTGTAGGTTTTTTTATATGAAATTCTTATCAATTAAAGAAACTCCGTGTAAATTCCTAGACAACTTTGACCTACTTATCCTTAAATGGATATTATATGTGAATCACGTAGGAATGTTGTCTTCTGTTTTAGGTTTCTAGATTTGAGTATGTGACTCTTAAGTTCTTTTAAGGGAAGGTTCTATTTTGTGCTTCATTGAATCCCTGGCTATTAAGCCACTACTGGGCACAGACAGTATATATTTTTTAAAGTCTTAACAAATTAATATGTTTCATAAAAATTTGTAAAGCTCTCAGTTAATAAGGAGATTGAAAAAACAGAAAATGTCTATTGAGTGCACCTCACTTTTTAAATTCTGTACACATGTTATATCACCTATCAGGTAGCTATTATAAAATTGAAATGAATAATTAAAAAAGGTAAACAGGAAAGATGAGAAATAGAGAAAATTGTAGAATATCTAATTAATGAGCAGTCATCTTTCCAAAAACTTATTCTGTACTTTCTAGTAGAATTGTGGTAACATGACATTTTCATACCATGGAATTGTTAGTAATTTTCAATTACTAAAATTTCATTTTGATATAGAGATTAAGGATTTGGTTACAGATTGAGAAAGGAGTTCTCTCTGGAGATTTAAAAAAAAACTTGGCTAGTAAAGAAAACACACACACACACACACACACAGGAGAAAGGATAAATAATATAATGGAGAGAAAGTAAATCTGAAATGCTATTGAGACCAAAAAAATGTATATAATGTAAGTAGTAAATTTAAACATTTTTTTGTTAACCAGGGACCTTCCATAGACAAAATTGTTTTCTGTTGTATGTTGAAGGGGTCAAAACAATGGGCTACCACAAAATCATGGGATCTTGGTGGCAGAAGTTAATTTTAAAAGTCAGTTTATCTAATTTTAGTGTTATATCATTGATATATGTTAATTGCATTTATTTCAGTGATAAGAATTCTTTTCTCCATGCTGTGCTTCCAGAGGTAGTTGAAATATAATACAGTACCATAAACCAAATTCCAGAAAATGTATCAATTTGAAAATTTGCATAAATTTGCTTTGAGGTATTGGCTTTCTATTTGGTTAAAAATATCCTCATGTTTCAAATAACATAATACAATGTCAGTCCTCATATTTGTTCATTTCTTTTCCAATGGCATTGGGTCTCTTGTTAATCAGAGTAATAAAACAGAAACACTCTAGGCCTTCATTGAAGAACATAACCTCAACATGTTGTTTGGCTCTCATCAGAACTCTAAGAAAATTATTATTTATGAAAAGCATATAAGTGCATGTACCTTCTCACTTCCTTAAGTAATTCACGTTTTATCATTAGATCAAGTCAGATTAGTGAAACTCTTAAATACAGTAATACCTCAGTTTGCATGCATAATTCATTCTGGAAACAAACTACTTATATTGCAAGACATCGCTTGTTTATCAAGTTAAAAATGTATTATTAGGTTGGTGCAAAAGTAATAGCAGTAATGGCAAAAGCTGCTATTACTTTTACACCAACCTAACAGAAATGTTTGCTCATCTTGTGGAACACTCGCAAACCAAGTTATTCGCAATCCAAGGCTTTACTGTATTTTGATCTGAAGGAAGAGGATTTAAAAGTTATATAATAGGATTATACAGGCCTCTTCAAGCTTGGGTTAGGTCAGGCAGATTCTATCGTTTTCGTATAAATACACAATGGTTCATTGTGGCAAGACAAAGACCAGATATGTTGGGCCCAAAAGCCAGAATCTAAGGACAAAAATTATCCTTCATGGCAAACATGACCACTAGTGAGAGTTAAATATCCCACGAGGAAAACAAATAACCTCCAGATAGAGGGATGGAATGAATATGGAAAGAAAGTTCTGAGTAGTGTCCTTGTTATCTTGTAAAGACATATTCCAAATGGACTTTGAGTAATAAAAAAATATATATAAAATAGAGAAAAATGTTTACCAACATTTTATAATAATTTACTTTGTGTGTATTTAATATATTATTAATTTCATATTTTTTATATTGGTTTTATATTTACCTTGAGTGTGGACTTCCCATCCTCCAGAATTGTGAGAAAAAAAATGTTTACTGTTTAAGCCACTTGGTCTATGGTATTTTGTTATAGAGCCCAGATGGACTGACACCCCATCTCATCTATGTATCTAAGTGACTTACTCCACCCCAACTTAGCATTTAAAAATCTATAATTACCTAGATATATTTTTATAACTGCAATTGTTTTATTACTGGTTCACAATAAGTAGACTGATGCCTGCTTCTTTATATTTTCAGCCACTAAAAATATCAATCCTATTTTTAATGAATTTCTCTTAAATAACTACAGAGATGTAGTTAAATAATGAATAATGTTTAAAGTATACATAGGGGACGGCCGAGTGGCGCATTGGTTAAGAACTGGCTTGGGACGCAGGAGGGTCCCGGTTCGGATCCCACAGATGAGGGCCAGTGACACTGCCCTCCACAGCTAAGATGCTGAACAACAACTCAACCTGGAGCTGGGTTGCGGTGAGTCATCGCTGATGGCGTAGGCTTGCAGCCCCTGCTGCAGTGGGTTGCCATGGGCTACCGTGAGTAGCCAGCAGCCAGCGTGAGTAGCGAGCAGCCAGCGTGAGTGGCCAGCAGCCGCAGTGAGCGGCCTTCCAAAAGCCGGCGACTCATGTGCCTCGCCCGGGAAGAGCGCAATGATGGTGCCAACTTGAGCCAGTGAAGCAACATCCTCCACAACTAGACTGAAGAACAAAACGACAGCAACTTGTCTGTTCCCCTTCCCCCAATTCCCCAATAAAAATATTTTTAAAAAATAAATAAATAAAGTATGCATAGTATAAATTATATTAAAATAAAGGTTTCCCATTTCTGCATTTATTTTGAAATTGCAATGAGGATACTAATAGGTCAGCATTTTCAAACACCAGTCCTACAAAGGCACCAGTCTGCCTGGATGAGAACCACATGAGAAACTTGCTAAACATTTAAATTCCAAGGATACATCCTTAATTATTCAGATTTATTAAGTCTGAATGAGGCCTATGCATCTGTAATTTTAGGTTAAAAGTGAGCAACCACTTTTTTTGGCTACCAATTGTTTTTTGTTCTTTCTTTTAATTTTCTCCTGTTAACATGATATCTATATGCACTCTGAAGATCTTTTAACTACATTTTTTTTTAATTTTTAAGAAGCAAGAACCATAGGAAATGATACTCTTGGTGTTTACAAAGTAGTAAATATATCAAGCAAGTAATGTATCAATATATACTAAAATCATTACAGTAGAACTAGCAGAAATCTCTAAATAATATTAGATTTTTTCAAATACATAGTTTCAATCTGTATATTCTTTACTTTGCAATGTAGTATATGGATCATTGCTTTTAATATAGAATATAATATCACAAAATTGTTAGCATCTTAACTTTCACTTATCTGAAGCTCTATTGTTCACAATCACTGTCTTATCATTTCAGCAAAATAGTACTTTGGCTAAAATAATAAAATATTAATCAACAAATAATTAATTGTATTATATGAGGAGGGTGGGACATAAGAAAAATACATTTTGTATTTGATTAACTTACTATTCTCCAGTTATGTTGGATAATAAAACATGTGCAATAAATTTGTCAAAGTATATAAGAATAAATCTAGGCACAGAAGACATGAAGTTTAGTTTTGACCTAATGAATGCTACAGCAATGTGCAGCTACATAAGCTTTGAAAGCTTCTTACCTCCCTGACTTTCATTTTCTCATCTGTACAATGCCTCAGTTCTTTCGTAATATCTCTGATTGATTGTTTTGGAAATGAAATACTTCATAAAATATTTCTGAAATACAAATACTAAGTATCAATTGTATTATAGGTAAAATATATACAGGAATATGATTGGTTAGTATGTATAGTGTAGCCAGTATAAACATAAGTTCAAATTATAGAATAGTCAGAGAAAATGAGTTCCAATTAGCAAATAAAAGAATTCTATACATTTAATGAAAAATAAATTTTCAATATTAGTATAATATTTGGTTTCTAATTACTTTTAGTAAGACATCATTCCAAGCATTTAATTAAAATATTATTAATATTGAATACACTTACATTTTTTAGTTACCTGAGACATAATACTAATTGCTAGCTTAATTTAATTATATATGCTTTACCTTCCTTATACAACTTACCTTACATACAAAAGTTTTTTTGAAAATGAGGTCTTTTAGAACTGAATTGTACTATTATACATTAGCGTATATTATGTAAAAATTAAAATTACTTTTCCATGAAAAATTTTATGGCAATTTCCCATAAGAAAACATATTTTATCTCAGCACATGTTTTTGGATCAAACCATTATATATGTTAAAATGGCCGTAAGACATTGAATTTTAGAAACAATAAAACAAAGTATTCATGTATGTTTCATTGCTGCCTTTAAGAAGCTTTTAATTAGTGTCCATTTTCAGTTTGAAGTTGTATACATTTTTTTTTTTAGTTATGGATAAATTCATCCTGTTGTTTTTTGGATTTTTTTTCCTTGTTTTATTTCTTCAGTCTACTTCTGGAACTCTATTTATATATAATTTGCAGCTTCTCAGTCAATCCTTCATGTTTCCTAACTATCAACTCATTTTTTTTCTCATCATTTGTCTTTTTTTTTAATTTATGTATACAGCAAACACTCCTTGTATATCTTATGTGCAGCGTGTAGTACAACAGACCAAAAAATATGGAAATCTCTTTTGTCGTGGAATTGTTATACTGTCAGAGGGAAATGGAAAGAACATAAGAAAATTAAATAACATATGTAGAAATTGATTGGCAGTATGGAAAAAAAAATAAGAGAGTAGGGGATCGAGAAGACTGTGAAGCTGTGAGAGGGGTTGAAATTATAATCAGGGTGGTCAGGGGAGACTAGTTAAGAAGTCCATTACGTAAGGTCTTGAAAGATGTAGGGAACACAGACATATGGATACCTAAAGGTGAAAGCATTCCAGTCAAAGCGGAAAGTCAGTGGAAAGACCCTTAATTGGTAGAATGCCCAGCTTGCTCAAAGAACAGCAGTGAGGATAGAGCATTTGAAATAGTTCCAGCAAGTAGGAGAGTAGTAGACATAAAGTCAGAGAGGCCAGAATCATGGAGGGCCATGTTGGTTATTATAAGGATTTTGTTTTCTTCTTGGCATTAAATATGATGTTATTGAAAGTCTTTGTGTTGTTGGGTAATGTGGTCTTACATTATGTTTAAAAAGTGTCACTGTCAGCTATTTAGAGAGTAATTGTAAGCATCCCATATTGGAACAAGGACAGAAGTGGGGAGGCTATTGCAACAGTCTAAGTAAGAGATAATGATGGCAAATTCAGGATGATCACAGTGGAAATAAGAGATGATGAGGTTCAAAACGAAGTCACAGCAGTTGACTAAAGCAAAGTGATTACATTCTGAAACTATTTAGAGAGAAGCAATCAAATTTCCTAATGGAGTACCTGGAGGTCATACAAGAAAGGGACTAATCAAAGATGAAATTAAAGTTTTGGCCGGCCAATATGAAGGATGGAGATGTCATCTACTGAGATGGAGAAACTGTAAAGGCAGTCATTTTTAGAGGAAAGATCAGATTAGTCTTGGACATGGTGAATTTGAGATGTCTCTTAGACCCTTAAATGGAGACTTGGGGTAGACATTTAGTTACAGATACCTGGAGTTGAAGGCAGGTATCTCCTTGGATGGAGATATAAATTTAAGAGTTACTGCTTACGTATGAATATTATTAAAAGCCGCCAAGCTACATTATATCAATAAGTGAGTGAGTATAGTTAGTGAAGAAAATAGTCCCTCAAAATTAGCCTGAGGCATTCCAATATCAACAGACGTAGGAACGTGGAGTGAAGAGCTAAGGAAATTGAGAAATAACAGTAAGAGTGGAAAATAAACATGAGACTGCTCTCCTATAAGCCAAATAAAGAGAGTATACCTAAGAAGAAAGAGGGATTGATTTATATCAAACACAACTGATAGGTTAAATAAAATGAGGAAAGATAATAGACCACTGTTTTAGCTATGTGGCTATTATTTGTGAATTGGGCAACACTGTTTCTGTGAAATGGTTAGAGCTGAAAGCTTGAATGAAATGGGTTTAAAAATAGATGGAGAGATAAAATCAAAACAAAAAATGCAGGCAATTATTTTGAGAAGCCATATAGAATAGAGAATTGCAGAGAAAGCTGTGGGGAAAAAATAGGGTTAAGGGACGGTTTTGCAGTGTGCCAATTTGTAAATAAATGTGCAGGAAACTCCCTGAGAGCTCCCTGAGGAAGTTACTACATGCAAAAATCTTCTGAAGTTGCTTTTTAATCTGTATATTTTCACTGCCAACTTCTCTGGTTTATTTAGTTAAATAGTTCCTAAGCATGTAGTGTATCTGGTTCACTTTCTATTTTGACCAAACTCTCACAGTATCTGGATTTGGGTGATGCTTTTTGTTATTTTGTAACCCTGTTGCTCATATAGCCCATTATGCGAGAAAACAAACAAATAGGAAAAAAAACAGTCCTCTGTTAGCTATGTCATCTACTTCTGTGAAGTAAGCTGATTTTTTCTGTTCTCTAAAATTTAATGCCTGTTGCTCTATTTTAATCTCAAATTATCATTCTTTATTGTGACTAAATTAAGATCTGAGCTCAGAAATATGGATTCAATAGCGCCTAGTTTATAAAATATTCACCACTGCCCAATGAGCAGCTGAGGATGTGGTGGAGGATGCTTTGTGGTCCAAATTTCTTAAGACTAGTTTTGCTTATTTATTTATTTATTTTTAATTTATAAGGATTTTTTTTATTATTATTGGGGTATTGGGGGGAATGGAACAGTGCTGGGGAATTGGGGGAAGGGGAACAGACAAGTTGCTGTCGTTTTGTTCTTCAGTCTAGTTGTGGAGGACGTTGCTTCACTGGCCCAAGTTGGCACCATCATTGCGCTTTTCCCGGGCGAGGCAGATCAGTCACCAGCTTCTGGACCACAGCTCACTGCGGCTGCTGGCTGCTCACGCTGGCTGCTGGCTACACACGGTATCCCATGGCAACCCACTGCCACAGGGGCTGCAGCCTACGGCGTCGCCGGCGACTCATGGCAACCCAGCTCCAGATTGAGCTGTTGTTCAGCATCTTAGCTGTGGAGGGCAGTGTCACTGGCCCTCATATGTGGGATCCGAACCGGGGCCCTCTGGCGTCCCAAGCCAGTTGTTAACCATCGCGCCACTCGGCCGGCCCTTATTTATTTTTAATTTAAACATTTGAGTCTCTATAAACACATGTTAAAATATTTAATACATGTATATTAAATAAATGTATTAATGTATGAAAAGTGTGAAAACTTAGAAAAACCTCTATGGGGAGGGGATCAAAATGAATTGTTTCAGTAAAAGTCATCTGTTTAAAGTATAGCTTTGGTTCCTTTAAGGCAAATGTTGCACAGCGCCAAGCCAAGGTATAGATGGCAGCCATGGACAAATGCACTTGGTTTATCACTTTTCAAAAATAAATTAGTATACAACATTTTTTGAAGATACAATGTGTATGAAATTCAGATATCTGACTTCTCTAGAACAATTAGAATATTTGGCAATACTAACACCACACGTTTCAAAGGTCCACATTGTCTTGAGGATCTCCTAACTAGGAGATCGTGATTTCTTCGTTGCAGTTCCCTGCGTCTCTGATCGACTTTAACTTCCAATATCTACATAAAGTCACTTTCTGTCCTCTAGCAATTTAAAATTTAGTTTAGAGCATTGCAACAAATGTTTAATAATTATAACAGTGGTAAAACATATATTGAATAGTTTAAGAAGCAGAGTGAGAAACCAATCACTTCCCACATAGTTATTTTAAAATCTCAGCCACTTACAATGACAACTACCAGTGACACTGCATCCGGTTTGTGTTAGCTGCCAGGTGAGTACAAGTTATTGTGACACTACGATATAGACTACAAAAGTTTGATTTATGTATTTGTTTGTCTGTGTGAGGCAGGATTAATTTTATGCAAATTTAGGTTAGTGGTTAGTGAGAAGTGGGTAGGAAAAAGCATCTGGTTTGGTATGAACTGAGAAAAGTTAAGAAGTGAGCCCAAAGAAAGAGGAAGTTATCCAAAGGGACACAAAACAACATCCATAATATGTGGTAAACCCACCCTTGGTTTAGGTTGCAGGTTGCTCAATGCAATAGAATAAGATTACGCTAAACCCTGGATACCGGATTGCACCTCAGATTGAGGGCAAAGGAGACCCAGGAACCAACACAGAAACCTCCGAGTGAGCATAAGGAACCAGTCATTGGCTTGGAAAGGGCTTAATATAGCTACCTAAGAAATAGCTTATTATAAGAAAACATAGCAAAAGTCCTTAACAACTGAAAATTCCAAATGTTGATAAATGAAAGTAACTTCAATTACAATCAAACAAAAATGAGATGATGAACAAAAAATATAGTTTTTATGTACCCCAAAATATATGCTGGTTTTGTTTGCACTGGATATATTCATAAACAAAACACATAACTGTCAGAATTATACAAATACATTCAAGGATTTTATGTAAAGATGCTCTGAGCTGTAAAAACAAGCCAATGTAAATATTGAATCATGAAATGCACAAAAGACTTCTATGTTTAGTTGCTAAATGCCAGACTATGACTTGTACTGTCTTATTCTCATAGTTTTTAGTACTCTAATTAGAGAAAAGGTACTTGTCTTCTTGAACTACATCTGTGTATAGGTTTTCTTAGATATCACACTTGTTTTCATTCTAAGCATATAAAATGGCAAGTTAAAACCATCAAAGCAGTTTTCAGTGGACTAGAACATATAGATTGAAAAACTCTTTAATTTGAAATGTTTCTGTCAGGTTAATGAATTATTGTAATAAAATCATATTGAAAATACCTGCCTGTGAAAAGGAAGCTATACAGAATCAATGGGGAGGAAAATATGTAGGTGACAAACTGTAAATTTTCTGAATGAAAATTAGTCTGTCCAGTATAAGCAATGTTTGCTTATTAAGATGGTTTCATTACAAGATATGTTGGCACAATCTTGCTTATCTATGCATTTATCTTGTTTACATGTAAATGCTTTTATGGAGAGAAAGATCCATTCAATATCATTTTATCAATTCTCAAAATACCAAAAAAATGATACATTTTAGATTAGATATACTCCAAATTAGGATACTATAAGATTCAGTGTCTTCTGTCATGGACATATTAGAGATTCAACAATGGTGAAAATAAAATTTATTCAGTTCTTAATAATTTCAAATAGCAATGGGGTTTGAACTATGTAAAGGGATAGAATAGTTTCACGTATCTAGATAGACATAGATATCATAGAAAATGGATTGATTTATTAAAATTTATAACTAAATAAAATTGTATTAGAATTCAAGTTCCAGAAAGGTAGAGAACATCTCATAGTGATGATTTCTGTTTAATTTACTGTTTAAGTTTAACACAGACCTCTCTGGGTCATAAACGAACTTACAACCTTATTACTGTGACAGTCGTGAAATACAAACTTTAATAGTATGCTGGATAGATAACCATGTCAATTGTTTCATGTTGAAATTATTAAGTCCTACTTAACGCCTTAAATTAGACAATGAGAGACTGAGAGATTGAGACAGACATACTAAACATTCAGTTTTGGATCTCCCTCTATACTTTCTTTCTAAAGACAAGAAGTTTATTATTTCTAACCTTCTGCTCTTGTGAAACAATTCCACTCGTAACAATATTTTTCCATAGAATAGTGTTAAAGTGATATCGATAATACCCTGCAGGGGATATTAGATTCTGGTTAGTGATTTGTTTGTTTGTCTGTTTGTTTTCCAATCATCTTTATTTCCCCATTTCTATTCCTTTCTGCAATGTCTTAAAGGAAAAAAAAAACCTTTCTGAAAATTGAACTGTTGGAAGCAAATATTCTATTCTGATTTTCTTTATACGGTCTTTCCCCTTTGCTAGGATGTTGCAAAAAGTTATACTTCCATTTTTATTGTTGTTTTGAACCAGCCTTTATAAACATTTAGTCACAAAAACGTTGACTTCACTGTTCCCAAGATTTATATAGGACATTCATGCTAATAAACCTCATGTGCCCAATTTAATATAGTATTAAGTAGATCATCGAGGGAACAAAGGTCTCAGGCTATGTTCTTGATTGCTCCAAAAACCAACAAATCACAACAATGATTTTCATGAGAAATTTTCAGAAATAAAAGTTAAGTCAAAGTGGCTTGTACTAAAACTTGTGACTTACACTTTAGCAAAGACTAAATATGAAAAATAAAACCAACATTTCTTCCTAGTCCATAAACTAATGGCCTAATAAATGTATAGCCAATTTTATAAAATCCCCGCTATGTGACAAGAACAATACCAGGGGCTAAGATAGAGGTTATAAAACATGAGTACAGAGCAATTTGCCTGAAGGGCCAAAATGGAAAATTTTGTAACATTAAGGAATAGTCTTCAATGAGAGAATTAAATGTTTTTAAGGATTCTATGTTTCACATATTAATTTATAAATAAAAAATACTGACACAATGATTCCAAAATATATTTGGAAGCAACAGTAGATAAAGCTAACCCAAATATGTGGAAAAAGATGACTATTCAACTTGTTTTTTTTCTATTAGCTATTATACTAATGAAATGATTTTATTTGAACAAGAAATCACAGTATTCATGTATTTAATGCTTACTCCAGATTGTATATTTGGAATACGACAAAGACCAAACATCAGTTTTTTAAAAGAAGTAATTCAATATATAGGTTTAAGAAAATTGATTAACTATTTGAAAAAGGAAACATTTACATATCCCCTACAACACAATAAAATAGATTTCAGATACATCAAATTGTTAAATGCAAAAAAAGAAAAGAAGTGAAAATCAATTTGAAATTCTTTTATTGTGAGACAGTCTTACTAATAATAAAATAAAAAATGTCACAAAGGGAAATTTTGATCAATTTGATAATGAAAATTTTGAACTTGATCCTTATACAACATTATAAACAAGATTAAAATGCAAACACACATAATCTAACTGGTAGAATGCTTTTTGAAAACGGTGTACAAGAGGTTGATATTAAAGTATTAAGTACTTGATTTCTGAACAGGAAACATTGGTTATTTCAAACTGAAATGGTAAAGGGGGCATTATAATGAATTTATAAAGAATAAATCATAAAACATTACAAAAACATTCTACCTCACTAGTAAGAAAATTAGTGAATAACAAAAATAAATAAGTAAATAAATAAATAAAGACAACCTTATTGTTTTGATGAGAAAGCAACGTAGTGCAACTTTCATATATTCATACACCATTGTTCAGGAATTATACTTTAAAAGTCTGATGCTCTACCAACTGAGCTATCCGGGCTCTCGGGAATTATACTTTAAAACAGTGTTTCCTGAGGAAATAATGAGTTAAGCACAAATATACATGTAAAATAATACATTCTAACAGTAATGGTATTGTAAATAAGTTTTGGTACAGACTTTTAAATTACGTTTTTTTTTTTTTTTAAAGATTTTTATTGGGGAATTAGGGGGATAGGAACAGTGCTGGGGAATTGGGG